>NC_134795.1:8490216-8502716 GCF_046742065.1 Oratosquilla oratoria | reverse complement strand
TGGTGGATGTATGGAACATATTAGACGAAAGAACAGTGTGTACAAAAACAATACAAGAATTTAAGAGCAAACTAGATATGGAGAGACACGAATATTGGGCACCACGAGCATAGCTCCCCTTCCCGTAAGATATAACTAGGTAAATATAACTAGGTAAACACACACACACACACACACACACACACACACACACACACACACACACACACACACACACACACACACACACACACACACACACACACACACACACACACACACACACACACACACACACACACACACACACACACACACACACACACACACACACACACACACACACACACACACACACACACACACACACACACACACACACACACACACACTCACACACACACTCACACACACACACACGCACACACATACTGTACACACACACACACACACACACACACACACACACACACACACACACACACACACACACACACACACACACACACACACACACACATTATATATATATATATATGTATATATATATGATATATATATATATATAATATATATATATATACATACATATATATATATATATATATATTTATATATGTATATATATACATACATATATATATATATATATATATATATATATATATACATGAACTCATACGAATATCCATATGCACAAACATACATATTACGTACAAACACAAAACCCAAGTAAACACGCGCGCGTGATGTGAGATGGGGCGGATGAAAGTATTGACGAAGCCTTTTGAAGTTAACATACCGTCCTATGACTTTGACATCATCACCAATGACCAGATTCATCGCTTCATGACGTATTCTGTTTGATGCCTGATGAGACAGACAACGTGGTTTACATCGAATTAACACGATCCATATACAATATGGCTGATGTCGAGTGGACACGAGGCATCAGCGACAATATTTTCTTGTAACAAAAGTGTTCGCTCATTTAGTTTCCTCCTCATTATCTGACATTACCATTTGCAACTTTATATTTGGACTACAGGGCTTGGTTTCATAAAACTTAGAGGAATACCTCTTTTCCAAAAAAGGAGGTATTAGTCTTGCGGCACTCTTGTTGCAAGTTTATCGATGTGGTTACGGCTTGGCCCAGACACTCTTATTCATGTGTGGTAAAGAGGTCTCGGTTACTGTTACCTCTTTGCTGTGAGGAAAAAAAAGAAGGCGTTGTTGGAAGTCTGCCATTTCAGCTCTCCCTGTTTAGTCTCGTGATATGGAGTCGGGGACATAAGTAGAACCCTTCCAGCTCCACTGATAGTCTTTTGGTATAAGCTCGTGTCTTTTTGTTGTCTATTCTCTTCTCTAAACTGACCAACTGTTCACAACTTTTTTCTTATGGTTTCCTATTCTCCTTTGTACATGAACCGTTTCTGGTTTATCATGTCTTGCTCCCACGTCATCCGATCATCAACTTCCTTATTGCTTCGTCCCTAAAATCCTTGTACCGTTTACCTTTTCCGCACTTTTCAAGTCTCATTTTTCCAACTCCATATCGTTCATTCTCTATTGTTCCTTCTTCCTTTCCAATGTTTTTTCTTTTTCTGATCCTTTGATTGTATTTGCCGTCACATCTCTAAGATCTTATCTTTAGTCTATATATTTTTTTCTTGATAGTTTAAAGTCACCGGACGATTGAGAGTGTCTGTGACAGATGGAAGAATGTCGTGTATACAACGGACTTTGCAAAATTGGGATGTTGGGACATTTCGTAAAGAGATTCGCAAATTGTATTTGGGGAGAAGCTAAGAAAAATATCGAGTTAAATCACACGTTTACCTTCATTTTTGATGGTAGAAAAGCAGAACAAGAGGGAAATTGAAGGAGGGGGGGGGAAGAGTCCTAGATTCTTACACTATGCCATATGCCACATCTAGTCGCCTATTACGACATGCAGAGGAACATGGTAGCGGTATTCTTGCCCACAGCCACAAAAACCTGAGAGTAAAAAAATATATATATATATATATATATATATATATATATCTTCACAGGAGATGAATGTTTTTCTTTCCTTTTATATTTTCTTTAAGGAAGACAGAGTTAAAGATAAACATGGTCAGACATGTTTAATTGGAACTTGATATATGGTAAATCGTGAGACAGCAGTGCTGTGAATGAGGACAGTAGTAATGAGACTACAACATTCATGTGTATATAAAGAACCATACGTAGGAAACAAAATAAAAGAACAAAAATGGGTTGTTGTTGGAGGGCCCAGAAGAAGTCAGCTACAAAGGAAGAGCCGACGGATGAATATAAAGTCTAAGAACAGGATCTAAGCTAGAGAGACGCGACCCCGCCCCGCTGAACAACGGACCCACCACGCCCTTCTCTCTCTCTCTCTCTCTCTCTCTCTCTCTCTCTCTCTCTCTCTCTCTCTCTCTCTCTCTCTCTCTCTCTCTCTCTCCCTCTCTTCTACTCTCTCACTCATCTCGGCCTTGCGCATGCCCAGCGTAGGTCTTTGTGACCGTGGCTCGACTTGAGACGACACATCGCCACCTTTATCAGTGTTCCAGCGTGCACGAATACACATTGCTTGTTTGTGACTTCATTATACTTCATGAAGTGAAGTAAACGCTCTGAGTTCATCATTACATAATGACACATGAAGCATGGACACAATCAAGTAGGCCATTAGCATGGAGATGGGCTATATTCAAGCGAGCACGTCCTCCAACTCAGAATGCTGTTAAAGCCTCATTCTCAATGCCAATAATTAATTATTCGTAAATCCTTTCTACGTTGTCCCATATATAGGCGAATTTATTGGATGGAACACATATCCAAGTAAGACTGTACTGGTGCAAATGGTTGACACAGTCGGTGTGTATCGTTGTACAATTTGAATATCATAACGCACGTACTGTATACATACACAAAGGAGCACACACACACACACGTGCGCACGCACACACACACACACACACACACACACACACACACACACACACACACACACACACACACACACACACACACACACACACACACACACACACACACACACACACACACACACACACGCACACACACGCACACACACAGCCAATTTTTGTAGCCAGTGGTCTACGCAAGAAACAACGGAAAACAATTAATCCCTATACATTGCCAATTACAAAAACAAAATTCACCGCAGCATTTGCCCTCTATGAATGGTTTCTCAAACCTCAAGGCTCTACGTGCTATCCATCACATCTTTACGTTCAGCACTTTTACTTACCCGTTCCATATTTCTTCCATTTATTTTATTCTCAAATATTCATGCACCGTGCTAAAATATTTCATTTTATTTCACAAGCCATCAAGTCACGTACCCTTTCCTCAAATCCTCCATTATTATCATTTCCATATTTTCTTCTTTCTACTACACTTTTATTATTATTATTATTATATTATATTATATTATTATCATTATTGTCATCATCATTATTATTATTATTATTATTATTACTATTATTATTATTATTATTATTTATTTTTTAAATGCTTATTATTATCATTATTTAAATGCTTATTATTATTGTTATCATTATATAAATTATTTTTATTATTAACACTATCATTATTTAGATGCTTATTATTATTATCATTATTTAAATGATTATCATTATTATTATCATTATTCAAATGATTATCATTATTATTATCATTATTCAAATGATTATCATTATCATTATTCAAATGATTATCATTATCATTATCATTATTCAAATTATTATCATCATAATTATCATTATTTAAATCATTATCATTATTATCATTATTTAAATGATGATTGATGATTAATTACTATTACTACCATTACTAGTATATATAACTAAATATATAAATATATAAATATAAATATAGGTATAAATATATAAATGTATGTATATAAATGTAAATATTTGAATGATATAAATATATGAATATAAAAATATGAATATGTGAATATAGATATAGGAATATAAATATATGAATATAAGTATATAAATATAAATATATAAATATAAATATAATATAAATACAAATCTGAATATAAATATAAATATAAATGTAAATATAGATATAGATATAAACATAAATATAGATATAAATATGAATATAGATATAAATATAAATATAAATATAAATATAAATATAAATATAAATATATACATGTTGAAAGTGTAATATCTTCTAATGTATATATTAGTGTGTGTGACTCATTCTTATCTTGGATCACGTGTTGAACACGTGATAGGCAGACATGACCCTCCTGCATGGGAGCTTAGAGCTCATATATTGCCCAATTTACGAGTATGGGTGATGCTGTTACCTTTAGTGTGTCCCCCCCCCCTACACACTCACATACAAATACACACAGACGTGGTCACACACAGACGTGGTCACACACACACACGCACACGCACACACACACACACACACACACACACACACACACACACACACACACACACACACACACACACACACACACACACACACGCACACTCGCACACTCGCACACTCGCACACTCGCACACTCGCACACTCGCACACTCGCACACTCGCACACTCGCACACACTCGCACACGCGCGCACACGCGCGCACACGCGCACACACACACACACACACACACACACACACACACACACACACACACACACACACACACACACACACGCAATATACAATTGAGTAGACAAAGAAAATCTAACAAACTATAGACCGGTATCCCTTACAAGCACAGCAGCAAAAATATGCGAAAAAGTTATTAGGAATAAATGGATTAAACAACTAGAAGAGAACAAAATACTAAATCCTAAATAATTTGGTTTTAGAAGTGGAAGATCATGTACCACAAACTTAATATGCTTTTACTCAAGATTAATAGAAATAATACAAGAAAGAGACGGATGGGCAGATTGTGCTTTCTTTGACTTACAAAAGGCTTTTGAAAAAGTACCACACAAAAAGCTACTAAGAAAAATTAAAATAATAGGTGGAATACAAGGAAAGTTATTGGAATGGATGAAAGATTTCTTGAACGGTAGAAAAATGGGGGTGGTACTTTGAGACAAGAACTCAAATTAGGAAGATATGATAAGTGGAGTCCCACAAGGCTCTGCATTGGCTTCGATAATGTTTGCTATTTATATAATTGATATGAATAAAAGTGTGGAATGTTATATGAAATTCTTTGCAGATGATGTGAAACTACTAAAGAGAGTAAGTACATAGGAAGGCCGCAAGTCTTTTCAAGAAGACATAGACAAAGTCTGGAAATGGAGTCAGAAGTGCGAAGTGAACTTCAACAGTAACAAACGTAAAGTAATGAAAAAAAAAATAGAATATCATGTCAATATAAAATTGGTACAAAGGAAGTAAAAAAAAAAATAAACTCCGAAATGAACCTAGGAGTAATTATCTCAAATGACATGACACCAAACGTTAACAAATTTGTCGGAGAAACTTTCAACCTATTAAGATCAATGAAAGTAGCCTTTGACTACATGGATGAGGAAATGGTAAAGAACATACTAGTTACACTGATAAGACCAAAATTAGAATACGCTGCGACACTATGGACAGAGAAAAACTAGAAAGAATTCAAAGAGCAACGACACAGATGGCACCAACACTCTCCAATTTGACATACAAAGATTGAATAAACTAGATCTACCAACCCTGGAACAGAGAGGAGAAAGAGGTGATTTGCTAACCATCTACAGAATTATGAAAGGGATGGAAATTCTTGATAGAGATGACTTACTAAAGTGGGACAGAAGAAAAACAAAAGAATACGAGAAGAAACTTAAGAAGGACAGTTGCAGAAGAGATTTGAAAAAGAATAGCTTCCCACACAGAGTGATAGATATCTGGAACAAACTAAATGAGGAAATAGTGAGTGCTAAAACTATACATGACTTTAAGAACAAACTGGATGCGGAAAGATACAAAAGCGGGTCACTACGAGCAGAGCTCTCTTCCCGTAAAATACAACTTGGTAAATACAACTAGGTGTACACACACACACACACACACACACACACACACACACACACACACACACACACACACACACACACACACACACACACACACACACACACACACACTCGGTGGCACATTTGGTAGAGCGCTGAACTGGGAAGTAGAAGTGCTCCCAGTACCCAGTTCGAATCCTGCCCAGGGCCGAAATTATTTCGGTATCGCTGTGCCTCGGGTCGTTACTCTGACTCTCGTGGGCGTGGAGTTGGGTGTGTGTGTGTGTGCAAGGTCATAGCATTACCCATAGATCGGACCTACGAGCTCTGAGCTCTCTTCCAGGAGGGAAATAGCTGTCGATCACGAGTCCAACACGTGATCCAAAGACCAAGTAAATACACACACACACACACACACACACACACACACACACACACACACACACACACACACACACACACACACACACACACACACACACACACACACACACACACACACACACACACACACACACACACACACACACACACACACACACACACACACACACACACACAAACAAACTAGATGTTGCGAGATATAAAGACGGGACACCACGAGCATAGCTCCCCTTCCCGTACAATACACCTAAAATACAACTAGGTAAGTTCACACAAACGCACACATGCGCACGCACGCACACGCAAGCACGCACACGCACACACACACACATACACACACACAGACACACACACACACAGACGCACACAAACACACGCACACACAGACACACACACACACACACACAGACACACACACACACACACACACACACACACACACACACACACACACACACACACACACACACACACACACACACACACACACACACACACACACACACACACAGACACACACACACACATACATACACACACACACACACACACACACACACACACACACACACACACACACACACACACACACAGACAGACACAGACACACACACACACACACACACACACACACACACACAGACACACACACACACACACACACACACACACACACACACACACACACACACACACACACACACACACACACACACACACACACACACACACACACACACACACACACACACACACACACACACACACACACACACACACACACACACATACCCACACGCACAGAAATGCGCACAAACACACACACACACATACACACACGCATGCATATCTGCATTTATCTGATTGTAGTACGAGGGTTGGAGCTATGTTTATAGTGTCAGGGCTCTATATATCCATTTATCAAACGCTGCCTAGAATTCATTAACACTGATGGCCTGATTTGTTTCTTCTAACTACACAAACTGATGAATTTATGTTGAAAGCTATGTTTCTTCTCCTTTTCAGCTCTTTTGAAAGTGGGAAATCACTGTGTTTTAGTTGCTTCTCATATCAGGGAACCCAGGGATAATTTTGATTGCTGTCCTATATATTTTCTCTGCCTTCTTTATATATTTCATCTGATGTGGTGACTATACCACTGGTGCGTATTCCTGTCTGGAGCCAATCAGACTGTCATTTTTTTCTAATGTCCTTATCTATGTAATTAAGTACCACTCTTGTAATTACCAATTTATTAGTTTCCCGTGGCTCTCTTAATATGGTTTTACGGTGACAGATCCTACCTCATTAGAATTTCGAAATTAGTAATGAATTCATCTTCTATTTTATGACTTCTCGATGATCTTTTGTTGCTTTTTGCTCATTTCCAATATTTTATATTTCTTTGCATTGAATTTCAGCTTCCCTTTCTGCCTTCAATTACAAATTCTATTTAAAACTCTCTTTTGTCGTTTACAATCTTGTTCCTCTTTTACCCGTTTATCATGATGTTGGCATTATGGGTAAACAAGTTTGCGTAACTGCCTATTCCATCCATTACATCACTGGTAAAAACTGAAAACATTACTGGCACCGGAATCGAGCTTTGTGGTATTTACTTAATGAGCTCTATCTCTCCAATACGGCATTTAATCTTTTATTACCGTTTGCATACGTCTGATATTTAGAAAATCTTTTATTCTTTCCTACAAGTCCCCTTACATTTTCCAATTTCCATACTAATTTTCCTGTCGTACCAGAATATACACTCGCGTGAACGTGCAACTTCTGTCTGCAAGTGCGTAGGTGTATGGGTCAAATGTATTTCAGTTAAAATATGAATAAAAATAAAAACACAAAACGGATTCCATTGAGCCACAAAACTGATTCTAAATATCAAAAATAAATCGAGCGAAAATCGAGTAAAACATATGAATCTGTTTTCCCTAAAAAAGCGTAGACTCAGAGGTCACTTGATACAGGTCTTTAAGATTCTAAAGAGAATTGACAACATCAAAAGTGACACAATTTTTACACTAAATGAGAATCCGGCAAGAAATAATGGTCTCAAACTGTCAGGAAATAGATTTAATTTGAAAGTGGTTAGAAGCAACTTCGCCAGCCTTGTAGTTAATGAATGGAATAAACTTCCTTCAGAGGCAGTTCAATGTATCTTAGCGGGAAGCTTTAAGATTCGTTTAGATCAACACCTAAGCAAGGTGCTGTAATGCCTGCCATTTATTTTATATTATTTGTTTATTTGTTTGTTATTATTTTTCTGTGTTTTATTATTTTTTGCTTGATTTTCATTTGTTATTACTTGCGTCAATCTATTATTATTTACCATTTACCTGTTTGTTTATTATTTGACTATACCTATGCATTTATTTATTTATTTATTTTATTTATTATTATCTATATTATTTTACTTTTTATTCATTCATTCATCATTATTATATATATATATTTTTCGCATCCGACCAAGCTATGGACCAAAAGGTCTCCTGTCGGTATGCTCCTTTTTTGTAAGAATCAAATGCAAATATAAATACAAATGTCCTCGCCTCAAAATAAATAAATACAAATATAATAACCACGATGATTTTTTGAATACAATAGTAGTAATTTATATCTACTTGTGGGAATATTGATTCACCTTCCCCTTCCCAATGAAGTATTTTGCACATTGCACTACTTAATTATGTTTGATGATACAAAGGTATCATATTTGATATCGACCTCTACGCGAGACTTCAAAAAGAAGGGTGCAAGGAACACAGTATATATTTCAAATACATTCCCAGCAAATTAATTTGTAATCCTTGATCTCCTTTTCCATGCACTTTATCACGCATGAATTTTCACTGAATTAATGAGGTCGATTTTCATTAAAAAAAAAAAAAAATCTGTAATACTGAATGGGTGTTTCATGTAGGAGGCGAAATCTGAATTTGATAAGTTTGATCATATACTTTACCTTTTGTTTCCAACGATTAATTAATTTGTGGTCACAAACCCCGCACAGTTTTCGCGTAAATGTATTAATAGTTCAATTACCTTTTAATTCTGTTCCTTGCATGCTGACGGCTGCCTTCGTCATTTCAGAGGAATTATTTGTTGCATATGAAGATGTCTTGCCATCCAAAGACGAAAGGGAGAATGTAATGAAATACTGGTAACTAGGGCAGAATTACTCGGGTAAGTGGATACGAAGTGAAGAGATAGAACTTACATCACGCATGCACGCACGCACACACGCACGCAAACACACACACACACACACACACACACACACACACACACACACACACACACACACACACACACACACACACACACACACACACACACACACACACACACACACACACACACACACACACACACACACACACACACACACACACACACACACACACACACACACACACACACACACACACGTGCACACACACGTGCACACACGTGCACACACACACACACACACACACACACACACACACACACACACACACACACACACACACACACACACACACACACACACACACACACGTATATATATATATATATATATATATCTATCTATATATATATATGTATATGTTTGTATATATATACATATATATATGTATGTGTATATATATGTATATATATATATACATATATATATATATATATATTTATATACATACATACATATATATATATATATATATATATATGACTCACTATATACACCGCCAACTTCGACCCAGAGTAACACTCCTCTGAAGAAGCTATTGTAAGCGAAACCGGTCAGGAATAAACTCGATAATCAGATAAAGACCCGTGTTTCCCCCTCCACCTGTCCCGAAATATATATATATATATATATATATATATATATATATATATATATATATATATATATATATATATATATATATATATATATATACGGGTGTGAGTGTGGGTCTGGGTGTGGGTGTGCATGTTGAAACATTCAGGCAATTTGACGTAGGAAGGGTAGAAATGGATGGCATAATCTGGGTTAATTCCTGACTAATTTTGCAGATAAGCCTCCCATTTGAGAGAGCTTATTTACGAAACTAGTCAGGAATAGACTCGGAGTAAGTCTCCTCTGTTTCCTTTCGCCAAACTTGTACATCTATATGTGAATATATATTTATATATATATATTATATATATATATATATATATATATATATATACATATATACATATATATATACATATATATATATATATATATATATATATATATATATATATGTATATATATATATATATATATATATATATATATATATATATATATATATATATATATATATATATATATATATATATATATATATATATATATATATATATATACAAAGGATTACAAAGGATTACAAAGGCGGAGCATGCCGACAGGAGACCTTTTGATCCATATCTAGGTCGGATGCGAAAAAAAAATCATATTAATAATAAAATAATAAATAAAAACCATGATAATGCAAATAACAAATAAAATACATAAATAAATGCATAGGTATAGTTAAATAATAAACAAACAGGTAAATAGTAAATAATAATAAATTGACATATAACTAATAATAAATAAAAAACAGACAGACAAATGATAACAAAACAAAAACAAATAATATAACATAAATTATAATCATTACAGCATCTTACTTAGGTATTTATCTAAATGATTCTTAAAGCTTCGAACTGAACTACATTGCACTACCTGTGCAGGAAGTTTATTCCATTCATTAACTACACGGTTGGCAAAGTTGTTTCTACCTACTTCCAAATTGAATCTATTTCCGGACAGTTTGAGACCATTGTTTCTAGTCTGATTCTCATTCAATGTAAAATTTTTGTCACTTTTGATGTTGTCAATTCCATTTAGAATTTTAAAGACCTGTATCAAGTCACCTCTGAGTCTACGCTTTTTTAGGGAAAACAGATTCATATGTTTTAGTCGATTTTCGTATGATTTATTTTTGATATTTGGAATCAGTTTTGTGGCTCGCCGTTGTACTCTTTCCAATCTGTCAATGTCTTTAATGAGATTCGGTGACCATACGGAAACAGCATATTCCAAATGTGGACGAACTAACGATTTATATAGCTTGTTAATGAGTGATGGACTTTTGAAATCAAAAGATCGCGCAATCAGTCCTAGAATCTTATTTGCTTTCTCAGAGGCTGAAATACACTGCTTGGATGATTTGAGGTCGTTACTGATAATTACGGCGAGATCTTTTTCACTATCCACTTTTGTTAACGAATTTCCAAATAACTTGTAATCGTACTTACTGTTATTTTTACCTATGTGCATTACCTTGCATTTACTTGTGTTAAATTTCATTAGCCACTTTTCAGACCATTGCTGTAATTGATCTAAATCTTCTTGAATATCTAATTGGTTTGAGTGATCATTTGCCACTCCGCACAGTTTTGTATCATCAGCAAATTTGGAAACAGTAGATTTTAGTCCATGGTCTATATCATTTATATATACTATGAATAGAAGTGGCCCAAGAACGGAACCCTGAGGAACTCCACTTGCAACATTTTCCATCCAGAAGTTTTTCCATTTAAAACAACTCTCTGTTTTCGATCATTCAACCAATTACTAGTCCAACCTAATAGGCTACCACTTATTCCATGCAAAGCTAATTTAGTAAGTAGTCTTTCGTGTGGGACGGTATCAAAAGCTTTTGCAAAGTCTAGATATACTAAATCTATATTGTTTCTTTTGTCATAATTCGAGATAACTGTGTTGTAGAATTCGAGTAAGTTAGTCACGCAAGAACGTTTCCGTCTGAAACCATGCTGGCTATCATTTATCAAACGGTTACTTTCTAAATGATGTTCGATAGCATCTCTGATGATTGTTTCCATCATTTTTCGTACGATTGAGGTCAAGCTTAAAGGTCTATAGATATTTGCTTTCTTTTTGTCACTATTTTTTAATGTGGGAGTAACGTTAGCTAACTTCCATTCTCTTGGGACATCTCCGGATATAATGGATTTCTTGAAAATAATTTCTAATGAAACAACAATCTTATTTTTCATTTCCTTTAAGATTCTTGGATGCCAACCGTCAGGCCCTGGTGTTTTAT
>NC_134795.1:8480216-8482716 GCF_046742065.1 Oratosquilla oratoria | reverse complement strand
AAATGCAGACATTAACGTAAAGAGAAAAGATGGATAATACATTTTTATTCAGGTCAACCAGATGATGAGAAACCTACGTCACAGTATCGCGAGCGAAGAAAAAATTCGCCAAGTTAAGGAAAACAGAGTTTAAAAAAATCTATATTCAGAAAGAAGCAAAAATTATGAGAATGTTACACTCACTGAATGCGGTATTGTGAATCGTATAAATAGACCCTATTTACCTAGTATGTCTTAACTTTTCAACTAATATTAGATTATTTTTACAATGAAATTGAGTCCACCATTCTTGTAGTTATACTATGTAATTATACTTTGGAAAACTTAACAATGATAAAAATTAAAAAGTTAATGAATATTTTTTGTTTTACAAATTATTTGGTTAGTTGATAACACTAGTGGATATTATCACGACTTGGAAAACAACCACGTTATAGTTAGCCGATTTGTGAAAAAAGGGTATTTAGATTTATACAGCAGCAGATGAGCATTTGGGATGTTGCCTGTCATAGTAAAAAACCACAACTCTTTTTCTTTTTGCTATCGAGAAGGTGTCATCGAGATGAATCAAATATTCTGACGAGAGCCAATGTAAAGGAGAAAATACCTACCAGGAGAGAATTGGTGCTATGGAAGCAAGAAAAACATATTCAAGAGTTAAGAAAACGAACGCCATGCGCGTTAAGGGGACACTATAGTAGTGGCGTATTGCTACACGTTCATCATTTCTGCATTATGTCATCCGTCTTCTCCTCCTTGCTTAACTATGTTTTCTCACATCCAACTTGATCTTTATGTAAAGGTATTTTTAATCATCTGGCTGCGTAATTATACACATATAACAATTTTGCGTCAGAGCGTTAAGCGGAGAATGGCTTATTAGACAATAAGCACAGTTTGTCTAAATTAACTACGTTGAATTTTATCAAGGTGAAGGAAAAACTAGGTAGATCATAAAGTAGAAAACCTGGTAAAGAACACACACGCGTAATAAGAACAAATTAGGTCCAACCAATTAAGAAACTATTTAATTTCACGTTTTATAGCCTACTATATACTCTGTTTATTATTTTTGTCTTGTTTTCTATATCAGTGACTGTAATCATACATATGGTTCCATACCTCTTAGATTTATAGGATAGACTGCCTGGATCAAGTTTCTCCCTTAGATCCTATTATGATAGTCTTCTTCCTGTTCCTTTTTATGTTCTTTTCTTCTCCCACTCCAAAAATAGTGTTTTACTAACTCGATCATGGTCTTCCCATCAGTCACTTTCTCAGTGGTTGTCAATGGTGGTGAATCTTAGGTTTCCTGTTGTTCTCCCTTCTCATATTGTGCCCAGACTACATGAGATTCCTCTTCCCCACGAAATCCGCCTCCTCTCTTATGTTTCCCTGTCGCCCATTAGCGTCAACTCCCTTGATGAGACGCGGCACCCACATCTTGGTTGGATGGGTGGGTTTTGCTCTTATTTGTGGCATTACGCCCTCGTACCCAGTGGCCGTAAGTACTGACCTCAGAACTGATGTATAAATGATAAATTTTGCCATCTATGGTCACTTTCGTCGCGCACCTCAATGATATCACCGAGATTTTAACTTACGCCGTTCAGATGACTCTACATCTATTGTCATATTTATAGTATTTTAGCAAAGCATCTTTTCGCGTTTATTTCTATGTTTGCATATTATACGCTACTCAGTTTTATGTATATCAAATATATTTAATTTCAAACTCACAAAGGATATGTGTATTGTTTAGAACCATCAATTTTGATGTTCCCATTATCTTTATAGTTATGGTGTAATGATAATATATTCATTACTATGATACTCTTACGCTATGATAAATATTCCATATCATCGCAGATAATATTTGACACGTATATTTTGTTATGGATGCTGCCTCATATCGTATTATCATATGTAATGTATACTGATGCCATATGCAATTCCCAACACAATTTCATTCCTTCCGGAGTCTCCTGCTTTTCTGGTAGAGGCTTAGCTTCTCCTCCTGGATAAGGTATTGGAAATAACGTGAGGAAATCATGTTAGGAGACGCCTAGCCGTTGTAGAAGCTTTTCCCTTTACTTCCGGATAGCCTTGGAAAGTGGTAGTTCCAGCTAGTCACTGGATATCGAGTCAGATTTCTCGTGGCCAAGAGGCAATATCGAGCCACACTTCACCCCAGCGGCACGCAAGGCAATGAGAACCACACTCAAGCGTAAGGTTTCCGACACTTACACCTTGTACCGCAGTTGGTTTGTCGCACTAGCTAGGACCTCTGTGTTGTTGGTAACTAAAAACAATAACACCGCGGCATGAGGAACTCAGCACAATTCTTTTGCTCCATGAAAATAAAATAAAATAAAAGAAAAATGACACCGTGGCCACATCATGCAAACAAAAACACAGGTGATGATAAAATTGACAAGACATACCAACCACTGTGACACATAACAGGGTTCTCATGCCACAGCTGTAGAGGAAGAATATG
>NC_134795.1:8452716-8475216 GCF_046742065.1 Oratosquilla oratoria | reverse complement strand
AGAAATTCATCGCCGAGAATCAAGTCCATCCCTATGATCATGTGAAGAAGACTAATTCACAGAATAAAAGGATGTGATGGACGGGAAAATCCCTAATATATCTAAAACAGAGGTAATCGATAATGTCAAATAAGATAATATTATATGCATACTCCATTTAGAAACTGGTATGTTATAACACATTTGTAAATGTTCACTATAAACCCACTATCGGAGAAATAATATAGGAAGTACAGGAAAACTGTATATTTCGACTACTATCTGTAGCTATTCTGCTGAAGAGGATTACAGATAGTAGTCGAAATATACAGTTTTCCTGTACTTCCGATATTATTTCTCCGATAGTGGGTTTATAGTGAACATACTCCATTTATTTAACCATTATCGTATGACCAGGTGTTCAAGATCGCTAAAGACAGAGCCAAGCGCCCGTCGAACCCGAGGTGAAAGGGATGGCGGTTCGAATCCTGCCACCGGCGAAGCTGAACCAAGGGTAGGGTTTATCAAATTCCACGCTAAAAATTCCTCTGTAAGGGGCACCGTACTAGCCTTCCGATGGGAGAGGTTTGTGACGTTAAACCATATTATCATATAATTTCTCTACAAAGTAAAAAACGAACCGACCCGACCCCAGTTGACATTCCGGCACCGGTGCTACATAAAGAACTCGACACCTGCTGCCTCTGCCTACGTCATCTTCATGTTCGGAGAACTCCATTGCCAATCACTCCCTCGGAAGCCTTTGCAGGACGATACAAGTGGCTGCGCGCACCGACACCACAGTCCACTTAGGATTTCACGCAATTAGAATACCTGAATCCGTTCCTTCGGCCTCTGGTCTTAAGATCCTGAATGAACCACGACGATGATGTGGTTCATGGAGGGGTTAGGGTAAGTTAGGAGGAAGGGTGTCTAGGAAGAAGGGAAGGCGAGAAGGTGGGAAGACTAGGAAGAAAAGAAGGGGAGGAAATGGAAAAATCAAGAATCGAGAGATGAGTCATGCTTAATCAGCCACACACAGACACTCACACTCACCCGTACACATACACGCACAAACACACACAAACACACACACACACACACACACACACACACACACACACACACACACACACACACACACACACACACACACACACACACACACACACACACACACACACACACACACACACACACACACACACACACACACACACACACACACACACACACACACACACACACACACACACACACACACACACACACACACACACAGAGGATATAAACATATATACACACATTTACCCACCCATATATATATATATATATATATATATATATATATATATATATATATATATATATATATATATATATATATATATAAACGTACATTTACATATGCATATTTATATCACAACTAACTCCACAGTCGCACGAAAGAAAGAGTTGAGTGAGCGAAACTATATATTTCGATTGCTAACTGCAATCCTCTTCAGTAGTACAAAGCGGAAGGATGCTCTCTTAAATAGCAACCTTTTACAAAGGGATTGGAATTAGGAAAAGAATAAATGTCAATACCCCAACCCTTATTTAACCTGAGGATGACATGAGGTCGTGTCAGGGGGGAGGGGCAGGAAACTTGTTGACAATTTGTTTGGTGATGAATAATCCTGATAATGGACCCCAGATATTATATCAGGATTATTCATCGCCAAACAAATTGTCAACAAATTTCCTCCCCCTCCCTCTGACCCGACCTCATGTCATAAGGGTTGGGGTAGTGACATTCATTCTTTTCCAATCCCTTTGTAAGAGGTTGCTATTTAAGACAGTATCCTCCTTAAATTTTGTAATTCTGAAGAGGACTGTAGTTAGCAATCGAAATATATAGTTTCACTCACTCAACTTTTTCTTTCGTCCGACCGTGGTGTTAGTTGTGATTTACAAATGTGTTACTACATTTCTTACCAATGGGTTATGTACATATACATAAAGAATATATATATGTATATGTGTGTGCATGCAATCGAAATATATAGTTTCACTCACTCAACTTTTTCTTTCGTCCGACTGTGGTGTTAGTTGTGATTTACAAATGTGATACTACATTTCTTACCAATGGGTTATGTACATATACATAAAGAATATATATGTGCATATGTGTGTGCATGCCTGTATATATGTATGTATATATATATTTATGCATCCCACTTTCTCTGTGGGCCCTCCTTCGACAAAGTAGCCGTGCCTTACTGCACTGCATTTGACCGACGGAAGGGATATGGGGGTGTAGGCAGCTGACCATTCAGCCTTCATCAGCAAACAGATAAACGACAAATACTCCTGAATTTGGTTTTTGAGACTATGTCTTGTTTCAAAGGATCACGGTCATTGACCTCATGTCCAATCTCGATGTAATGTGATCTTTCACTTCAGATGATCTACAATTAATTTTTCTTTTTTCTTCCATCTCGATCCCTCGCTCGTACATGACAAAGGCAAGTTCCTTATGATCATTTATCTTCATTTGTCAACAGTTGACTATTCTGCATCTCATACATTACGCTTGGATGAATTAAGATGCGCAAAGAAAGGAGCATACATGACTTCAAAAGCTGTCTTACATATCGTCAGCCACCTTTGTCACTTTGGTGTCTGTACCTCTTCCCCCCCCCAAAAAAAAAAAAAAAAAAATCTTATGTCATCGACAGATCTCGAGATCAAAAGACTTAAATCGTCCTGGAAATGTGTGTGTGTGTGTGTGTGTGTGTGTGTGTGTGTGTGTGTGTGTGTGTGTGTGTGTGTGTGTGTGTGTGTGTGTGTGTGTGTGTGTGTGTGTGTGTGTGTGTGTGTGTGTGTGTGTGTGTGTGTGTGTGTGTGTGTGTGTGTGTGTGTGTGTGTGTGTGTGTGTGTGTGTGTTTGTGTGTGTGTGTGTTTTATTTTTTCTTCAGATTCCGATCACAAAACGAGTACAAACTCTCTGTATCCGATAGGAAAGAGGTCCACAGTTGCTCACGACATCGAGGGAGAATTGCGTCATCGGGAGTCTTCAAGCACACCCTCAGTTTGGAGAGGTTTCCCTCAACTGAATAAAATCGCCCGACGGCATCTAGGATAAATAACTAAGTGATGAAACGCGGCGAAACAAGTAACGAAGATTTAGCATTTTCTTTACGATCTATCCCAGCGGAATGACATCGTCTGGAGACGGTGAGAATCAACACGAAAGTGGAATGCTGCGAAAGGATAAATCGAGATGATCTTGACATTGGTTTAATTTTTTTCTAAAGAAAATAAAGATAGTCTAGCGATAGCTAGAATAAGGGACGAAATCCTAAAACACAACAAATTATTCAGTACATAAAATGCCTATGAATTTCTATGCATGAAGATGTTTTTCACATCAATAATAAAGCACCAGGTTATCTATATTATATGATAGAGCAGAAATCACACCGCAAATATACTTAACAAGCTTGCAACACTGTATCTCTTGCATTATTAAAAAAATATACATTTTTATTATGTCTTGCTCTTTCATGTGTTCAATCGCACAATATTATCAAATAGAAATGGTATACATAAGGTAGAAATTGCACGAAAATTAGCATCTACATATGAAAAAGATAGCTTGAATCTACTTTAGCGTACAGTATATATCTGCAAATATTAATTTGTGTTCATAAACAATGAAGATACTTTTCAAATAAACTAACAAGAGGTACTCAGTAAGGGGCCTATAATGACTTATTTTTCGTCATCTTAATGTATGTATATATATATATATATATATATATATATATATATATACATATATATATATATATATATATATCATTGATGGATTTGTTATAATGAAGTTTTAGGCAACTTTTATTCCATTTATGATGCTTAGATGGGTGGAAGTGTATTTATAGAAACTGATTTTGGCCTTACTTAAGGCTTAAGTAAGACCAAAATCAGTTTCTATAAATCCAGTCTGGGTACCCAGACTGGTTTATAAACAAAGCTAAAATCATTTTCTATGAATCCACTTCCCACCCATCTCAGCATCACAAATGGAATAAAAATATTCATATATATATATATATATATAATATATATATATATATATGTATATATACATATATATATATATATATACATATACATATACATATTCATATATATATATATATATATATATATACATATACATATACATATACATATACATATACATATATACTTATACATATGTACTTATACAGATACATATATTCACATATACATATACTGTACTTACACATATATTCACATATACATATACTATACATACACATATATCCTATGGTCATCTTCAGTTTTCACTTACCTCCGACCGTGGACTTGAATATCAAATTAGCAAATGTTTAAGAACTGCAATTATCTTAGAATTGAAAACCAACTTTTCGGAAAGCTTAGTGATGAAAATCTTCGCCAAGTTTAAATGAATGGAGAATTGATGGTGCCGGGTAATATGTGGAGACCTGCGGATAACGAGACTCCAATGGGTCGCTGTCCAAGAGCAATAAACGTTTTCGTTAGGACGCTGTCTTGAAAAGGAAAACGTTTTCACAGAAGCGTTGCCTCAAAAAGTGTTGTCCTCACAGAGGAAGTGTCTTTATTAGGAACCTTGTCTTGAAGAGGGAAACGTTTTTCACTAGAAGTGTTGCCTTGAAATAAGGAACGTTTTCATGAGGGACGCTGTCTTGAGGACGTGAACGTTTTCACTGGGAGAACGTTGGCTTGAAGGTACGCTTTTTACGAGGTGTCGCGTCGGAGAGGTAAATGTTTTCATTAGGGGATTACCCTTGAGTGTGAAGGGACCATGGTCCCGGCCACAGTGCGTAGATCAAAAGCTGTGCCACACAAATCGCCAACATATGTGCCACAAACTGCGCAAAAAGTGGGAAATAGGATGCGGCGTAGTGCCTCTCAGTCCCCATCGAAAGTACTCTTTCGTCCAGATTCTCGTCTCATGTTTGCACATTGGGGCAGTCCTCACTATCAGCAAGAGGAGGAGAGATGGAGGGAACAGCGACAGGAACCGAGAGCCAGGCAGGAGACACGGTGTGGCAGTCCATGTTTACTTTGATAATTAGGTTGTCACCTTCGTAACTGTTCCATCAAAATTAGTTATCATTCAAATCTCCCTCTACCTCGTTACCTGATGGTCACTGGCCATTCCTGGGTCCACAACAAGAGCTCGAGGACACGTGTATGTGTGTGTGTGTGTGTGTGTGTGTGTGTGTGTGTGTGTGTGTGTGTGTGTGTGTGTGTGTGTGTGTGTGTGTGTGTGTGTGTGTGTGTGTGTGTGTGTGTGTGTGTGTGTGTGTGTGTGTACGTGCGTACCCGTCCGCCCGTCTGTGTGTGTGTGTGTGTGTGTGTGTGTGTGTGTGTGTGTGTGTGTGTACGTGCGTACCCGTCCGCCCGTCTCTCTCTCTGTGTGTGTGTGTGTGTGTGTGTGTGTGTGTGTGTGTGTGTGTGTGTGTGTGTGTGTGTGTGTGTGTGTGTGTGTGTGTGTGTGTGCGTGTGTGTGTGTGTGTGTGTGTGTGTGTGTGTGTGTGTGTGTGTGTGTGTGTGTGTGTGTGTGCGTGTGTGCGTGTGTGTGTGTGCGTGTATGTATGTGTGTGTGTGTATGTGTGTATGCGTGTGCGCGCGAGTGTGTGTGCATGCGTTCGAGCACGCAACAGTCACACTACGTAGCTGTGTCATGCAATTACAATTACTAAAGGGTACGTTTGTACAAGTCTCATTTCCCCTCGTCGTCATAAAGGACAATTAATGTGTATATTTTACTTCATTCTAGACATATACTGAGTCGATTTTAATCTGGATAGGTTAGCATGTTTTACTTCGTTTCGTCTTAACTCCTCAAGATGAACTAAATAAAATATACGCTACATTTGTGATATTTGTACAGCTTAAAATTGTCGAGTACGAAGAGATATTATTGAAATTTGAATTATTATGTCTCGTGATAAGCACTTGGCAAAGATTTGGAGCAATCGCGAATATTCTTCCCTCAGACGCTGTAGATGTGATAGCTCAGAAATGAAACTTGGAAATGTAAATATTGACGGCACGCTCTTCGGCCCTTTGGCCTAATGTATATTTCGTGAAAGCAGGAGGACGCTCTATGAGACAATTTGCGTGAATTAAATAGATTATACTAACTTTCATTTAAACGGATATATGTCATATCATACGAAGTGGATTTAACAGAAAATCATGGCCAAGGAATTTGTTTGCGAAATAGTCTGAAGAGGTGATGACGGCATTTATGAAATGGGGGGGGGGGGATTTTAGAAACCTAGATTCATTTGCTTTTTCAATATGGTTATATGAAAGGAGATTGATATACATATATATATATATATATATATATATATATATTATATATATATACTGTATATATTACTAGTAGCGCAGTGAAAGTCAGACGGGCTGGCTTGGAATGGGATAAATCTGCGTAAAAGGTACACTCTAAAAATAATCCAGGTTTATACACCAACTTGACAGAGTTCAGATGGTGAAATTGAATCCTATGATGACTTAAGCCAGGTAATGGATAAAAAGTGAATACACGTTGGTAACAGTCGACTTTAATGTTAAAGTGGTGAAAAAGGTAGATGAATCGTGCATCGGGAAGTTTAGAGAAAGTGAGATATGACATGAAAATAATGAACACGTTCTTCCAAAAGCTTGTAGGTCGTAAATGGACCTGGAGAAGTCCAACTGGAACATCAAAGAACGAAATGGACTTCATATTTGGAGATAGAGCAGGAGCTTTAGCGATGCTACGGTTATAGATAAAACAATTATACTGTAGGTAGTGGCCATAGAATGGTAGGTTGCACAAGTAAATTCAGTTTCAGAACCGAGAGAAATGAACTTAGTTTTGAAAAAGGAAACAAGCTTTGCGAAGGTTACGTTTAACGAGAAGGAATTGCAGTTAGAAATTAAAAACAGATTTGAGGCTCCAAGAAATAATGAGGAAACCGTCGAATGTATAAATTTGAATTTAGTGAATATCATTAGGGAATCGGCAGAGAAAGTGTGATGTACAAAAATCACTAGAGAAAATGAAAACGCAAAAGCTACAAATGACCTAATCAAAAGAAGGAACACTATGTGGATTACAACTAGAGGAGACGAAATAGATGAAGTAGAGTTTAACGGAAAATTTTCAATCAATGTATATTACCAGTAATAATCTTCGGATGTGAGATTTGGAAGCTGACGAAGGCGATGGCGACAAAGCAAAGGAGTGCACAGAAAAGAATAGAAAGAATAGAGAGGTCAATGGTGGGAATAACTCTGAGAGACCGAAAGAGAGCCTATTGGGTGAGAGAGGAGACTGGAGTGAAAGATATTGTGGAGGCGGTGAAAGAGAGAAAGTGGAATAAGGAAGGAAAGTTAGCGCGAACGAATGATGATCAATGGAGCAGTGTGTTACTGAGTGGACGTCGCGAGACGGGAAGCGTGCAAGAGGGAGATAGACAGACGATAGAGACATTTGCAGGAGTGACGTGACAGAGGTTGGCGTAATCATACAAGTTCAGCAGTGGACTTATAATAACTGATGGATTGATTTATATGTACATACATACACATACATACATACTTGCATGCATACATATTTATATATATATGTTATATATATATATATACATATATATATATGCATATATACATATATATCAAATATGTACACACACACACACACACACACACACACACACACACACACACACACACACACACACACACACACACACACACACACACACACATATATATATATATAATCAACCACAATGCACTTTAATTCTAAGCCATCAACATCGGCAGATCCGTGGAGGCCAACATGCAGAAATTGAAACGTGGTACGGCCAAGTACTCGAACCCGGCTAACACATGACAAGTGCTGCAGTGACTTAACCACTTGTTACGTACTAGCCAGGTTTGAGTCCTTAAAGTGGATTGTGGTTGATAAAAATTTATCTATTCTCTGGGACCCATTCAGTGCTGATCATATATATATATATATATATATATATATATATATATATATATATATATATATATATATATATATATATATATATATATATAAATATATATATACATATATATATATATGTATATGTGTATATACATATATGTGTATAAATATATGTATATATATGTATATATACATATGTGTATATATATATGTATATATACATATATATGTATATGTGTATATATATATATGTATATATATATATATATATATATATGTATACATATATATATACATGTATATATATACACATATATATGTGTATATATATATGTATATATATGTATATATATATATATATATATATATATGTATATGTATATATATGTATATATATATATATGCATATATATATATATATATATATATATATATATATATATATATATGCAAAATAATCGCAGAAGGGAAACTTGTAGACAGTAAGTACTTTCGTATATTACATCGTCAGACTAAATGACAGAGATACAGAGTTGGGTTTAAATGTAAGTATCAGGTGGCAACCATAGGGCGGGGGGGCAAGGGGGGAGACCATACAATGTGAGGAGGGGGGATGACCTTACCTCTATCGACCTGGCCAACACATAAGGCTCAATCTGGCGGAAAGATCTTGGTGACCATTTGGGTTACCAATTTATCACATTTAAAATGACCATAGCTTAAGTTTATATTTTTATTAAACGTGCCTGATATTAAACAGGATTCTATTAGATTTCTTTCTTGTAGGCTTTTTCCTTTGGCTAAAATTGTTGCCTTAGACTAATCAATATGATAGTTGTATAATGCTTTATGTTGGAATAACGCATTATTTTCCTGGGCAGATCTCACACTATATTTATGTTGGGAAATCCTTGTTTCCAAGTTTTTCCCAGTTTGTCCAATATGAAATTTGTTACAATTTTGGCAAGGAATTTTATAGACCACACCGTTGTTGTTAGGAGGGCTGTTCTTAATTAAAGTTTTCTTAATGGTGTGGCCATATCTAAAAGCTACTTTGATATCCAATTTTTTGAGTAGGTTAACAATACTAAGAAAATTTTCATGAAAAGGAAGAACAAGTGTATTAAGTTGTTTATGGCTTCCTTGTTCTTGATTGCAAGTTTTGTGAAAACGTTTCTTAGCGGTATTGTGACATTGATAGTTCTAAATTCATCATCAATAAATTCAGGATCTGAAATCCTGTAAGCTCTCAAGTACATGTAAAAAGATTGGTTTTTATTTCCATGTACTTGAGAGCTTACAGGATTTCGCCTAGAGTCAGAGAAAGGTGTGTTTATAGCATCCCAGGAAAAATTGTGATTTAAAACGTATTGGCCAAACTGGTCAAGATTTAAATTCAAGGGTAACCCAGAATAAATATAAGATCAGAAGAGGGCAAACATGAAGTGGGTTGTTTATGCATATGAGGGACTTTAATCATTGCAGTGATTGGAATTTATATGAAAAAAATTCTTAAGTAAAAAACATTATGGAGAGGAATATAAATGAATCATGTTATATCAAAATTTCCTTTGGGAACAACATGAATATGAGTGTGTGATTATACAAATTGGATAATATCATTATTAAAAAAGTTGTCGATGGTAAACTTGTAACCTGACCACCTGTGTTGAGCAGGTCACAATGGACCCTTCCATGTTCCTTTTATTCTCTTTTATACTTGTATATATTGTCCTTGTTCGCTATATACCGGTATATTGTACCTATGAAGATATTCTGAATAGACGAAAAGGTTAGGCCACCAATTTTCTAATTTTCCAATTTTTTGCACACACACACACACACACACACACACACACACACACACACACACACACACACACACACACACACACACACACACACACACACACACACACACACACACCAATGTAATAAGAATTGCAATTCTTGCAAGGTATAGTGTAGACACAAATGTGTGTGTCTACACTATCCCTTGCAAGAATTGCAATTCTTGTTATATTGGTCAGACTGGCAAGGAATTAAAATTTAGGTTGAACCAGCACAAGTATAGTGTCCGGACTGGCCAATCTTCAAGTTGGATTTTTGCTCACATTAGAAACTACAACCATTGCATTGATTGGGACCATTCCCAAGAAATTGTTTCATGTAGTTCTTATTTGGTAAGGAACATAATTGAATCGTGTCTCATAAAAAAAAAAAAAAAAATCAATGAGAATCTCAATTTAAGCACTGGTCTTTTCAAACTAGATAATTTTGTCATCAACCAAATTGTAGGACAATGTCCCAAGCTCCGCCTTAGCCGTCTTGTGTGACCTTATATCACCTGTGTCAATTGTCACCCATTTTATTTATTTATTTTTGTTATAATTTTATATTTTTATTGTTTCTATTTTTGTTTATTTGTAAGACAATCCTTATGTATTTATGTTGAATGACCTTTCCTGTTCTCTACACTATTGTATTTAAGCTGTACTTTGTTGTGATACTATGTACTTTGAAAATGTCTTAAATGGACGAAAACGTTCAGTATTCCGATATTTGATTTCCTCGTGGTTTCAAGCAAAATATTTTTATTCACGTGTTTTATTCACAGTATATCATATTTTCACTTTACTAAAACCATATCTCCGTCCGTTGTAGTTCTTCGTGAATCATTTTTGGAGTATAATGATAATTACTGACCGTTAAAAAGATTTAACCCTTATATACCTTCCACTAATCCCTTACACCATTTACTCTACTGTTCTGATACCATGGCCTGATCATGAAAAAGTAACTTTCTCATTTTATTTATTATTATTATTTTTTTTTACCTATTTCTGCTTCAGGTTTCAATGGCAGGCACAGACTTTCAGAGGGGAAAGGACGCTGTCCTAACATTTTAAAAATGAAACCAAGAATGCCATATAGAGTATGTAAATGTATACACACAACGAAAAAAATATTGTTCTCGATACGTGATCATAAATTCCTGTTTCATTGTTTTCCTATAAAAAACGCTTTTGATACGGAAAAGAAAAAAATGCGGAAACCTAAAACTCCTCCAAGATTCAACCCCTAAAGTTTCTTTACTTCTTTTGCACGGTTCTGGCATATCCTCGTTCATGTTTTTCTCTTTCCTTTCTCCAAATTCTCTCATTCTTAACCTTCATCACTTGTATTTTCATCCCGTGTCAATTTATTTTCGTCTTTTCATCCCCGTTTTCTTCCATCCAGCGATGGTCATTTCAACCTCAATAGTCTTCTCTGTCCGGTGCATGTCTTATTATTAATTAAAGGCTTTTGCCGTCGTCTTTTGAAGATGGGCCTGTTTCTTTTACCCGTTCCTCACCCTCTTTCATCCTCTTTTCCACGAAGTCGTCTCGGGTCTTTATAAAGGAATTCACAGGGTCTCCATGTAAGCTGACAACTTCCTGAGACCCTTTCATCTACCTGATCTCGAACTTGTCCCCTCCTATTACTGAAATTACGCCTTCATTTTTTTTTCTCATTTCCTAACAAGAAGTTTTCTCAAAGCCTCCACCCTCCTCTCTCTCTCTCTCTCTCTCTCTCTCTCTACATATATATATATATATATATATATATATATATATATATATATATATATATATATAAATATATATATCTGATCTTTCTTCATACTTTAATCATTTCAAGGTTCCTAAGTGCTCCTTGGTCATTCTTCTTGAAATCCGCTCATCTGAACACCAGCTCCCCATGACTGTTGTCTTCCTTGAAGCTTCCTGTCTCTGTATTTCCCCAAACCTTTCTAACCCTTTTGTTCATACCTAAAATTTTCTACCCATTCTCTCTCTCTGAAGATTTCTTTGAAATTTTCTTCCTCTGTTCCTGTCTGCCTTTGCCCAACACCTTCCTACCCGTTTTCTGTATGCCCACTTCTCTCCGCCCATCCTTCTTTCCAGCGAATTATCTTCAATCTCCCCTCTTTATCTCTCCATTCAAAACAGCGGCCGCTAACTGTTTTACATCATCCTTCACATTCTAGAGCCGTTCTTCAACCTTGCTTTATACGACTACTTATCCTCTTCTCATCCTCTTCCCATCTATTCCCTTCTGATAACACCCTATTCTTTCCTGTGCTCTACTAGCAATATGTCAACACCTATTCCTTCTTGCTAAACCTGTCTCATTCTCCCGCATTAGATGTCATTCTTTATTTCCCCTCCATTATTCCCCCTCCTTCTTCTGCTCTCCCTCCTTCTCCTTTTACAAGATTATAACTGAAGACCTATACCTTCCTACTCTATATTCTGCACTTCCTAAGCCCTCTACTTCTCTTCAACATGTCACCCTTTTTTCAATTCAATTACCTTTCACAAAAGTCGACTAATTGACTGTCTTTCTTTCCTTCCACTGGGAAGCTCTAGACATTTTTTTCCCGATACTTTTCCAATTGACTATGACTTCGACTTCGAAATGAAATGTTCTTTTCTTTCCAGAATGGTCTTTCGTGGATATAATTCATACTTTCTGTCGGTCTTTGAAATATGTATATGAAAGATATATGGTGTAGTTTCTTCCTCTAACGCCCTCCATCCCTCTTCCATGGTTTCCGGTGTCTGCCACTCCCTTTCCCCGGCCTGGCAAGAAGTCCACACGCAAGGAACTTCAATCTCATTCTAATTATTAGTGTCGAGTTTGAGGGGGGAATTAATTATGACATGAATTTTCATCGCTTCTCGGTTCTCTTGGTCCCAGCTCCGGCTCCTCTGTCTTCGGCTTCCCCTCGCTTTGCCTTCATCTTTATTCTGGCTCCTGTTTTCCTGTCTGCCGAGTTCTCCTCGCCATGATATCTATTTTCTACATAGTTTCTCCAGCCGTTCCAACAGCCCCGGATTTTCTCTCTATCCTGTCCTGTCTTCTCCATTCACATACCCCTCGCCCGTCTATCATCTCTGAGTTTACCAATGGGATTCCTGTCCTATCTCCTGTCCTTTCCTGTTTCCACTGTGCCTACCCTCCTCTTCTTAAGCACGGCTTATCCTTACCCTTCATTTGCCTCTTCTGTGTCACCCATCCTGAGCTTATAATTTCTCTCCTCTCTCTCTAATCACTGTCTATACACCTCACCCCTTACATTTTCTGTATGTATATCTTCAGTTTGCCTCATCTATACCACAACATTTGGTCTGAGCATGATGTCCTAACGATGTTGCAATTCAAACTCTCCACTTTCCCACCTCGTTACTTCTCGATCAATCTCATTGACCTATCCGTGACCTAAGGTCACCTCCATCCCGAACCTCATTCTCTGGAAATTCAGTGTCATAGTCCACTGAAACAACACCAACAACAACAACAAAAACAAAAACAACAACAACAACAACAACAACAACAACAACAACAACAACAACAACAACAACAACATGTCGGAAGAAGATATATTACATGTCACAGGGTGGCATAACTACACGCCACAGGACGTCACACTACGAGAAGATAGATATCAAGCATACGACGTCGCGTACGTCGCAGCAGCAGCACCAAGTGGCTGTTGAGCGTCAGGTCTAACCAGAACCCGACCAGAGGCCACTTAACTGTAATTAGGCCGACCTGACCTTGACCCTTAGGACACCTGGTCCGCACGACGATACGACCGTTGAGAAGCGTACGTCCACAGAAGGAATTATCTTTATATTATATTTTTCACCATGCATTATTAAAATATGCCATTTCCTTTCCAAGTATCACAATTGTATTTTTTTTTATATTGAGTGTATCACTCAACCATGTAAATACCTACTTCTGTCACATTGTAAATATTACTGTACGACCAAAAATTGATGTAGTGGCAACCGTCACAGCCTTCGTGGTCAGTTGCCTTGCTTCCTAGCGCAGTTCACGACTGGCTCTGCACAAGACAACTGGCTACGATTTACTAGAGTAAATCCGTAGAACTAACCGGCCTTTACTTGCTCCGCTACTCACATCGCCTCCAAAGTGTGGATCCAACCTTTCCACAAACGACAACAACGACAACAACACTAACAAAAACAACAGCAACAACAACATCAACATTAACAACAACAACAACAGTGGTATCAACAACAACAGCAGCAACAATTCAACAGCAAACAGCAACAACGCCCCTAGTGTTCCTCACCCTTCCAATCTTTAGTCTGTGACCTTTTCTAGCGGTGACCTTCAAAATGATGAAAATATTAACCAGTCATTCTTTTCTGCTGTTTCATCCCCGTGTGGTGTACATGTACCCCACAAGCATGCTTGTGCGTAAAGTGCAAGTTTATGCATGGTAGGGTTGTGTGGTAGTTGATCTGATTCAATGGTCGGAAAGGCCAAAAAGGGTCACCGCAATTAGGTTGCGTCTGGTCAGGCGTCGGGTCAGTTCCTTATATATATATATATATATATATATATATATATATATATATATATATGTATATATATGTATATATATATATATATATATATATATATATATATATATATATATATATATACTGCCTGCTCCAAGCAGGCAGGCCATTCAGTCAGTCAGTATGACCTCTGTACTTGTACCGCATCACTAGTCCTTCGCGGTCGGTCCCCCACTTGGGGACAACGCCACGTCTGTCCTTAGGCCGATGCACATATATCTTAATCAGAATAAAGGGCACAAGCCAAATCACGCATCACTCTCCCTATGTCACCAAGTCCATAGTAACACACTCATATTTTACAAAGCCAAAATGAGGTCCCAGTTGCAGTCTGACACCTCAGACAAATAAGATACTGTGGCGCTGATCGGGAATTGTGTGATTAGGGTCACTGGTTCTAAGGGGTTACTTAGGTTTTGACTCGGGTTCCGTACATATTCCCTTCGCTCCTCCGTCCTCACATGCTCATCCGCTCCATTAACCTCGGCGTATGTACAATGGTGTTTGTACACTCGACGAAACTGGCCGTGTCCCATCTCATCAAATCTCGCCCAAAATTCAGCAGCTGACAACTCAACTGTGGTGGTTGTGCCATTATGAGTTACAGTGCTTACACAGCTCGTGTTCTTGACTTTATGACACTATTTTACTTTTCTTCTCTTTTTTTTGTGTGCGTCAGTGTGGGTACCCGTAGTTACGGAAATGAAATGAACGCAATGAAAAAACTCGTAAAACTGCTAAATGGTCTATTAAGATACCTTAATTCATTAAAGCAAACGGAAGCCACTGGGAATTGAGACATAACCGATTTGCCGACGAGACGGTCGTCGACTCTTATCTGGTACAGCAGAGAGATGATAGTGATAATGATAATGTTAGATATGGTAATAATGTAATTGTTCATACAGTGACATTGGGGTTTGTATGACCAACTTCATTACCGTTAATTCTCTGTACTAAGTTTAAATTGTTCTTTTATTGTGGCTGTTATCGGGCTTCCATTCATTTCCGTGGCAATCCGTCAACAACGAGGTGGCTATACTCGTAATGTAAATGAAGTTAGTGTGATACAGCTATGCAAGCAAACACATATGGTAAAGATAAATACTACAGTGTCCAGCCTGTGTGCCAAGTTTTAACTGTACATTGATAGCCAGCCAGCAGTATAGTGGTAGACAAAAATTTCAAGACAATATATGGATATCTACTTCCATGGCAGACATGCGTGCAATCAAACTTGGCCCTTGATATATCATATATCTAAGAATTATACTTAGGTGTTTATGTATGAAGAAATTAGTCTTTGCTTTCTTCTGCTTATAGAAATACATAAGATATCTATATACGAATAAAGATTCATCTGAATAGTCCTGGTACCTCATAATCGAAGGATGTGGTTGGTTGGGACAAAACATTCTGTCTAAACCCTCATTCTCTCCTCCCTCCCTCTCCCCCTTTCTCTAGCTCCTCTCCCCGACATCTTTACCCTAAGGTTCACAGTTCCTCTCCCATCTATCCTCTCTATCTCTCTCTTTCCTTCCATCACGCACACACATCCAACTCCAACACCCGAGACCTCCTAGTCTATTTCTCTTCACGTCTCCGTTTGCCTCGCCACCGTTTCCCCTCGGCGCCAGACAACCAACTTCCCTCGGGGTGAGAGGAGTGGAAGGAGTCTCCCAATCGGAGAGAAACGAAGCCTGATAGCAAAGTTGATGAGTTGAGGCGACGACAAGTCAATCAGCTGTTGAGGCCAGCAAGGAAAGACGGAAGAGACAGGAAGATAGAGGGGGTGTCACCAAAGATGGGGGAGAGGTTGGTGGGTTGTTTTGGATGGGTGAAGGTCGCGGGTGGGCGAAGTGGTGCAGGCTGGGTGCAAGGACCGACGGCCCAGAGCTCTGTGCGAGGAAAAGGGAATACATTTTGCAAATAAACGCAGACGAGATTTCTGAGCTGTCGTGGCTGGAAAAATGACAAAATGACCGCGTTATCAGGTTTCCAAGAGCGAAAGAGAACAAGCTCCTTTTCTGACTCTGGCTCTCTCTCTCTCTCTCTCTCTCTCTCTCTCTCTCTCTCTCTCTCTCTCTCTCTCTCTCTCTCTCTCAGTCTGTCTCTCTGTCTCTCTCTCTATCTTTCTTTCTTCCACCCTCGCTCCTCCCTTCCCCCTCTCTATCTATCTATCCATCTATCTATCTATCTCTATCTATCTCTCCCCCCTCCCTACCTCCTTCTTCCCTCCCTCCCTCTCTCTCTCTCTCTCTCTCTCTCTCTCTCTCTCTCTCTCTCTCTCTCTCTCTCTCTCTCCCTCTCTCTCTCTCTCTCTCTCTCTCTCTCTCTCTCTCTCTCTCTCTCTCTCTCTCTCCTTCTCTCTCTCTCTCTCTTTCTCTCTCTCTCTTTATATATGTAGGTAAATACACGCATGCACACACACAATAAAGTTATGTTTAAAATACTCTCCACCATGAGTGAGATAATCAGTATGACATGGAAACCGCCAGATAAAGACAAGTTTAACAATGTTTTGATATAAGAGTATATGTGAGAGAAGGAAGAACATAAATAAAAATAAAATACCTAATGAAGCTAAGAAAATAAATAAAAGACATTCTGAACACAAAGTCTTATTGGAGAATGGGAGATTAGAAACTAAGGAGATGGTGTTGAAGGAAAAAAGTAGAGGAAAAGAAGGTAAAATAGAAATTAATGGAAAAAATTAAATGGTGTATACCGATATAAATGGTAGAATAACGGCTTGGTTAAAAATCAATGATTATGATAAAAACAACAAGAACAACCAGATATGACCAATATTGTCAAGATCAAGCGGAATAAGACTATAAACATACGAAACGGAAGGTAATGTGATAAAAGAAAAACAGGAAGGTAGATAGCGTGGAACTAGAAGAAGGAAAGGCAAAAATAATAAATATGAAAATAGCAATTGTGGGGGTTGGTGAGAGATATTGCAGTAGCGTTTGTCCCCCAAAGATGAGACCACGTAGTGAGTTTGAATGGTAAGAGATTTTGATAGATAAGGCCACTCGTATGAAGAAATAGACTGGAAAGCCTGACGACATGGGTGGTGGTGACTTCAATGGTGGGGAGGTCAACTGGGAGAAGTAGAAAGTACGAGGAAAGTAAGACTCTTGGGGTATAGGCCAGTCCTGCAGCGGACCATTGAGGATAGAATTGCTTTACACAGTTGTTGACAAATAAAGCTGATACAGCTCTTTATAAGTACACAAACGGGCTTATCACTAGCTTACCTTAAAGAAATACTAAAGAGAAACCATGAGAATGACTGAATTGCCACATGACATTGTGCACAACCGTGTCAGTTTAATTTTTCCGCAAGTGTATCTTTAAAACCCTCCTCTCTATAATGACACATTTCATATTCATTACTCCAATAGACAGATATATATAATTGATAAGAGCAGTCCTAAGCCTGTTCATAACTAAGGTCTTCCTTCCCCGCCATGACTGCAGACTCTACATCTTGACGATGGGAATGATTTTATCAATTGTATTTATACCAAGGTCCTTTTATTTGTCTACAATCTTTACGACGTGACCCCCAACCCGAACCCTTGTGACATTACAACCCTGGCGATGTCACAGCTCTGGTGACATTATGTTGCAAGTTCTATTTCCTGCAATTCATTTCCTGCCTGCGCGCGCGCGACCCAGGCAGCAACGGCAGCTGCAACAGCAGACGCCCCCAACGCAGGAGCAATATCCGGCAGCGCGAAAAAACAAGTTCTGCTGTCGTTCCTTCCCTCCCCGCACCAAAATAAATGATCATGTTGCTGTTAGAAAATGAATTGCTGCAGTCACAATCAGTGACACGCTCATGTACGTTACACATACATATACATACATATGCGCGCACATACAAACGTACACACATATATGCACATAGCCTGTTGGTGTGGACTCTTTGCTGCTGTGACGTGGATTGCTGGTGTAGCGTAGTCTAGCTCACATGCTAACTCAGTGATCTTGAGTTCGGTCCTCACACAGGACGGAAAAGCATCTGCGTACTGATAGCTGACACCCCGCTCTGTTTGGCAAGGAGTTGGGGGAGCGTTTGTTGAAGGTCACCGTTTTATCATATTTAGCCAAATATAATATATTTTTTTCTCTCTCTTTCTCAAACAGACACACACACACACACACACACACACACACACACACTCACACACACACACACACACACACACACACACACACACACACACACACACACACACACACACACACACACACACACACACACACACACACACACACACACAAACAAACAGACACACAACTGCACAAGCTGGAGCGCACCAAGAGATATTATTCCTTTGTTAGTACTCATGTAATTCCCATGGTGTATACCACATACTTTTTTTTACTGCCAACGAGAGCAAGAATCTTCCTCTCGCCGAATGAAGGAGACCATCTGAATCTTGAGATCAAAGGAAGGAAAAACATTTATGATGTACTCTCCTGCCAACATGGCAATTATTCCGGACGACTTGAGCTCCCCTAGTTTAAATCACTCTCAAAGCAGATAGATGATCAAAGGTTGGGATTAGATGCCACGCTTATGAAATTCCTTCTCAAGGCATGTAGGTTTTTCAGTAGACTGGGTTCCGTCTTTGTGAATTTTGAGAACTCTCTCATCATAAAATCTCGCTTTTCTCAGAATCTTTGAAGTATCATTCTCTTTATTGTATAATTCAATGCAGATATAGATTTCGTAAATCTCTAAGCCTCTTAGACGATGATGCACCGTCTCAATAAAACCCACAGTTGCTATCATTCTTCTTCCCGGATTCAATCCCCTTAACAGCATGCGATCTTGTATGTGTCCTCGAATCGCTCTCCATCCGAGTTCCGGGCCTTATCAACACGCTGCCTGTCTCGCCGGGGATCAGCCTAGCCCCTTCAGTCGTCGCGACAAGGGATGTCTTGCGTCTGAGTTTCCATATGCACATGTTTGCACGAAATGCACTGGCAACGCGACTATTAATGTTAACAAATAAACTCTTCCTTTACCAACATTTAAAGGGTTAAAATCTAACCCGGTTATTCCTTTAAACTGGACAGACAGGAGTTGTATGGGCTTTCTGGACTGTTGGCAAACAATCTTATTCAACTGAAAAAAAACCCAGTCCTACAGCTCATGAGTTAACAATGACGTAAGCGTATCTGTGAAGAAATTCTACTTTTTTTCTCGGTAACTTGAATCACACAGGGTATAGCTTGGGATATTGTATAATGTACTACATACTTTCGTGCGACAACTTACTGTAAGCACTTTACAGATTGCTAAAAGAAATAGGCAACCTATTTACCCGTACTTTTTTTTTTTCTTATCTAAGACGGCAGGTAGCCGCATTGCGAGGTGGCTAGGCATGGGCCAAGGAATCTCCTCACTACTCCTTTTATTTACTCACTCATTCCATTTCATTCCAATCATATGCGTCCTTTCCATCCCTTCCCGTCTAAAGCACGTGAAGATGGTGCTTCATCGCTTTCCCAGCAATACTTCCAGTTCATCTCCACTCTCAAGGAACAGCTGGTCAATCAATTTAGGCTATACATTCCTCCCCAACTCTCCCTCCCGCCCTCCCTCTCCCTCTCCCTCTCTCTCTCTCTCTCTCTCTCTCTCTCTCTCTCTCTCTCTCTCTCTCTCTCTCTCTCTCTCTCTCTCTCTCTCTCTTTCTGTGTGTGTGTGTGTGTGTGTGTGTGTGTGTGTGTATTCACCTCGGATCTGCTGCAGTCTCTGTCGAGACAGCCAGACACCACCCTACGGCAGTGAGCACAGTGTGTGTGTGTGTGTGTGTGTGTGTGTGTGTGTGTGTGTGTGTGTGTGTGTGTGTGTGTGTGTGTGTGTGTGTGTGTGTGATGCTATAAAAATATGTGAACACTTACGAGAAGCTATATACCATAGGAAGGGGCAAAAGAGGCCACATGAGGGTGAAACTGGCCATTGCCTTTATTACCTACATAATTATGACAGATAGAGAAATAAAACCACCACCTAGTATGTGTTTTGTATAATTCCTCCCTTTATTTTGTTGACAAACATAATTGGGTATATAACAAAGACAATAGCCAGTTTTACCCCATGTGGCAACTATGGTACTACTTCCACATAGCACATTGGTGCCTATTGTATTGTGTTATATTTTCATGATCATAATCGTACATTGAAGTATATTCATATTTCATCCTTGACTATGTGATCTCGTACTCGCTTACAAGAGCTCTTTACGTCATACATTTTCTGTGTTCAAAATACTCCCTCGTGTTATATCAATGATTTATGATAATTGCATTCAGATTATCATTAAACACAAGGGATGAAAAATGCGATTCATCATGGCAAATGCGTGATTAAAAAGTGATACAGCATCTGTTACATTTTCTCTCTTAACGTATGAGGTGTCTAAAGCTGTCATGTGTCAAATGCAGCCGAAGTAATAGACGGTTTTTGAGAATGCTACCTTATGTTATTCTCAGTAGCTTTGAATGTATTCTGATTAATGAAACACGCAAAACATAATGACAAGTGCAGAGTGAGGTTTAATACCATATTCCATTCCATTTATCTGTCGCCTTTGTATTGGACATCGCTTCAATGATGTCACGCTTGGGTCGTTAGCGTGATTCATCATAATGAGTGTCATAAATGCTGTTTAAGTGATTACCATTCACGACAGAAAGACGTGAATCACAAGTTATAATGACCACAGCCTATGAGAATTGTATACTATGAATACCACCCTTGTTTATTAATTCATTATCATTTGACCCACGTTCCTACATTAAAACATGAAAACATAAGAGCACAAGAATGAAGGAGACTCTAAAAGACCATAAGGCCTACACTAGGCAGTTCCATATCCTTTACTACTTTCCGTCCCTATTTATAAGTTGATCTAAATTTCTCTTAACCTCTTCAATACGAGTTAAATTCTCACTCTATTGGTAAACGAGTTCTTGCCTATTTCCTTATTAAACCTAAGTTTGTCCGATTCATTTCATTACTACGAGTCCTGCCCTGCTGTCTTTATATGATGACCTAGAGTGCCTCACCCTTGTTAAAGCCCTTGACTCATTTGAACACCTCTATTAGATCACCCCGCACTATTCGTTTTTGATGAAAGTGTAAGTTAAAGTGCCTGAGCCTGTCTTTGTATGGCAATTTTTTTAGCCCTTGTATCATTTTGGTCATTTCGGAGACCAAAACTGTACCGCAAAGTCAAGGATGGGTTTAACGATCGCCAGATAGAGTTTAATCATTACCTCTGTACTTTTATTTGTAACCGTTCTAACAATAAATCATTATGCCCTGTTAACCCTATTTCTGGCACTAATGGATTTAAGGTTCAGACTCACTAACACTCATAAGTTCTTTTCACACTATGTTTTCTTTAATATAGCGTTATCTAAGATTTCCCTGTTAACTGGATTGTGTAATCTTACGTTTAACACACTACACTTTGAGATATTGAAACCTAGTTACCATTTCATCGACCATACAAATAATTTATTAAGATCAGCTACAGTATCCCAGGATCTTTCCCCGACCTAATATGGGGTCCTATTTTAGTGTCATCCGCAAACTTTTAACATCACTGTTAATCTCATTGTCCAGGTCATTTATATACATAATGATCAATATGGGACTCAAAACCGAGCCCTGGGGAACTCCACTAATAACACTACCCTATTCGAATTTTACACCGTTCATGGTGATTCCGTTTTTTTTTTCTTTTTATACTAATCCATACTCTAAACCATTGAAACACTTTCTCCCCTATGCCATGGGCCTTGGTCATATCTAGTAGTACCTGGTGGGACACCCTGTCGAACGCTTTACCAAAGTCGAAGTATATAACATCGTAACTATCATTGCTATTTGCCGCAATGTAGACATTAGTGTAAAAGTACAAAAGATTTGTTACATCCAACCTACTCTCGATGAGCCCATGCTGTGAGTCACGAATCAGATAATACCTCGCTAAATGTTCGCTGATACTACTTACTATTAAGGATTCC
>NC_134795.1:8445216-8447716 GCF_046742065.1 Oratosquilla oratoria | reverse complement strand
GATAAATCAATCAATCAACAAATCAATAAATAAATAGATAAATAAACAAATAAATAAAAGATAATAATGATAATTAATCGAAATCTAAGAATCCCAAACCAACCTTCTGACAACAATAGCGAAGAAAAATTTCCCCAAAGTTAGAATAAATAAAATATCAACAACGACGTCATTGATGACGTCATTGTGCTCCGTCTCGCTAGAGAAAAATCCGATCTACATTTTGCGGAAAGTGGACTCGTACCTTACAATGTCGTAAGTTACGACGTTGCATATTACAACCAACCCAGCTCCGCCACCTCATACTTTCCCCTTTGGTTATCTCTTGACGCTGATCACCTGCAGCAGTATCCAGTGCAGCATCCGGCACTACTACATCTGCTGGGGATGAGCGCTTCATCGTCGTATCTCGCAGCACGAAGACAGTTCCGACAGATCACCCGAGAGTCATAGATCTGTCCCGACTGACGCGGAGGTAATCAATAGCCCTATGTAGGATTTCTTCCCGAATAATCATGTGTAATGGGATGGGGGAAGAGGTGCGTGGGCAGATATGCAGTGGGTTTGCAAAGAAAGAGGCTATATAGTGGGAAAGCCCCAGGCATGGGATACAAATACAAAGAGAAAGGCTATATGTTGTTTTGGAGGCAGATCTGGGGGTAGGTATAGAATGGGACTACGTGCAAGGTAGAGGTTAGGGACGCGTGGGTACGCAGCAAGAAAGGTAATGTATTGGGGAGAGGGATGACAAAGAACGGCTTTATACATATTGGGTAAGAGGCAGAAATGAGGTGAGTATACAAAGAGACTACATACACCCACACACACACACTCACACACACACACACACACACACACACACACACACACACACACACACACACACACACACACACACACACACACACACACACACACACACACACACACGCACACAAACACATACACCCACCCAGACCCATATTATATATATATATATATATATATATATATATATATATATATATATATATATATATATATATATATATATATAATGGGTAGGGGACAGATATGCATATATGGGTAGGTGTACTAAGAAAGAGCCTATACAGGGGTGGGAAAAACAGGTTGAGTATACAAAGATATGGGTTAGAGTATAAAGAGGAAGACTATTTGAAGGGGAGGGGATAAGATTGTAGCAAGATCACGCCTTGAAGAAATCGTTTTCTGTAGAAATACGAGCACCATAATTTATTTCTGTATTAATAATTGTCACCCCGCTAGAATTAGTATTATGGAAATATAACGCTGTTGAAACTTTTATGTACCAAATATCTATATGTAAATATCTATAAATGTTAATAGTACTTTTCTGTATGGTTGGAATTGTAATACGTAAGCAAAATTGTTCGCGGTGCTCCTACATGTACATTATACCCTTCTTGCATAAAGAATTCTATTCTGCTGCCGAGACAGCAGCCTTATTCGCCTATACCACGCATTTTAATTCCAATAAACAAGTCCCGAGAGACTTGGAGTTTATTTAGTCATCTCCATTCTCTCACCCTCACCACTGTACAAATGGTAACATATCACTATAAGATGTGGAGGGGGTGTACAAGAATGAAGCTATACTGAGGGGCTTCATAACAGTGAGTGGACAAAGAGAGACTGATATATTTTGTAATATATCTGAGGAGGGAAGGTAGGAGTGAATGTTGATAGAGAGGCTGTACTTTTGTGTGGAAATACGAAGAGCAGTTAAATTGATCGGAACCAAGGAAGGAGTGGTCAGGTAAAAGGAAGAGTCTGACCGAAGAGTAAAACTTGGAGATGATGGTTTGGCAGGAGGAGGGAAGGAGGGAGGGGGGAGGGGTGTTATTGGAGAGGAACGAGAGGTGTAGGAGAAAAGAGAAAAAACTTGCAGACACCTTTCCCCTATGTCAGTGGTTCTTAACCTTTTTCAGTGCCCGTACCCCTTGAAATTTCAGAAAAAAATTCTTGTACCCCCATCCAATACAAATACAATGCAAGCGTATGAAAAGGATAGTGATACAAACCTTACTTTGGTTTCTCATTGTAAATATATAGTACCATTGCACGAGAGTTGGAGTAACGACTTGCAGCGCAGCGTCACAGAAATTATATGTCCCATGGTTCAAGGTTTCGTACCCCGAGTTAAGAACCACTGCCCTATGTGCTGGGACAAGTGGCAGTCACAAGGGTCCGTTGGGAATCGAAGCCGGTGAGGTCGGGGTATTAAGGTCCGGCTGGCGGCGCCGAGAGAGGTAAGCCTCTTAGACACTAAGCTCAGCCAGCTAGAAAACGAAACGAAATGTGTGTGGTGGAACGGGGAGGTCAGATATTGTATAGAAATGACAAAGGTGAGTAGGGCAGGGTACGTCTTAAGATATTTAATGGAAGACAGCTCAAAGTTTTAAATTTTCATTGCTAGAGTATGCAGTCACAGGTTCGTATATCTATCTACAAAAAAAAAAAAAAAAAAAAAAAAATCTTG
>NC_134795.1:8437716-8440216 GCF_046742065.1 Oratosquilla oratoria | reverse complement strand
TTACGTTGGGCCACTGAACGTGACTTGTTGAATCTGTTCGGCCGAAACAGCTTCCATTATTTGATTTGCTCTAAAGGTTGCAATAAACCTATTTTGCTTAAACTGACATCTTCAACTTTGACTTATCCTGCCTGCGTAATTTGATTTCTCGCCTTTTGTTGCTTGTTTCAGCTAACAGATGACGCTATTGCTGCCTTGCTTAAGGGCAAAAACTACTTTTTCGGTGACTCGCTGACAGTTTTATTTTCTGTGGCCGTATTTTTCCACCTAGAGCATTGATTTTTTTTACAGCTTAAAGATTACCTCGTGTTGTACCTGTGGTATTATTTTCCTTTTTTTCATAGAAATTTATATATTACTTTTAAAAAGTCGTACTTTTTTTAAATATAGACAAAAAAATCGTCTTCACAAAAACTATTCAAAGAAGAAGAGTCATCTTGGTTTGAGAGTTAAAAGACACCCAAAAGAGCAATACTGTATATCGCCACTTGCATATCATCAATAATAAGTTCACAGAAAAAAAAGCAATCTGAGCAATTCTCGAAAAAAGTACCTAAAAAAATCGTATTTTCTATGAGCTTTTAATTAAAAGGAATTATAATATGCAGTTTTAAAGAAGACTGGTTTCTAAGTGTTATGCTACAAAAAAAAATCGGAGCAATAGAATTTTAGATATAGAATTTTAAACTTTAAAAATTAAGTTTTGAGAAAACCGCACTTTTATGTTCAGGTGACAATGTACAGTACAATAATGTTTTTTTTTTCTAATACAACAATGTGTCATGTGTCCTTACCTAACACTGTTGATGTTCAAGAGGTTATACTTTCAAGGAAGCTCATTTAGGTCACCTCAGGTCACTTATATTGGGAAGGTGTGCTCACACTGGATTTTCCTCGAAGTTTATATAGGCACCTGTTCCCCTTTTTTTCTCTCATAATTACATTTCATGAAAGTATATATGCAATTATGAAGGAAAAAAATACTATTCCCTCAGAGGGAAGGGCATCATTGGGCGCCACCCAACTCCTTGTCGCCAGGTTAGGCCTAGACGTCAAAGGTCAAAGCCGCCTGGCTGGTAATCTGCAGATGCAGACTCTATCGTTCTTATGGTCCTCTTCTTCCGTGGCTGGCGTGGAGATTTTCTGCTCATGTCCATCTTTTCCTTTGTTCTTCTTGTCTCAGCAGTAGAAGGGAAGCCTATATGGGTAGTGAAGCGAGTAGATTCATATCCCAGGTTGTGGTTGAGTATGGTGAGCTGAGACATAAATATCACCCTGTTCAGACCTGCAAACTTTGCTTTACTTTGATGCAGCCACAGCTTAGAGTGCAGGCCTTCATTTCTGTTTTGAGTGTGGCCTTTCATGCATCTTTGTAGCAGGGCTGCAGTTGACAGGTCATGGTATATTGCCTTCACATGTCGATGAATACTTCTCTCTCTCTCTCTTTTTTTTCTCTCACACACACGTGCACTGACTCGGAGAAAGGGGTAAACATACAGCCGGCAGCGTGAAAACTATCGTCCCACACTAAACAAACAAAAAAATGCAAAAATAAGACAAAAAAGAGGCATAACATTAGATATTGAAGATATATGGCATCAGAGTTTAAATACCCAGAGCAGAGTCTAGTAGGCATTTGAATTTTAAAACCCACCACGACGCTCTAACGTCGGCAGCGTTACGCACCCTACGTACTAGTATTTCGTCGAGCCACACAAATATTTTCAAAAAAATTAATATTTTCGACCGAAAAAGTAGTTTTTGCCCAACTCATCTCTCCCTGTCTGTGCTTATTGTCGTAGGGTTTGTCTGTTTACAGATATATTCCTCAGAAGTTTGCGTGATACAACCATCACGGGCACCCAATCCTGACCCTTGATATTTAGTAACTACAAATACATCTTCCGTCGTTATTGCATGAACACAATTTCGTTCGAAAATACATGCTATTATGCACAAACTAACGAACATACATTGGAAATACATTACACATTCGGCCACTGATATCTTTACACATGGATCAAAAGTAATATTTTCTCTCGACAGATATCAATTCAATAGAACCCAGTCTCCATTAATCAATCCATTAATCAATCCATTAATCAATCCATTTTGTTCCTCCTGATTCCAAGCCACTCTATTCATCTTAGAGGAAGATTACAAGGCAATAAATGGCTGGGCAGTTATTGTGACTCGTCATTCCCTTGAAGTGGGGAACATTAGGCAAATAGCAAACATTAACCATGATGAACTGCCCGACGAGCCTAGCCAAGTCCGGTATGTTTTGCGATGGATTTGTTTTTTCATATTTCTATTAACTTGTATATATACATATTTATATATTGATGTACTTATTTATATATCCATTTATTTATTCATTCATCTGTTCGTTTATCTATATATTTGTTTAAGTAAACATACATTTATTTGTTTATTGATTTCTTTATTTACTTATTAATTTATCTATGTATTCATTTATCTATTTATGTACATATTTATC
>NC_134795.1:8427716-8432716 GCF_046742065.1 Oratosquilla oratoria | reverse complement strand
AACAGTTCCGCGAAATGGATGCAGAACATCTGAACTCTTTTTGACGGAAAATCTTCTATTTTTCCTCCACTGCACACTCCACCTTTCTCTTTTTCTCTTTACCATTCTACTACCTCGTCTTTCTCCTTTAATCTCTTTCCTTCTCTCTTACACCCCCCCCTCTCTCTCTCTCTCTTTCTCTCTCTCTCTCTAGCACTTGTTTTTCTTATTTCTCCTTTTTTTCTCTCAATTTCCCTTCCACTTCTTTTTATTTTCTTTTTTCTTTTTCTCTCTTTTCTCATTTTCCTTTACCTTACTCTCAGTCTTTTCACTTTCTCCCTTTTACTTTCTTCCACGGACTCTGTGTGTATATATAGACAAATGAATAAATACAGATACACACACACACACACACACACACACACACACACACACACACACACACACACACACACACACACACACACACACACACACACACACACATTATATATATATTCTTATTCTCAGTCTTTTAACGTTTGGTAAGCAAAATATTTTTGTTAAAAAATATGAGGGCTTCTCAATTATGAGGGAGAGGCATAGAAAACTGATACCAGAACTCTCTGATAATGAATTTGACCTCTCGTCTTTTCAAGCACTAGTATCTGTCCCGACCCTGTGCTCAACTCTTTCCAAATATTTCTCTTCGTGGTTATCTGCGTCCATCTGCACCATCTCCTCTCTCTTCTTCTCTCTGTTTCTCTCTGTATGTCTTTGTATATGTCGCTATCAATTTCTGCATCCGGCTCTGCAAATTTTTTTCTGTATTCATTTCTGCATTCTTCTCTCTCTCTCTTTCTCTCTCTCTCTCTCTCTCTATCTCTCTCTCTCTCTCTCTCTCTCTCTCTCTCTCTCTCTCTCTCTCTCTCTCTCGTAATTTGTTCTATTCTATTTTCACCACCTCATTCTTGGTCTTCTTTCCGTTCTCCTTCTTCGAATCAAGTATTATTCACGCACAAACATTCCATCCTTTTCCGATCTTCCCGATATCATGACCTCACCATCTCTATATAATTGTTCCTGCCATGTTATTTTTCAACAATTTCTCAAAGATTCTGTCTATTTCTCTTCCCCCATTCACCCAAAGGTGAGACCACGAGGTCTTAGAAAACTCCGATTCTCAAATTACCTTTAGTGTGTTATCACCCGTTCAATACGATGTCGCCTACGCTGGCGTCATGAGGCTCATATGAGCATATGAGGATCCCTGCATCACCGTCTCGATTATATTCATTTCAGTTGTATGTGAATGACCCCCCCCTCATATTCTGTAAACTGGCTTGATCATATTTTCTATGGTTATTAATATTCAGAGTGAAATAGGTCAAGTAATACAGCTATAAACTTATATTTTATAACGCGGGTATTATGATGCATCGTCGTTCATCAGGCATCTGATACTGACCGCAAAAATTTGACTCGTATTGAAGAGGTTAAGGGTATTTGAGAAAATATCACCAACACAAATATCACCAAGGCCAATTTCAGCGCTAACAACAGCACCAAGATCTACGTTAACATTAACGCTAATACCAACGTGAAGACCAACATCTATACTAACACGGACGTCAGTATGAATTCAGACTTGAATATCAACGCCAATGATAAAACAAACACAAACACAAACACAAACACAAACACAAACACAGACACAAACACAAACACAAACACAAACACAAACACAAACACAAACACAAACACAAACACAAAGACAAAGATAAAGGCAAAGACAAAGACAAACACAATCATAAAACAAACACAAGCAAAAACCAACACCATCACTAACACACCAACAAAAACACCCAACAAAAAACACCATCATAAATGCCTACAAAAGGCATCAGCTTAGCAAGCATATACAACAAAAACAAAAGCAACAACAACAACAACAACAACAACAACAGCAACAGCAACAGCAACAGCAACAGCAACAGCGACAACGACAACGACAACGACAATGACAATGACAATGACAATGACAATGACAATGACAATGACAATGACAATGACAACGACAACGACAACGACAACAACAACAACAACAACAACAACAACAACAACAACAACAACAACAACGACAACGACAACGACAACAACAACAACAACAACGGCAACGACAACGACAACGACGACGACAACAACAAAAACAACAACGACAACAACAACAACAACAATAATAACAGGAACAACAGCAGTAGCAGCAGCAACAACAACAGAACAACAACATCTACGACTACCTTTGTCATCCGCAGCACCTGCGTCCCTTCCAGATCTTGAGCAGAGCCAATCATTCCAATTCCCCGTCTCCAGTGCCCATTAGGTTCCCCTGTCCTTCTTTAAATCCTCCGCCTGGGATTGTTCTGAATGAAATTCGATGCAAATATGCCCCTAGGAGCCCTCCGCCTTCCGCTTGCAACCCTATCTCTCGAACGCTTTGTTTGTGGATGCGAAAACCGCTCGTATTACAGCACGTGATAAGGGCCTAGGTAGCCTGTCAGGTGACTAGAGTGATATATGTCCGGAGCATTTAGAAAATTGAAAATATTTCAGTAAAGGTTTTGAATGACGGAGGGAACGGGTGAATATATATGTAAATACATACGTGTGAGTATGTGTGTGCGTGTGTGCGTATGTGGGTGTGCGAATGTGTGCATGTCTATGTGTATGTGTGTTCTTTCTTTTCTGTTTTTGTTGTTGTTGTTGTTGACTTGATGAATGTTGGAGTTCGTTGTCGAAAGAGGTTTTCCACAAAAAGTGTGAAGAAGCGTGTGTCCCCAGCATTATGTCTTTGTATCGATGGACGACTATTCTGATGGTTTCAGACAGTGGTAGTGTTGAATTAAAAACACAGAGAAAAGTCTTCAAACATATCTGCTGAAGAGGTACTATTGTCAACGAACATGGTATTTGTAAATAATGTATAGAATTAAAAAAAGAAATAGAGCATCAAAAACAAAAACAAAAAACGAAAAGACAAGTCCCATTAGAGTAAGATACTTAGATCCTTGTGAGAGGGAAGAATATAAAGACCATGACTGGATATGAAAACTGTCTTGTATGGATCAGTGTGCTACAGAGCCACAGCCTTAGGAGTGTAGTTTATGTTATAAGAATACATGGAGATATGATGTATACAAATATATAGATTTTATTCCAAGAATAGACATTGTGACGCAGGGAACCTATATCAAAATATATATTCAACAAATAAAGATATATTGACATAGTTATGATAATATCATGGACATAGTATGAACATATCTACGCCTATTAGCGGGCAGTGTAGTTTTTGTGGCTTAACATATCACTTCTAAGTGTACTCGTACATATATATCAACACACTTCCAATGCCAACAACATTTATCGACGTTTTAGTCTTAAAAGAAAGATCATCTCGAATGCTATCATTTCAATATCTCTCCCCCTTTTGCTTTAATGGAGATAGAGCTGTTTCCTCGCCTGAACAAGTTAAGATTATTGTTTAAATTTCAAAGCTCCGTTTACTACGATCATATTGTATACTTCTCCTTTCCTGTAATCTGAGACTCATCTTAGTAAGAATATTTTTTTGAGCTCTTTGTTTGCTCTCTCTCTAGGAGTTTTCTGCTGAAAGCTTTACGTTCCTGGTACAGTTCCTCTTTATTTTCTCAGACAAGAATAAGCGCGTCCATTTTGATTTCATGGCCAAGGGAACCGCTTTGCTTTTGCCGCTAAGTGTGCTCTTATATTATCTGCTGGAAATATGGTACGCGCGTTTGACCTGTTACGAAGGACGATCTCCTTATGGTCATTTTGATCGTTTTGTACTGGTGAAGATCAGACGTTTCGTTCAGTTTACAGTGATATTTGGTACTCACCGGGCTTAAAAAAAAAAAAAAAAAAAAAAAAAAAAAAAAAAAAAAAACTAATGATTGTTGCTTTGACTTTCAGTGACTGAAAACTCGTGGCCCTATAGCGGTTAGTAACGATTCTGATGGCCTCCCATCAACCTATGCTGTATCAATGTGGGCCTATTACAACGTTACCGTCTTGTATGTAGGAGTAGGACGAGGGGAACAGTCGCTGGATGTCGATTCTCTTTATATAAAATGGGTAACACTGTGAGGACCGAGTGTCAGCCACTCTGGGTTGCAACTCCAGTTGAAGGTGAGGGTGTTTTCAGGTTTGAAAGTTAATGTCAGGGAAATAATCCTCTCTGTCGTCTATCTTACGGAATTACTATTTGCAAATATCTGTCATTGATCTCAACAGCTTCAATGAAACCATAGAATTCCAGTGGGCGTTTTAAAGATTAATTTCCTGCAGGTGAAATGTCTAGCTAATATAAAGCTTCAGAATGAATTCCAGAAAGTGTGAGGTGTATAACATCTCGTGCCTTTGTGGTGAAAATTTCGTCAAGAATAATCTAATAATTTTCTGATATTTTCTTTGCCTTTCGGTCACTCTCTCAGGGCTTCCGTCCATTTTCGTACAACGTGGACAGAGCTTTTGTGAATACGTTCGACAAATGAAAGGCTTTAGACAAAATTTGAAATGAATCTATGCTTCAATAATTAATTGCCTCCCAACGGGATTTTTTTTTTTTTTTTTTTTTTTTTTTGTGTGTGTGTCTTATTTTCTTTCTGGCTGATCTGTCGTTTATATCGAAGGGCGATTTTTTTCTTGTCACCTTTCTCCAATTCATTTCTACACTGTTTTCCAAAGGCTTCGTTTCTTTACCTCCTTCCCACTATTTTATAAACTATCAACTCCATCACAACGTATGTTCTTTCATGAAAAATACCGTTCCATTTCCCCCCCCCTTCTTCCTTGTCTTTTGACAAAATCCTTTGACAGGATGACATTCTAATATCTCAGTGTCTAGTATGAAGATCTATTAATTTATCAATTGTGTGTCTTGTAAGTAGGAGGACTTGGATAAGTGTGTGCGTTTTTTATTTCTATATTTTTAGTAGTATTTGAATGACTAGAAGAACCTT
>NC_134795.1:8415216-8417716 GCF_046742065.1 Oratosquilla oratoria | reverse complement strand
ATGGACAATAAATTGACGCAGTCAGAAGGGGGAATTCTCCTCGTCGTCTTTTTTTTTTTTTTTATCAAGAGGGGACGAGGAGGAAGAATCCCAGAGTAAATAAAGCAGCTGGCCCTGTTGTGGATGTGCCGTTTCTGACCCGCACAATGGACGGGAGAGAAGGATGACCCATTATTCACTAGGAGCGAAATTAAAATGTAAACAAATGGGTGATGAATGCGTGTGGAATGGGTGGGAATGAATGTATTCCTCGGGTTGCTTAGCATTCCACTATTTCACTGGCTATTGGAGACTTTCAAACGTAACATACATTTAGTCAACAAGTTTCTATGTTATGAAGATCAATTGCTTGTATTGTTGATAAAACTGAAGCTAGGTATAAGCAACAAAGATATCACTTGTAGGATCCTTTTTAGTGTCCAACAGTAATCAGCTAACACTGAAGAGGTTTCAATTCCCTGTTGTAATGTTGTACATTTATTGCATTTATTATTTAATCCTTAGTGAAATATTGATATATTAAAATATCATACATACATACATACATATACACATACATACATACATACATACATACATACATACATACATACATACATACATACATACATACATACATACATACATACATACATACATACATGCATATAACAAAGGCTTTTTCCTCCTTATAAGGGAGGTAGTCAAAAAACAAAGGCATAAAATCCACTCCCACCATTCCTTCCCTATCACACTCCACTCCCCTCCACCTTCTTCCCTCCTTCTTATCTTGGCACCTCCTGGATAACGGGTCATCCCTGCATCTTGCTCGCTGTCCTGGGTTAGAGGCAGTGCCGCAAGACACAGCACATCCACAGCAAGGCCACTTCATTAAATCGACGATATCTATCTATCTGTATATGTATATTATATATATATGTATATATATATATATATATATAGATATATATATATATATATATATATACAGTATATACAGATATATATACATATATATATGTATATATATATATATATATATATATACATACATATATATACGTATATATATACATATATATAATACATATATATATACTTATATATGTATATACAGTATATATATACATATATATATATATATATATATATATGTATATACATATATATATATATATATATATATATATATATATATTGCTAATAACCACAAAGGAAACCGGAAAAGAAACTGTTATATATATATATATATATATATATATATATATATATCTATATATATATATATATATAAACACTATGTATATATATATATATATATACATACATTAATATTTACATATACATATATATATATATATATATATATATATACATATATTGATATTTACATATACATATATGATAATATATACATTACATATATATATATATATATATATATATATATATATATATATATATATATATATTATACACACACATACACACGCGCGCGCATACGCATATGGACACACACACACACACACACACACACACACACACACACACACACACACACACACACACACACACACACACACACACACACACACATATATATATATATATATATATATATATATTTTATATATATACATATATATATGTATATATATATATACATATGAATGCATACCTACATACATATATATATACATATATATATATATATATACATATACATATATATATATATATATATATATATATGTATTGAATTAACTACACGATGTCAAATAAAACTGATTGTGGAGGATGTAGACGAAGAATAAGATTTTCGTCTATTTGTTTTAGAATTTGACGTGTCTGTTTCCAAACGTGCTTTAAGCAGTTTGTTTTCTTTAGTGTTTTGAGAATGACCTTTACATGTTCTTGCAATCCATATTAACAGATTCATTTTCTTTATTTCCGCTCTATTATCCGTTCTAAAGATAACTAATACGTGACCCTTAATGTGGATAATCTCATTTTTCATAATCTAATCTTGACTGTCTCACGAGTCATGCTCGAAAAGATTCCAATTGTCGCCATTTGTCTGATTCTTTTTTTATGGTAACCATATAATTTCCGGCTTGGTTGAGCCCAGAGCGAATCACAATTTCATTTTTTTTCTCTGATCTTCATTAATATAAATAAATGCTACTCTTCCTTTCCTTTAAATGTTTTTCCTGCCATCATATTTATGTTTGGACAACGAGAAATCAAACCCAGTTAACATTAACACTTCCTTTACTTGCTTCATATCGTCTCTCATTGCATAACTCTGGGATAATCTCTTCAAGATTATGCATTTCTTTGCACTGAATTCCATCTTCCACCCCTGCTTGCTTCCACTCATAAATCATATCTTGGTCTTTCTGTAATGATGTATAATTCTCTTCAATTTCGACTCCTCGTACATTTGGCGTCGTCAGTGAATAAGTTAGTATAGCTGCTTATTGCATTCATCATGATGTTGACATAAATAAAGAAGAGTAAT
>NC_134795.1:8380216-8402716 GCF_046742065.1 Oratosquilla oratoria | reverse complement strand
ACCTACCTCTCCCTCTCTCTCTCTCTCTCTCTCTCTCTCTCTCTCTCTCTCTCTCTCTCTCTCTCTCTCTCTCTCTCTCTCTCTCTCTCTCTCTCTCTCTCTCTCTCTTCTTCCTTCCTTGCTTGTTCCTTCGTCTTCAGCTTTTGGGAGGGTCTTCTCCGCTTACTTTGCCATCGACACTTGATCTTTCCTCGTACTTTTATTTAATTTAATTAATTTCTTCTCTTTTATTTCTTCCTCCTCCCCCTCCGCCCTCTCTTCCTCCACCTCTCAAAACTCGTCTTGGCCATTCTCTTATTCATTTCCTCCTTTATTTCTTACTCTTTCTTTTCTTCCCTTTTTCTTCCCTTTTTCTTCCCTTTTTCTGTTGCTACTTTCAGCTCTCCCTACCTCCCTCCCTCCCTCCCTCCCCTCCCTACCTCCCCTCCCTCCCTCCCCTCCTTCCCTCCCCTCCCTCCCTCCCTCCCTCCCCTCCCTACCTCCCCTCCCTCCCTCCCCTCCTTCCCTCCCCTCCCTCCCTCCCTCCCACCCCTCCCTCCCTTCGTTATCTTTCATTTATTTCTCTTTCTCCTCTTCCTATTCCTCCATCTCTCCTTCCATCGAGTTTACTGCCTTTCTCTTCATCAAGAACCTTGTTTTCTCAAGCTTGCTTTGTTTCTTACCTTTCTCCTCTTCCTCCTCCTCCTCCTCCTTCTCCTCTTCCTTCTCCTCCTCCTCTTCTTCTTCCTCCTTCTCCTCCTGTTTTATCATTCACGTGGTTAACCTTCTCTTCTTGCTTTTGTTTTTCTGTACTAATTTTCTACCTACGTTTTTCACATTTACTTCTTCTTTCTGTTTTTTATCCTCTTCTGATCCATATGGCCATTTTCCTTTTTCTCAAGGCTGCCGTCAGAATATTCTATTTATCACCGTGGCAAGTCTCCAATTAGTGGTAGCGAAAGGATTAGTTCGCATTTATAACTAACTCTTTAGAACCATTTAACCACTTGAAGATGACACCCTTTGCATATTTTTGTTATTGTTAAAGTAAGACGATTTTTTCGTCAAGGGACAGCAAAAAATTAATTTTTTCGTAAAACACCTTATCATAGTTGCGTATGCAATCGTTTTGTTAAAAGTAAATGATTAAAAGAAGAAGAAAAAAATCTCAGCAATATCTTTGAACAATTGTACCCAAACCTCCTATCGGCTCGCTACCTCCAGTCCAAGTTACTTCATCATCCGGCCGTTCTTGTTGCCGGCCCCGCAGGGAGCATATTTCCTTGTGCGCGCCCGATATTACTCTGGTTATGGGTGCAAAGGCAGGAACATACATCAACCGAAGAAGACGACTCAGGAAGAGGAATAACTCGCCCTCAAGAAACCACCACACCGTCGTACTCACCTGTTAGGGGGGAGAGAAAAAATCTGAATTAGACAGGTAGGAAAAAACATATTATTTAAATTTTCACCATAATTTCACTTTTTTTTTTCTTCTTTTCTCTCCCGTTCCCTCCTTTCCCCTTATTTAATCTCAAGCATATGTATCTCAACTTGTACTTGAAAAAGCTGTAATAAGCGAAACGTCGTACAAATAAAGGCTCCGCCCTCATATGGTGTTTAACTCGTCAATAATTTCACATACCAGTATACTATGGATTTGTCGTAAAGTCTATGAGTTTTTCTAATTTAAAAACAAACAAACAAGATCAGTGAAATCCAAAGTATCACCGTAAAAAAAAAACCGGATTAAATAGCACACGCGCACACACACACACACACACGCAAACACACACACACACACACACACACACACACACACACACACACACACACACACACACACACACACACACACACACACACACATACACACACACATATATATATATATATTTATATACATACATATATATTTATATATATATATATATATACACATATATAGATATGTATATATATGTATATATAGTACATACAGTATATTATATTATATATATATATATATATATATATATATATATATATATATATATAAAGTGTATTTACAAATGAATGATGTGTTCATTGTAGGTATGGATATATATTTGTATTCACATACAACTGTCAACGTAATACATGAAATCATACGTACATATACATAAATACACAGCTGTACATTTCTCATCGCACAAGTGAGATTTGATCCTCACATATGGGACTTGGTTTATTTCAGGCATATAGTTCTTTATTTGTAAAAAGAAAAAATCTCAGAGATTTTATTTCCAAAGAAGGTGAAAAAAATTTCGTCGTCGTGTCCTGTTGCTGCCTTCAATCGCGCCGACCTCGAATAGACCCGTTCTTTACCTTTCCCTCGCTCTCTCTCTCACTCTCTCTCTCTCTCTCTCTCTCTCTCTCTCTCTCTCTCTCTCTCTCTCTCTCTCTCTCTCTTTCTCTCAATTTTTCTTGGAAGGACCAGATATTTTTAGTAGGCTGCAATTCCTGGAAACAGAGATAGAAAGAGAGAGAGATGGAGAGAAAGAGAGAGAGAGAGAGAGAGAGAGAGAGAGAGAGAGAGAGAGAGAGAGAGAGAGAGAGAGAGAGAGAGAGAGAGAGAGAGAGAGAGAGAGAGAGAGAGAGAGACTGCGCGAGAGATTATGCGAGAGAGAGTGAGAGAAGGAGAGAGAGAGAGAGAGAGAGAGAGAGAGAGAGAGAGAGAGAGAGAGAGAGAGAGAGAGAGAGAGAGAGAGAGAGAGAGAGAGAGAGAGAGAGAGAGAATGAGAGAAAGGGAACATGTACATTAGGGAAAGTCGAGAGAAAAGACCGAAAATGTAATGCTTCCATCCCAGTTGTCCGAGATTTGACATCATATATATATATATATATATATATGTATATGTATATATATATATATATATATATATATATATATATATATATATATTGGAAAACTGTAAACACCAGACTCAATTGAAGGGTTTATTTGCCCGACGTTTCGATTCCCGTCCAGGAATCGTCTTCAGGGGGTATAATGGTTACAAGATTGTGAACTCCTTATAAATCGCCGAAATGGTAAACCTGGGAAAGGTTCACTCTCTCAATCACATGTACAAAGCATACCTCATTACAATAATAAATACATTACAATAGAAATTAAATATTGGTACCAATTAGAATAAAATAAAATACAAATAAAAAGTTACATGGCTGTGAACATAAAACAAGCGAAGCAAAAGTAACAATACGTGACACTACCATAAAAACAACAGACCATAGGACAGAGATGTAAATGGAAGTGGACCAAATGTCCGCAATGAAGTGTCAAGAACAAACGACTAAATTATAGTCAAACATAATACACTACAAAAATACAAATAAAATAAGTTACATGGATGTGAACAAAAAAGGGTAGCAAAAAAGCCTCAAACGTAACACTAACGTAAAAAGAAACAGACTCTAGAGAAAAACACTGAGATCTTGGATTTATGTTTTGACGATAGGCGCCTCCCAATTTTAGAAGCTTTGTATATTAAAGAGTTGAGCCCCAACCTAAATGTACAAGCAGAAGACCTTAGAGCCCTTCCAAGCATAAGACAAACCGTTACAAATACAAACATGAGACATAACACCACAAACGCCAATACGAGACAAAACGCCACTCGTTCAATTACGAGACAAAACGTTATAACTATAAGCATGCCACATTCCGCCACAACACAAACCCGGAAGCTCCCCAGTGCACGTGACATTTCGTCACTGCCCGAAATACAGGTGACCTCCCCCAAGTGATTAGCAAGTAAAGAAACTCTAGTATAAAACTTAGAACTTTAACTAAACTCATCGGATTAATTCTTATCCTGATAGAAAGAACATCCCTATAGCTACTGAAGAAGGGTCTTAAACCCGAAATCGCGATCTAGCTAATATGACTACATACAGCCAAGTCATAAATTTCCTTCCTAAGGAACACGAATCCATAATAAGGTATATGGAAAATACCTTTAAGAAAATAATTAATGCACAACTAGCCATCACTTTTAATGATACATGCATTAGAGAAAAACTCCTGCCCAAATACACTGACAATATATATATATATATATTTATATATATATATATATATATATATATATATATACATATATATATATATATATATACATCTATATCTATATACATATATATATATATAATATATATATGTACATATATATATATATATATATATATATATATATATATATATATATACATATATATATACATATATATATATACATATATATACACATATATATATATATACATATATGTATACATATATAAATATACATAATCAGATATATATATATATGTATATATATATATATATATATATATATATATATATACAATATATATATATATATACATATATATAATATACATATATATATATATACATATATATATATACATATATATATATACATATATATAATATACATATATATACACATATATATATATATATATACAATATATATATATATATATATATATATATGTATATACAACTGCGCATTTGGCGCTACAAAGCTTGCTGAGTAGGCTCTCAAGTCTTCTGAACGTCGATATATACTTCACGTCCTAGAAAGACACAACATACATATCACTAGAAAACTTTTAGAAGACTGGACCATCATTCTTGCTAAGGAATCAGAAAGGTCTAGACTCTTCTTTCTAAAAGCCTTTTTCATAAGATACTTGGAACCTTCTATTACACTAGTCAACAAAATGAAACTTTTTTTAATCATCATAGTTGCAAACTAATTTTTTTTTTGTTAATTTTTTATGCCGATTAAGAATCTGAAGTCCGTTTTTCCCTATCAGGTCACATTTAAATGTTACAGATACCTGTTATTTTAAAGTACAGGGAATGTAAAGCATATCTATAAGGTATATTGAATACAAGATATGACACTTCCATGGCATTTTATTGTACAAAATCAAAACTGTTTTGCACAAAACAAAGTTAGAATGTACTCTAAAGGATTACCACTTAAAAGTTTTGAGATTTGGAATTTCTTTGGTGTTTTTTTCTGAGGGTCATCCCTGTATAACATCCAGCAGTAGTCAGCTAACATTCCTGCATTCCAAAATCCTTGATACCGTTGTTCCATTGATGCAATATCTTGATGGAAGCGTTCCCCTTGCTCATCAGATACTGCCCCAAGGTTTTCTGGAAAAAAGTCCAGGTGTGAATCAAGAAAATGTACTTTCAGTGACATCCGACAGCCCATTGCAGCATAGGAGTCTAGAAGACATTTCACGCCATTTCTAAACTCTGGAGATTTCTTGTTGCCTAGGAAGTTTTCACAGAGCCATTTGAAAGATTCCCAGGCTTTAAGCTCAGTCTCATCCAGTGTTGTGAGGAAGTTGTTGTCCTTCAGGAGTTCCTTTATCTGCGGACCTACAAATACGCCTTCCTTCAGTTTTACCTCAGTAATTTTTGTAAACTTAGCCTTCACGTATTCAAAACTTTCAGAGTTTTTCCTGGCAAGTGTCTTCACGAATTGTTTCATGAGGCCAAGCTTTATGTGAAGAGGGGGAAGGAGAACATTTTCTGGGTTTACAAGTGGCTTACTCTGGACGCTAGAAACCCCCGGTTCATATGATTTTCGCAGGGGCCACTCTGATTGCACATAGTGCTTAGCAGTTGCACGACTGTCCCATAGGCATAAAAAGCAACAATATTTCGTGAATCCTGATTGCATTCCCATCAACATTCCAATCACCTTCAAGTCTCCACATATTTTCCACCTGTAGTTTGTGTACTTTATGGCATTGAGAAGTACATGCATGTTCTCGTAACACTCCTTCATGTGTACTGAATGCCCTACGGGAATGGATGGTTTCTTATTGCCGTTGTGTAGTAGTACTGCCTTGAGACTTCTCTTAGATGAATCAATGAATAAGCGCCATTCAGATGGAACATGTTGTTGACACAAACAGCGGAATAAGTCATCAATGTTATTACTGAAACAAAGCGGTCCATCAACAGAAGAAGCAAGAGGTCAGATTCTTGTTTCTCTTTCTGAAATAAGTAATACAAACGTCTTTCTTAAGTAGACACCTTTCTTGTAGACGAGATGCCAATAGTTCAGCTTTATCCTTCGATAACGACAAGTCTCTCACCAAATCATTTAACTCTCCTTGAGAAAATTTCTGGGGTTCACCATTTGCTCTCAGGCATTGCTCTCTTCCTCTTATTAAGCCAATCCCTTAGTCCATTTGAACAAGCTGAGCAGATGATATGGGGTGCCCAACTCTTATCTTGATCCCCAAGAGAGCATCCAAAGTATAACTGGTAAATATTCTTGATTTCAGTTGTGATGACACGTTGCTGAGCTTTGATAGTAAATGAACCACAGACATAGCAAAATATATAAGGGCTGCTTTTGCAATGCCTTGACATCCTGAATTGAGTTTGGTGATGGTGATGGTGATGATGATGATGATGATGATGATGAAGATGGCTGGACACCTGAAGCAAAAAGAAAAATTTTGAAGGTTCAATAGATGATCAGCGAAATATTTTTAAATATTTTGTGAAAAATGCTCAACTCAGCTATCTAAAATCATAACGATGAACATGAAATTACATAATGTACACAATTGGTTATGAAATGCCACTCAGAACTTGCCTGTATAAGACGATTACATGTAGCGATGATCCTGATCGGCGTTATATGCCTCTCTTATCTCATCAGAAAAATTATGCCTGATAGAAGAAAACCGATTACATTTTCGAAATCAGCGGACAAAACTACATATTAAACACCACATAAAATCCCTGATGAAAAATTGCTGTTGACCAGTGTTATTAGACAAGTTGGCCTTACCATACTCCCCAGCATAAAGGCTTTCCCTAGGACTTGTAGCCCTCCCAACTACAAAAACACACCTTCAAATTACACCGACACCCAGAGTCATGGAGCGGACACTTGGACCTCAGCGGACACTTAGGTTGCGCTGGACAACTGAACCTTAGTGAACATTTGTCCCATAAGGACAGACAAATTCACCCGTCATCTCACACATGTGATGTGACCTCCCATTTCGTCTTATGCTGTGACCTCCATCAGAGCTTTCTTTCTATGTATATTATGTCTTGTATTCTCTGTATTCTGTGCATCTGCTACATCGAAAATGCTAACTGTGCTTAGCGAAACGTTTGTATACGCTTCCTTAACAATAGTTTCTAATGTCTACTGGCAATTTATTATTCCGTCTGTCCTATGACCAAAAATAAACGTTCAGAAGTCTTGAAAGTCTACTCAAAAAGCTTTGTAGCGCCAAATGCGGAGTTGTTTTTAACAAACCTTGTTTAAAAGAAAACCTGCTGCCAAGATTTACCAATATATATATATATATATATATATATATATATATATATATATATATATATATATATATATATATATATATATATATATATATATATTTATATATATATATATATATATATATATATATATATATATATATATATATGTGTGTGTGTGTGTGTGTGCGTGTGTGTGTTATGATGATCTACAAAAGGTGAAAGGAAATTATTCAAGGAGGAGGAGGAGGAGGAGGAGGAGGAGGAGGAGGAGGAGGAGGAGGAGGAGGAGGAGGTGGAGGAGGAGGAGGAGGAGGAGGAGGAGGAGAAGAAGAAGAAGAAGAAGAAGAAGAAGAAGAAGAAGAAGAAGAAGAAGAAGAAGAAGAAGAAGAAGAAGAAGAAGAAGAAGAAGAAGAAGAAGAAGAAGAAAGAAGAAAGAAGAAGAAGAAGAAGAAGAAGAAGAAGAAGAAGAAGAAGAAGAAGAAGAAGAAGGAGGAGAAGGAGGAGAAGGAGGAGAAGGAGAAGAAGGAGGAGAAGAAGAAGAAGAAGAAGAAGAAGAAGAAGAAGAAGAAGAAGAAGAAGAAGAAGAAGAAGAAGAAGAAGAAGAAGAAGAAGAAGAAGAAGAAGAAGAAGAAGAAGAAGAAGAAGAAGAAGAAGAAGAAGAAGAAGAAGAAGAAGAAAACTTTTGGTGCTTGGACATTATCCTTGCTATATGTCTGTACCATATATCAGTGACACACTCAGCCATCTTATGGCTGAGATACCGAATGGTCTGGGAGTGATGCATGGCTGCTCTAAATTTTGGCACAGCGATATTTGCAACGGAAGCCGAGCGGCCCGGCGCGGCCCAGCAGCGCCAATTTGGCTCCCGAGCCGACTCCTTGGCTCCAGCCGCCCTCACAGTGTCTGCCTCTTCCTAATCCCGTCGGTTCTCCATTTTCAACCTCTCCGCCTCCCCCTCTTTCCTTGTTGTATTCTCTTCCTCTTCATTTATTAATTGTTCTATTTTCTCTCCCTGTTTCTTTATCTTTCCCTGTCTCTTTTTCTCTCTTTCCTCTTCTATTTTTTTTTTTATAAGAAATTTTCCTCTGTTTCTCTATCTCAATCTATTTCCCTATTTGTTTCTCCTCCTCATAGTTTCTCATCTTCTTTCATTTCTCTTCTCTGGTATTTGCTTTTTCTCTTTTGGAGACCTCTCCTTGACCACCTTCCTATTGTCTCATTTTTCTTCCATCTTCCATTCCTCTCCAGTTTCCCCTCATTCAGTCTTTATTTACTTTCTCTCTCCAACCCCACTCCCTCCTTCCTCCTCCTCCTTGTCGTCGTCGTTTTCCAGAGATTCCTCTTCCATCCAACTCTGGATTACGACGGTAAACCTCGGCTGACGACAAGAGTCCTGTCAGTCCATAACGAGGTCGGATGAAGAAAAGAAGAATAAAAACTAAATTAAACCAAACTAGAACGAGAGAAACCTAACTAAACAAACCTGAATCAAGTTAGACTAAACTACTCGTACATAAACTAAACCAAGCGACCTGCAAATCAAGTTAATATAAAAAAATATCTGACTAAATCAAGCTAAACAAAATTAAATAGCGTTCCACTAAGCTAAGCCATGCTAAGCTCATTGAAACCAGACTAAATCAAAGTCAACGTTACTAAACCGAATCAAGATGAAATTGATTCACCTAAATTAGTCGAAACAAGGCTAAACGAAATAAGAACAAACATATACACAAACATGAAGGGAAAACAGCCAAATACTTCCAATTCTTCCAGCCCTCCATCAGGCATTTTTGGCCTCCATATCCAATTATCGATCTTCCTTTCCCATCTCCCACCCTGAATTGTTTCTTATTTCTCGCTTTCCTCTCTATTTTTCGCACATCTCACTTTTCTCTTTACTTCCAAAAGGGTTACATTTCTTCATAAATGTTCATTAAAATTATCTCACATGATTTCCACATTAAGAAATTTTAGAGAAGTTATATATATTATATATATATATAAATATATGTAAATATATATATAGATATATATGAATATATGTAAATATATATATAGATATATATGAATATATGTAAATATATATATATATATATATATATATATATATATATATTATATATATATGTATGTTTAAGACAGATTGAACATTTTTAGAAGCTCCGCATGGGATACGAACCCTGACCCATGCGTCGATAATCACGTGATTATCGACGCACGGGTCAGGGTTCGTATCCCATGCGGAGCTTCTAAAAATTTTCAATCTGTCTTAAACATACACAACTTGTCGGAGGGCTCGCCTAATACGGGATTAGATGAAAATGAGACTAGATCTTCCAATGTTACGTGAAGCGTGGTCGGGGACTAGTACAGTCCTTTTGAACCATCACCATGTAGTATGGTCGCTAGCGTCTTGGCCTCGTGATTTTCGACGCACGGGTCAGGGTTCGTATCCCATGCGGAGCTTCTAAAAATGTTCATATATATATATATATTTATATATACATATATATACATATATATATAAATATATATATATATATACATATACATATATATACATACATATATATGTATAAATATCTATACATATATTGTTGTTATATATATAGATATATATTAATATATTTAAATATATATATATATATATATATATATATATATACATATATGTATATAAATATCTATACATATATTATATTATATATATATATATACATTTATATATACATATACATATAATATATATTATATAATATATATATTTATATATACATATAATACATATATACATATATCATATTATATATATATATATATATATGTGTGTGTGTGTGTGTGTGTGTGTGTGTGTGTGTGTGTGTGTGTGTGAGCATGTATATATATATATATATATATATATATATATATATATATATATACATATGTACATGTATATATATATACACATGTATATATATATATACATACACATATATATATATATATATATATATATATACACGTATATATATATATATATATATATATATACATGTGTATATATATATGTATATATACACATGTGTATATATATATATATATACATGTATATATATATATATATATATATATATATATATATATTTGAATGTACATACGTTTTCACTACATCCTCATATATTTTCTTCGCTTCCACACATATAAGTTTCCATATAGTTTATTTTCTTCCGGAGTTCCGATTTGAAGGACCAGGCTGCGTCAGCGTGAGGCGTCCTTTTCCAAAAATAACAGAGCCTATGCATGTTTACATTTTTTCTCCGTTATCTGATGAAGGACTACATCCCTGTGACGTGTTTGGAAACAGATAAGAGACCCTTTCCCCTTCCGTGTCCACCCCGCACTCTGACCTACTTCAGTTGAAACCCCTTTGCCTACCCCAGTGACTGTCGTCCACCACTTCATTTCCCTAATCTCTGAACGCGGATCTCTCTCTCGTTCTCCTCTTCCTCCTCCTCCTCCGCTTCCTCTTCCTTATTCTTGCATCGTCATCTTTTTTTTTTCCTTTTCCTCCCTGCTCTTCTTCCTCCTCTCCCCTCTATCTTCTCTTCTTCCTCATCCCTTCACCTCTACCCTCCTTCCTCCATCACTCTCCTCCTTTGTCTTTTTCCTCTTTCTTCCTCCTTCACTTCTCTCTTTCTTCCCCAACTACACTCCTCCTCCTCCTCCTTTTCATTTTCTTCCCTCCTATAACCTGTTCTCCTTATTCCTCTTCCTTTTCCTCTTTTCTTCCTCTTTTTCCCTCCTCTTCCTCTTCCTCCACCTTCCTAATCCTTCTCCTTCCTCATCCTCCTTATTCTCCTACCTATTCCCCATCCTCCATCTTCGTATTCTTTCTCATCCTCCCACCTCCTCCTCCTCGTTCACCTTCGTATTCCTCCTCCTCCCTGATCTTCCTCATTCTCCCATCTCTTCCTCATCCTATAGTCCCGAATTTCTCCTCCTCCTTCTTCCTCCTCATTCTCTTTCCTCTTATCTCATCCTCCCCCTTGCTCCTCATTCTCCTTCCTCCTTCCTTTTCCTCCCTTTCCTATCTCGCGTTTGTATTCTCATTTCCTCCTTTACCTTCCACCTTCTCCACCTTTCCCCCTTTCTTTTAATCTTCCCATACTATTTCTACAATATTTACTTCTCTTGACATTTTCCCCTCCTCTTCCTCTCCTTCTTCCTTTTTTCAGTTATCCAATTCCCACCTCATTCCACTTCTTCCTTCTTCACATCATTCTTCCATCTCCTTCGTCCTTCTTTAACTCATCCTTTACTCCCTCTCTTCTTCCTCCACACTGTTCCCTCAATCCTTCTACTCCTATTTTTTCTTCTCATCCACCTTCTTCCGCTTTCAACCATCTTCCTCCTTCTCTTGCTCGTTGTTCGTCTCCACTTTTTCTCCGTTCTATCAACCATCAATTTTCCTCCATCCAGACTCTTATCTTCCTCCATTCCACCGCATCCTGCTCTTTCCTCCTCCTGTTCCTCTTCCTCCTCTTCTTCCTGCCCCTCCTCCTCCTCTTCCTCCTGTATTCTCTTCCACCTCTCGGATCGCTCGTCTCTCCATCCCACCCCATCCTGCTCTTTTCTCCTCCTGCTCCTCTTCCTCCTCTTCTTCCTGCCCCTCCTCCTCCTCTCCCTCCTGTGTCCTCTTCCATCTCTCGAATTGCTCGTCTTTCCATCCCACCCCATCCTGCTCTTTCCTCCTCCTACTCCTCTTCCTCCTCTTCTTCCTGTCCCTCCTCCTCTTCCTCCTCCTTCTCTTTTTCCTGCCCATCTTCCTCCTCCTCCTCCTCCTCCTACTCCTCTTCCCATTCCTTCTCCCTCCATTAACTATAATAAAAACGAGAGAGCTCGGGGAGTTTTCGAAACTTGGTTGTCATCAGCAAACACTTAGGTCTCTTACTTAGGCTGCTGTTTCTTTCTGGACCACGCCGTCTTGAAATTGAAAGACTCGAAGATTCTAGCAAAGAACCAGATTTCATCATATCGTAATCATATGCGCAGGTGGACCATACTCCCAAAATCAGAGCTGTGTGTGGTCATCTTTTCAATATACAGGAATGCATCGGCCAACACGTGCCAGAATATATGTAATAAGTATAAATCATAAGTACATATATTATATGTATTATGTACAGACATTCATACTCTCTCTACAAACACACACACACACACACACACACACACACACACACACACACACACACACACACACACACACACACACACACACACACACACACACACACACACACATATATATTTATATATATATATATATATATATATATATATATATATATATATATATATATATATATATATATACAGTATATGCAACTGGGAATGAATACAAAGGGTAGATTGTATGAAGGTATGATAGCGCCGACGGCATTATATGGAGCAGAGACTTGGAATTTAAGAGAGGCAGGGAGGAAAAGTTTAAATGTATTTGAGATGAAATGTCTGAGAAGTATGGTAGGAATTACTAGGTTGGATAGTGAGAAAGGAGGAGGTGCACATCAGTTTATGGTGTATTTGTCTGTAGATTAATTTTGTAATAGCATATTACTAGAAAAAATAGCTACTAAAATTCATCAATAAAAATTAGTTATTTTCTTTATCATATTGTTATGTAATGTAGCTGATGCTTCACTTAACTATTCTTATTAATTAAAAGCGCCGGCTTCGGCATCATGGCTTTGCAATGGGCGCTTGGCCGCGGCGCTGCTCGCTTCACGAGTGGGCGCTTCGCGCCCTGCCCTTCGGGGGCTCGGTCCTTAGGGCGAGCTTGCTTCGCTCTTGGCCAATCTATCGTCTCCGTTGCCGTGATGTCTGCGTTCTCTGCCAATCAGTCGTCTCCGTTGCCGTGACGTTACCACTCCCGGCCAATCAATTGTGCCCCGTTGCCGTGACGTTACCACTCTCGGCCAATCAGTTGTCCCCGTTGCCGTGACGTCACCACTCTCTCAGCCAATCAGATTATCGTGGACTGTTACCAAATCACCGTCACCGGCTAGAGCATTTTGCCAAAAACAGACATGTTAATTTTTTATTTATTTATTAAAATTTATTTCAGTTTAAGATGATATTAAGGATGTTTTTGAGTTTTAAGTTTACGAATATCTCTCAGTAGTGAATGAAATCAAATACAAGGAACCAATCGTGGTATTAAGAAGACCAGACAGCTCAAGAATAATGCTTGGTGGTGACCCAATTTGCTTTTTGCTTCCTCAAATCCCAAGATTAAGCGCCTTCTTTAGCAGTTACATTCAACTCCAACAAAACTATCCTATTGTTCATGAGGCTGATAGAGGGAATATTTTGTAAGTTTCTGATCATGTGCTTGATATTTTGGTGACTTGGAATAGGGCCAACTCCAGTCGGGGGTAAGAAGAAAAGTCTTTCTTGAACCGACGGAGAGGGCTTAGGTTGGAGAATTTTCCCTAATATGTCTAGTGGTAAAGAAAATATGCAAGAGGAACAGAGGAGTGGAAGGAAAAAAGTTGTTATCTGTTCGACATTTATGCCGTGAATCTAGAGCTTCTGGCAAAGAAAACGGTCAAGGTGATGCGCACGGTCTCTGCAGTTGTCCCTGAGACATTAGACACTGAGACGTTAGACACTGAGACGTTAGACCCTGAGACGTTAGACCCGGTCAGCTGGAATCGAGATGCCTGAGGTCTCAAAAAGAATATCATGGCAATTAGCTGGATTGCTTGATAAGGCGCCACTGCATATGAAAGAAACAATGAAATTAGCAGGATGACGCGCAACGCTCAGGCGCCATAATGACGGCCGTCATTTTAACGCTGCGTTTGTAGGACAACGTTTGCGAGTAGGCCTATAGTTATCTAAAAACGAGCGTCTTTTTCGACGGCCGTCATAAATGACGCACGTCACAAAGACGCTCCGTGTGTAGGCTGCCTGACAGAACAGAATGATTGAAAGAAAGAAAGACTGAGATGAGAGACTACAGACACAAAGGAACAAGAAAGATAAACATTTGTTGCTGGTTTCCCAGAAGAGCGTTATTGCGGTTTAGGGTATGGAATTAGATCGTGAAACTAATTAATCTAGTGAAGAAGGGGAGTGTAGTATGACAAATGATGAATTTCATTATCAGTCTGAAGAGAGAAACCATCTTGACATCAATAGAACTGCCGGATCATCTGTCAGATTCAATCTCTTCAGATGCGACAGCTGCAGTCATAAATGGAACAATTTCAGACCTAATAAGAGCAGGTCATTTGTCATCAGAAATTAAATTCGGATGTTGTTACAAAAAATAGAAAATAAAAAATCGTGAGTGAAGGTAATAATGATAAAAAAAAAAAAATGACTGATGGTGATATATGGCGGACGATAAGACAAAGCTCTATTCCCAGAAGACAAAGAAACTGGGAAAATTCACGAAAGAATGTTGAATAAAAAATCTAGCAACGGTGACAAAAAAGCCTAGAGGAAACTGTACACGCCAGAACCCAAGTGCAAGAGAACTAAGAAAATAGAAACTGGTCTCCATGAAATTTTATTGGACAGAGGGAAGGAGAATTTCCCTTGAAACAATAGCAAGCGACACCACATGCTGGAAAATTCAGAACATAAAAGAAGAATCCTTCATCACACAGAAAAAAAAACCTGCCGGAATGTTGACTTTTCTGGGTATTCTGTTGCTTCCATATTAATGAATTACCACGGCAATATATTGCCGGGGATTTAGATTGTACCAAATCGTGCAATGGTGGTTGGTAAGATGTGGTGAGTAAGCCGTTTACTTATATCGAACCAATCCATTTGCTGAGACCTCCAGTAGATGTCTCCGAGGGCATACTTGAGAAAATGAGCGCTTGCAGCTCTGTAATCTACAAACTTCTTCAGGCTGTGTTCACTGGTCGACTTTACTGTGTAGTTTCACAGTGAGGTGTTTGCTGTTCTACATGAGCAAGCAAGCATAACCTCACCTCCCACCAAAAGGAAATTCTGAGATTATTTGCTACCTGGGCGACTCAGTTGTGCTTACCTCTGTTCTTCCTGATCAAAGTGAAACAGCAAATCAAAGACAAAACCTTATCCCCCTCAGGAAAGTTTCATATAAAGGCAGCATATTGGTTAGAGAGTACAAGGTACTACCAAGTCAGTCTGTGTGTGTGTGTGTGTGTGTGTGTGTGTGTGTGTGTGTGTGTGTGTGTGTGTGTGTGTGTGTGTGTGTGTGTGTGTGTGTGTGTGTGTGTGTGTGTGTGTGTGTAGCTTAATAGGAATGAGAAGTATGGAACTAATACGTTCCTTAAAAAAAACAACAACTTATTTTCGTATTTGAGAATTGATAAATTTCATCTTTAATTTTTATCGTATGTCGCCAAGTTCTTAGATAATATCTTATGTGAATAATATCATCTCAATGACATGACGTTTTCATAAATTTGATGTAGCTTCCGGGTAGATAAGTTGTCTTTTGAATAGTCTTTGTTATTGTGTTCTCAACAGTAAAAAATCGTGAAAAAATGACATGCAATTGCGACGGAAAACAAGATTCAAATCTCATCGATATGACTTACCCCACTAGGCAGTTTCTTATCCGTTCCTTCAGACTCGCTCCTCTACCTATAACGCTTGCATTTAATTTTCTCGTCAATTCATGTATGTACAGGCATCCAGCTGTGCTAACATTACCTAATCTTGCATAAAATCAGCATTTGCTTCACACGTGCCTTCTATCACGGACGCCTGTAGATTGATTGGCCTGTCAGTTTTAACTCTCTTGACCAAGGCCGGCCACACACGTGCAGTTTAAACTGACAGTTACAACTGTTCAGTTATAACTGTCAGTTGAAACTACACGTGTGTGGGTATCTCAGTGATACTGAGATCCCCACACACGTGCAGTTCCAACTGACAGTTGAAACTACACGTGTGTGGGTATCTCAGTGATACCGAGATCCCCACACACGCACAGTTTCAACTGACAGTTATAACTGAACAGTTGTAACTGTCATTTTAATCTACACGTGTGTGGTCGGCTTAATGCCTTCCTTTCCAATCTCACACGAGCATCATACCCATAATGAAAGATTCTTTGGCTCTAAATTTCAAGCCCTAACTCCATAGCCTCATGGATTCCCATACGTCTTTCCTCTCTACATGACATATAATTGTTTAATTTCCTAATACATTTTATCATAGATCTTTCTAAGAATAAGCATTTGATCTGTGCATCCTTTTCTTTACGATAATTAGAGCTTCTATAACAACTGTTTCTCTCATCATCTTCTGTATTATAATTCTGTTATGTGCCTTATCTGAGATGCTTAAAGGCTAATACCTCTACAGTTCTGAATGCAAACGTACAACATTTCAATTTCCAGAATGCCATTATGCGTGTTTTGTTTTGGGCTTGAAAGCCTTTCCTTCTGTGAGAACGTACATATCACATCCTAACTAATAACTCTCTCACTAACTATTCTTTCTTTGTCATTATCTCCACATTCGCAAAATTCAATCCTGCTGCTTTCCCAGATCTTAGCTTTGTCAGTGCATCCTCCACTTTCTTTCTTTTTAAATTTATTTTCATCCACTCGACTCTCCCCGACTTCTTATTCCACCTCTTCCCAACGTTGACAATTCATCTTCTTTTTCCTAACTCATTCCACTTCCTCAATCCTTCCTCCACCAACCGTCTCGTAGTTCCACCATCAACTTTATTTTCCACTTTTTCCTTTGCTTTTTTCATTTTATTTACTTGTTTCCGAGAGAGTCTTCTGTTATCTTTGAGATCCTCAGATTCCTTCGGTGTCTCCTTCTCTTCACTTTCTCGGTTGCATTGTGCCGCCTTTTGTCTCACTCCATTCCTACATTTCATAAAGTCCCCCCTTACCTTCTCGCTTTTACCCTCCAGCCATAGATCATGTTTCCTGTTTTGTTTTCCTCCATATTTGTTTCAGTTCCTTACTCCACCATCCGGCTCCTATCCTCTCTTATGTCTCTAAGAAAAAATGAAAAACTCTTTTCTTAACTCTTCGAATTTCTCTCCTCACCTTTCTAGTTTCTGCGCTTTTCTATCAATCTTTTTTCACATTTGCCTTTAATATTCCCTCCCAAACGTTGATTACTTTTCCGGGCTTTCTGTTTATAAAATTCAAATCAAGCTTTATGACCACCTTATGAGTCGATATCCTTAAAAAGAAAAAGAAAAAAGAAAAAAAAAGCTCTGTTTATGTTCAACTTTTTTTTAAGCGATTCACACTTTCCTCAGTAAAAAATAATGAACCGATATACTCTGTCACATTCAATACTTTTCATCATCTTTCTATCTCTCATATCTTTTCCAACTCTGATGTCTGCTTCCATGTATACTTGTGTATTAGTTTCTTCACGTGGCATCAAGAATTATACTCCCTACAACATACGTGTCAACAAGATATTTCCCGTTTTCACCCAACAAGAGGCACACTAAAACAGCCTGTCACTACTTCAAAGTGTTCATCACCTACGTTTTCATTCATACCTCCTATTACCATAAATTTCTCTCCCATTTTGAACGATTAGATCAACCTACTTAGCTTCAACCAGAAAACTTTCTTTCTTTACTTTTTCTCTAGTGCTTGCAGTATATACTCACTCACAAACAACTATACAATATCATCCTTTCTGATCTTCACAGATATAATTCATTTGTTTCCTCATTTGTGCTTGTAGGCTCACTTCCATATACTCTTGTTGAAAAATAACAGCTACATTTACTTTATCTATGTCACTCTTTTGACTTATATAATCTCATTTCCTCCACCTTCCTCTTACTCTTATCCTTCACTCTCGTTTTTCTTATAACCAGGAACGAAATTCAACGTCCTTTTTAAGTAAGGAAGTAGTAAGGAGTTCTGCTACTTTTGAGTAGTCCTTCATCATTCGCACACTTTTTATTTATAGTTTTAAATCCACGAACATTCATACTGCCGATTCTAATGATAGGTGATATGATGGGTACCTGAACGTGGTCTCACAAGAAAGACGATGGAAGGAAACATCTCGAATCTCGTCTTTAAATCCCATTAGAATGATCTTCTCCTCTCAAAGGTGGAGTTCTGGCGTTTGGTCTCCATTACGAGTTTTGGTTTTTACTTACTTAGTTTTTATTTACCATGGATTATTTTAGTAATACTCTTTTTCTCCCCTTCCCACTCACACACCCACATCCACAGGAGTTGGCTAAGAGATTAGAAAATATTGGAAAGAAGATTACTAATACTAAGAATGCTGCGTTATATGAGAAATGTCATAAAGAAAACATATTCCGCAAGATCTCTCTCTCTCTCTCTCTCTCTCTCTCTCTCTCTCTCTCTCTCTCTCTCTCTCTCTCTCTCTCTCTCTCTCTCTCTCTCTCACACACACACACACACACACACACACACACACACACACACACACACACACACACACACACGCACGCATACACACCACACACGCACACACACCACACGCACACGCACACACACACACACACACACACACACACACACACTCACACACACACACACACACACACACACACACACACACACACACACACACACACACACACACTCACACACACACACACACACACACACACACACACACACACACACACACACACACACACACGCACACACACACTCGGTGGCGCAGTTGGTAGAGCACTGAACTGCCACGATAGTGGCCCGCAGTTCTAGGTTCGAATCCTGCCCAGGGCCGAAATTATTTCGGTACCGCTGCGCTTCGAGTCGTTACTCTGACTCTCGTGGGCGGGGAGTTGGGTGTGTGTGTGAAAGGTCATAGCATTACCCATAGATCGGACCTACGAGCTCTGAGCTCTCTTCCAGGAGGGAAATAGCTGTCGATCACGAGTCCAACACGTGATCCAAAGACCAAGAGAATACACACACACACGCACACACACACACACACACACACACACACACACACACACACACACACACACACACACACACACACACACACACACACACACACACACACACACACACACACACACACACACACGCACACACAAACACACATGTCTAGAACAAACTAAACGGAGAAACAGCGAGTGCCAAAACTAAACAAGATTTTAAGAATAAATTGGATGCGGAGAGATACGAAAACGGGTCACTACGAGCATAGCTCTCGTCCCGTAAAATACAACTAGGTAAACACACACACACACACACACACACACACACACACACACACACACACACACACACACACACACACACACACACACACACACACACACATATATATATATATATATATATGTATATATATATATATATATGTATGTGTGTGTGTGTGTGTGTGTGTGTGTGTGTGTGTGTGTGTGTGTGTTGTGTATAAGTACTCATGTAAGTTAAGCAAATACGGCGCGCTTTGTAACGATGAGTGCACTGGTCACACAACACAAATATTATCACAAAGACTTTCATAGGAAATGCAAAACGGAGTAATAAAATCACACGTCACAAAAACACATAACACCAACATATCACGGGATCAACTGAACACAAACACAGTAATGATATCCAAGAACAATGACAAAATATAACTAAAATACTTGGAGTCATTATTAATTAGAAACCATATGCTGATAGATAATATCCAAAATAATATGTGTGGGACTTTGAAGCTCTTGGGGACATCCCATCTCGAGTCGAGAAGATGATGACGCGTCCTAAACATTTTTGGTCCCATCCTTTCCTAATGTTAACATTTTTGTGATACTTATAAACATGTGTGTAGTTTAGGAAATAAATTTAACAAGATATCTGATGTATAGGCGAAACGTCGTACAGCGATAGTTTTTATATTCAAACAAGCATGAACTCATGGACTCAAGGGAATATTGTGTATTTCCTACCTTATTCAGAGAAGAAAATAGTCAGAAGAGTAGAAAGTCTAAAGAAAAAGATCAACAGCGCCGAATATACTGTAATATTTAATGTATGTAAGAATATATATATATATATATATATATATATATATATATATATATATATATATATATATATATATATATATATAAAAGGACCTTGCAGCATCCCGTCCAGGGCTATTGAATCTTCTGCCAGTATGTAATTCAATAGTTTCCCTTCCTGCTACCTTCCCTCGCGTCCTTTGCTCTTTCCTCCTCTTTTCCCTCTCTATATTTCCTTTTTGGCTATCCCCCGTGTAGGGGGAAAAAGCCTTTGGTATATGTATGTCTATTTCCTTCTCATTTCTTCCCTTTCCCACTTCCCTTTTTTTTCTCTTATCTGTGTTCTTATGTCAGGTTCCAGTAGCTATTTTCCTCGACATTTGTCTTGTTGATCCTTCGTTGTTTCTTTACCCTCGACTTTTGTAGCAATATTTCTATTCAGATAGAAATGCATTTGCAATCATGGTACCGGCATTTTTCTAATACTTCTCAAAATTGACGAATATGTTTGCATTCTTACTACAACATAGCGTGAGAAATGGCTGTTTATGTTGAAACACGTTGTTATGATATAAATAATGCCATCTTAGTCCCGTTACAATTTAAGAACATGCATGTTAACCTGAAGCTTTAGTCTTCTGCTTCACTAACTACCAATCAATTTTTCTACGGATTGTTCATATCACCGTTTCTTCCGCTGATACTACGATCAACATAAACATAAGAACATATGAATAAAGGAGACTGCAAGAGACCATAAGGCCTACACTAGGCAGCTCCGTATACATCACCACCTATCACCACTCTCAACTCTGCTTTATTTACGCCCATATTTCTCCCTTTCTTTCACAGCTCCTCATCTCTGTGGGCGGAGTCGGCCGTGTGTAGTTGACGGAGCGGGAAATATGTCTGGCTTTTGGCAAATAGATAAACAGACTCAAGCGACCAAAGGACTTCCTGTGGTCAAGCCGCCACCGCCGCCGCCACCACTGTCGTCGCTGAGGATTTGTTGGTTATTCGAAAGCGCTCCCTGCCTGCCTTTGAAATCAATGAATGGAAGACTGGTCATGTGACTTCCATACTATGTAAATATCTTTGGTCGGTAATTTCCTTTTATTTATCTATTTATTTTATTTACTATTATTATTTTTTTTTTTACAAAAACACAATTTATGGGAATCAAACACCATCAAGCAAAAGTTGTCATGTTCATACCCAGGTTTGCAAAACTACAGGATGTAGATATAAGTAGAAAAACAAAACAAAAAACAATGAGCGGTCAAACCTCAACCATCGATTTTCTCAGAACAAGGATTTTGGAGTTAATGCGTTTTGACTTTTTGCAGTAAAATCTCTCTTTGGTCGTTGTAAACACAAAATTTATTCTAACATCCTCTTCCTGGAGTTTTCTGTTCCCACGGTCCACTTACTTTCGTGAGATTTTTGTTAATTCCATTCCGCAAAGCTCGCTGGCTGAGCGGGTTAGGGCGTCGTTGCTTGCGGCGAAGGTCGAGGTGAGGGTGGTTCGAATCCTGCCCACCAGCGAAGTTGAACCAAGGGCATGGTTCATTAAATTCCACGCTACAAAGGCCTCTGTGAGGGGCACCGTCCTAGCCTCCCGATAGGGGGGAGTGTGTGACATTAAACCATATCATCATCATCATCCATTCCGCAAATTATGTAACACTATCATACACAGGCTTCTCGCTACGCGCTTATATGTCGTTCGTTTTGTATTCCAGAAGGTAATTGTATGTATATATTTTTTTGTACAGGGGGTGGGATTTTCTTCCTGGCATTAATTATCTTCACGATACGTCCATTTATCTCGCAAATTGTTTGCATATCATTAACCTTGCATTACCGGAGGTATTAATTTTCTTTTCTTTTTTAATTTCTTACTGTATTAATTGGGTATCTTAAGAGTTCATACATTGATCTCGATAGTCCTTTACCTGTCACTTGTTTCGTATTTCAGGCAATTTCATTGTCATCATTTTTATTTATTTTGTTACAGTACATTGATTGAGGATACCGATGTTTTAACTTATAAAATGTGTCTGTGTTGACAGAAATCATACAGTATATATGTATATATAATATATACAATACATATATGTATATATGTATATATATATGTGTGTGAATACACATATGCTGATAAGAAACACTGGTAACTTGTGTT
>NC_134795.1:8370216-8375216 GCF_046742065.1 Oratosquilla oratoria | reverse complement strand
AAAAAAAGTATTCTTTCTTTGGACTCCTATTACCTGGAAAAGTTCATATGGAAGAAAGTTTCTGCGTTGTAGATAGAGATACTGAGAGACACTAAGTAGGTTTCGCCTTTTATATGAGAAGAAGAAGAAAAGTGAGTGAGTGAGTGAGTGAGTGAGTGAGTGAGTGAGTGAGTGAGTGAGAGAGAGAGAGAGAGAGAGAGAGAGAGAGAGAGAGAGAGAGAGAGAGAGAGAGAGAGAGAGAGAGAGAGAGAGAGAGAGAGAGGGAGAGAGAGAGAGAGAGCCTGCTGACACGATATCTTTTGGATTATAACTAGGCCGGGTGCGGAAAAAAAGATGAATTAATAAGAAACTGTTATGTTATAACACATTTGTAAATGTTCACTATAAACCTATTATCGGATATTATTCCGATATTATTTCTCCGATAGTGGGTTTATAGTGAACATAAATTAGTAAAATAAATAGATAATGACAAATAATCAAACAGAATTTGAACAGTAATTTATAATGATTAATGGATAAAGGAATAAACAAATAAAGAATAAAAAGAAAAATTATAATTACATAAATGAATAGAATGAAATAAATGGCAGGCATTACAGCATATTGCTTAAGTGCTTTTCTAAATAAATATTAAAATTTTGAATTGTACTACATTGCACTATCTGCAGGAAGTTTATTCCATTCGTTAACTACACAGTTTGCGAAGTTCTTTCTACCAACTTCCAAATTAGATCTACTTCCTGACAGTTTGAATCCATCAATTTCTATTTGATTCTCATTCAGTGTGAAAATTTAATCATTTTTAATGTTGTCAATTCCCTTTAGAATTTTAAAGACCTGTATCAAATCAACCCTGATACTACGCTTTATTGTTTTTAGGGAAAATAGATTCACATGTTTTAGTCGATTTTCGTATGATCTATATTTGATATTTGGAATCATTTTTGTGGCTCGACGTTGTACTTTTTCCATTCTGTTAATGTAAAGAATGAGATTCGGTGACCTTACGGGAACAACATATTCCCAATGTGGACGAACTAATGACTTATATATCTTGATAATGACAAATGAGCTTTTAAAATCAAAAGATCGCGCAATCAGTCCTAGAATCATATTTGCCTTCTCTGATAATTATGCCGAGACCTTTTTCACTATTCTCTTTTGTTGACGCATTTCCAAAAAACTTGAAATCATACTTTTTTCTTAGCTATGCGCATAACCTTACATATACCTGTGTTAAATATCATTAACCATTTTTCAGACCATTTATGTAGTTTATCTAACCATTCTTGAATATATAATTGGTTTAAGTGATCATTTGCCATTCCGCACATTTTTATAACATCAACAAATTTGGAGACAATAATTTTCAGTCCATGGTCTATCATTTATACATACTATGAATAGAAGTGGCCCAATAACGGAACCCTGAGGAACTCTACTCTCTGTTTACGGTCGTTTAACCAATTACTATTCCAGCTTAATAGGTTACCATTAAATCTGTCTGAAGCTCGTTTAGCAAGTAGCCTTTCGTGTGAGACGGTATCAAAAGACTTCGTAAAATCCAGATATATTAAATCTATATTGTTTCTATTGTCATAATTCGAGATGACTGTGTTGTAGAACTCGAGTAGGTTAGTCACCCAAGAACGTTTCCTTCTGAATCCATGCTGGCTATAATTTACTAAACAGTTACTTTTTAAATGGCGTTCAATATCATCTCTGATGATAGTTTCCATAATTTTTCCTACGATTGAAGATAAGCTTATAGGCCTGTAGTTCACTGGCTTCTTTTTTCATCCTTAATATAGGGGTAACGTTAGCTAACTTCTATACTCTTGAGATATAACCGGATTTGATTGATTAGAGAAAAATAATTTCTGAAGGAATAGCAACCTCGTTATTCATTTCCTTGAGATTCTTGGATACCAACTGTCAGGATCTTGTGTTTGATTAACTTTGAGTTTTTCTATAAATCTTTTAATTGTTTACTTTTGTTATATTTACTGTAATGAGTAAGTTTCCCTTAAACTTATCACAGGCTTCAGTTAGGACATTACTGTGAGGTATTTCGTTTACGAATACAAACACACACGCACGCACGCACACACACACACACACACACACACACACACACGCACACGCATACGCACACGCACACGCACATGCACACGCACACACACACACACACACACACACACATACACACACACACACGCACACGCATACGCACACGCACACGCACATGCACTCGCACACTCACACATACACACACACACACACACACACACACACACACACACACACACACACACACACACACACACACAATACGAGTAATCTAAAAGGAAAATGTCTGCAAAATTTTCTGGGAAAAAACTGAACCATTGAAGGAGATTAAAGGGAAATTTGAAAAGAAAAAGTATATATAAATGAAAGGTAGAAGGAAAAGGAAACAAAAGAGAAAGAGTTTGAAAAAAAAAACACCAGGGATTCAAATAAGAATGGAGAGGAAGAGGCTGTAGAAAGAGAAAGATAAGGATAAAAAAAAGAACATGAAGGTGGAAGTGGAAGAGATAGAGAAAGAGGAGGAGGTATAAAGAAATGAAGGAAGAGTAGAGGAAGAGAAAGAGGAAAAGGAAGAGGCAGATGAAAAAAAAACAAGAGGAAGAGAGAGATAAAGGAAAAGAGATAGAGACAAAAAAAAAAAAAAGGAGAAATAGGACGGGGAAAAAACGATGAAGAAGAAGAGAACAAGAAAGAGATAAAAGTAAGGAAAAAGTAAAATAAATGTAAAGAGAAATGGAAATGAAAATTGAGGGGAAAATTGAAGGAGAAAGGAAATGAAAAAGGAAAGGAAAAAGGAATGAAAAAATGAAAAATATATAAATAGTGTCTAAAGCTGATGAAAGGAAAGGAGAAGAGGAAGGGAAAGATAATAGAGAAGACGAAGAGTGAGTGGAAGAGGAGAATCGGAAGGGAAGATAGGAGTGATGAAGGAAGAGAGGGAGGGAGGGAAGACAGGAAGAGGTTAATCAGTGATCTTTTCACCTTAACATGGGGCTCGTTGTTGTGATCAACAACTCAGCCTCTCTTAGAGCATCTTGGATCCCTAATTTCCCCTTTTGCAATCTTTCGACATCGTAGCGACCTACTTCTTCAGAGAGATTTTTTTTTTTTTGTAAATTTAGACAATGATATCGATATCATGACATGAACAATACGCATTGTTTGATTGGTCATTCCGTCGGTATGGTGGTATTAGAATAGATAGCTTCTGATCACACTCATTTCATCCAAACCTAGAATGATTTATAATTCATCCTCTTCTGATATCCAAGGTTTAGAAAACTCAGGAAATGACGACAAATTTATTATTACTTTCATCTTAGACTATTTATTTCTCGTCTTCAGGATATGTAACACATTTGTTAGCTTCCGGCTTTGTTCCCCCAATAACCCACATTGCAATGCCAGTCTCCAATCTCATTTTTGGACATCGACATTATCATATTTCTGAGATCTAATCCGCCTCTCACAGGCACCCAATTCTTCCATTGCAGGATTCAATCATTCCTCATTTCCTTATTCTAATACCCAAGAGCTCATTCCTGTCTGCCCTTGCATCGTTCCACGAAAAGATCACCTACCTTATAGGGTAATGCATTTCCTTCTGTGGCTGCTGTCAGGATATCTCTATGACACTTATGTGAGGAACCTGCTCAATCATGTTCTCTACTTCAAGGCCTTTGTTTTGACTGACGTCAGACAATTTTATTCAGTTTAAAGAATCCTCTGTGCTTTTTCCAGGTTATCCTTTTCTTTACCGGAGCCGCTCTTCCCCAGCAGCAAATGGGCTGATCTTTACTCTAAGGGAGTATCAATACTCCTATTCACTCTCTACCCACTCCCCGTACCTCCCATTTCCCATCCTCCCACCCAGCCCCTCCTCCTACTCCCGACTCTTCCCACAGTCTATTCCCAAACCTCCAAACCCTGAACTCCTGCACAAAGGCTTCCTTTCATCCAGCTGGGAGTGGAACGTTTATTCAGTGCCTATGTATGTTTCTGCTATTGCTTGTCTGAATGGGTCGTTTTGTTCGTTCATGTTTACATGAAGTGAAGAGTCCTCTCTCTATTATTCCAGTGATACGTGAATAGTCATGTATATTATCTATATGCTTGTGTGTAGACTAAACTATATGTATGCATATTTGTATATCAGGATCTTTGTATTTAGGAGTAATGTCCACATTAAAACAAATATGTGTTCTACCAATATTGATAGCCATGTTTTTAAAATGATGGGCCGTGAATGGAACGTTTTGCCCGTTGTCACATGTTTTTACACTGTAGACAAATATAAAAGTAAACTTTCGGTAGATCACCCGAGATTCTTTGAATCCGGTGATTTTTCCACACGTAGTTTTGTGGATATCACATGATAAGACTATCTTTCCACATTTCCACATTAGGATGACTTTTGTTTTAAGTTGATTATGGACTAACTTTACATCTTTAGGGAAAGTATTATATGATTATAACATTATAGACGCGCCTTATAATGTCTCTGTGGACATCTATATTTCGACAGTGGGTTATATTGTTCTATGCATAAAGCAATGGTGATAATATTGTTGCGTTTACTTTCGAACACGGAATTTTGCCAGTTCATATAGACACTGATATACAATTCCTATAAATATTATTTAGAATTTCGTTCTCGATCGTTGAAATCTTTTCCCTCGTCGTGTAATGTAATGGTGATCTTATATCTCCAGCTGGATTATAACAGAGCTTTTTTGTGTCTTGTTGATTACACTCTAATTGATTTAACTGACCAAGAGCTTAGGTCTCGGAAGCCTTACGTGTTTATTAAGTGTTTATTCAATTCTAAAAGACTTAGTGACGGTCTTTCAGAACAGCATGGCTTCGTCATCATTAGGGTTCCGAGTTCGAATCTCGGGGTGTAATCAGGCCAACACACACTCCTCGTA
>NC_134795.1:8352716-8360216 GCF_046742065.1 Oratosquilla oratoria | reverse complement strand
GTACTTAATGTTTTTCTAGATAGAATCGAGAATCTTCAATTGGTACAACACAAGGTGATCATTCACCGGTTGAAAAGAAAATGGGTTTTACCTGATAGGAAACTCAGCATGCCCGTCGCCTTATAGCGCATCGTCAGCACATTCATCGGGTACACAATGCTGTTGAATACTTCATAATTATCATGACTACAAGCTAAAACGTGGATAACCCCGGATGATCGGCTGTTTGTCTGAGTGACAAGAAGAGTGAGTCCTGTTACTTAATAGGTGGGCATTCACCAATTGTCAGGAGATGAACTCTAAAGAGTCTTCTTATATGCCGATCTTAGGCTCTTTCGAACTGGAATTATCAAGGCACTTCCTCCCCTACACTGGCACTTGACTTCAAATAGGTAGATTCTTCGTTTATTTTTTCTCCCGAACTGTAAAGATTGGAGAAGGATTTTTTTTTACATTCGTCCAATCATCACTCTAGTCGTTTTTACGATACGAATGACATATACGTTCATCCTTAACACTACAGCTGGTGTGCATGTTGTTTGAATTTAATAAAATCATATTTCTCCTACCCACTCCAGGATAATTTTTTTCTACTACTTCTCCACCACACCTATGCACCATTAATCCTTCCTCTTCTTTTTTAATTTCCTTTCCATCTATCCTTCATTCTCCTCCTCTTCCTCCTATTTTTACCCCTATTTCTTTTCGTTCGTCGCTTCTTCTATCTTCTACTCCTCCTCCTCCTACCACTCCAATTCCCCCTTCTCCTCCTCCCTCTCTTCGTTTTTATCCAACTCTACCTCCTTTTTCTCCTCCACCTTCTCACTCTCATCCTATTTCTCCCTCCTGTAATCTGGGACTGCCTTGACGATTATGAGTTTACTCTCTCTCTAATTTCATTTCACATAATAACGCGTGAACAAGTCTCGGCTATTAAGACAAGGGCCTCGTTCCCATTGCAAGAGTCGTCGTTTATTGCGACTGCAGGGCGAGGTCGAAGCGACTTCATAAGATAAACTTCTAAGTAATTACCGGAATCTTCTTTTGTGTTCCGCCGCTTTTTATCTTAGGACGGCTGAACCGGAGAGGCACCTTTCCCGTACCGGCAATTGAATTTCATTACAGCATGAAAGCTCGCAACCTATATGTAGGTTAAATTAAGTTTTGTTATATCTAACCATGTGTAAATCTGTGTAACATACTAATTTTGAGGTTACGAAATAAATCAATAGATAGGTAAACAAATAAATGAATAAATAAATAAATACGTATATATAAGAATAAAAAAATTATTGAATAGATAAAAGAATGATAAATAGATAAAAATAAATAAATGAATATATAAATAAACAAATAAATAAATAAACAAGAGAATAGATAAGGAAATAAATTTATAAATGAATAAATAGATAAACAAATAAAGTGAATAGATAAATAGATAAAAATTAACTGATAAATAAATGAAAAAAGAACGAATTAATAAATAAAAATAGAAAAATAAAAATGAAGATATAAATAGATAAATAAATACATAGATACAAGAATAAACAAATAAATAAATAAGTAAATAAATAAACGAAATCACATAGATGAAAGAAAATAAACATATCAGTCAAAAAACAAACGAAAAAAAAAAATAGACAAAAAGAAACCCTTGCAGTGGTAATCCCGACACATCCCGGCAAATAATACTTTTATTCTTCAGTTGATACGATACACAAACGAACGACCACGGCGCCTTCAGCCCCGGTGAGGTAAGAGGTCTGCCCGGAAGGGAAATTGCACCAGTTACGTGATAACAACGGGGAGAAAAACAAACGTCAGGTAACACGTCAGTTGATACGAGAGATGGGAGTTTTCTCGATACATCCAGATAATATATTTTTCTTTATTTTTATGCATGAGGGGACGAAGAGTTGGGGGCGCCGATTTAATAAAGCGGCCTTGCTGTGGATGTGTTGTGTCTTACGGCACTACTTCTGACCCAGGGCAGTGAAGATGCAGGGATGACCCGTAATCCAGGAGGAGCCAAGATAAGAGGAAGGGAGGAGTCTGGATGGAAATGGAGTATGTTGGGGATAAAATGTGTGGGAGTGGTTTTTATGCATTTGTTTTTTGGCTACCTCCCTTGTAAGGGGGAAAAAGCCTTTGGTATATGTATGTATATGTGTATATTTTTATCCCTCCTTTACTTTTTCTGGAATAATGATGACAGATAGAATCCATATTAGACCTGTCAGTCTGTAATGACGTCGGGTAAAAAAAAAAAAAAAAAAAAAAAAAGAGGAAATAAACATAACGCAGAAAGCAAACATCAGGTGAAACGTCAGTGGATACGTGAGGTGGTGGGGTTGCTCGATACATCCAGAGAATATATTTTCCTTATTTTTCTACCACTTTTACTTTTTTTTTCTAGAATAACGATGACAGATAGAAAACAAAAATAAACCTGTCAGTCTGTTATGACGTCTGATAAAGAAGAACAACAAATAAGTAAATAATCAAAATAATCAAATATCCTAATAGACCGATCAAAATAGAATAATAGCCTGACTAGTTTTAACCTTACCAAGCTTGGGTGATTATCCAAGCTGATTTCAAAATTACAAACTGTATAACATTCAAACGTTGTTCAGTCCTTCTTCCATTCTTCGAATACGTAGTTGTTGATAGGTTTCCACTTGCTTTGTTGTTGAATCTACGTCCTGACAGATTTAGGTAATAATTTCTCTGAGTTAGTGTGGAAACATCCTAAGATGCGATGTTACCCGATGTCTCTTTTGTACACGTATACATATGAATACATACATATATATGTACACACACATACACACACACACACACACACACACACACACACACACACACACACACACACACACACACACACACACACACACACACACACACACACACACACACACACACACACGGCTCGGTGGCGGACACACACACACCTCACAAGCCGGAGAACACACACACACACACACACACACACACCCTTCACCCCTGTTCACCTAGCAGCGAGTAGGTACGGGACGTTAGTCAAGGAGTTGTGACCTTGCATACTGCCTTAGGGTGGTGTCTGGCTGTCTCGACAAGAGGCTGCAGCAGATCACACACACACACACACACACACACACACACACACACACACACACACACACACACACACACACACACACACACACACATACACACACACACACACGCACACACATGTATAAATATATATATATATATATATATATATATTTTATATATTTATATATATGTATACATATACATATATTATATATATATATATATATGTGTATATAAATACATGTATATATATACACACATATATGTGTATATATATATATATATACATATATATGAATATGCATATGTAATGTATACGTATATGCATATATGTATTATCTATTGAATTTGGCTGCAGTTGTAAATACAAGACATATAATTAAATTTACACGAAAATATTGAAACAAGTGATAGATATGTGTACGCTTATAATATGCAATAGTACACGCAAATATAATCATGGAGTTACACTTACACATAAATGTCCACGTAAATCATTGTTGAGTGTCATCGTAGACTTAGACAAAAATGCGTGTACAAAGTTATACGTAAATACATAGGTAAATGTATTTACGTAATTTTTCTGAAGTAGAAGGCATGGTATGCACGAGTATGTCTATGAAACTTTTAGATATATACGATATTTAGTTTGTTACTTTTCGTGTTTTTGTAAAATTGTACATAAAAAAGCGTACATGATCACCATGGATTTAACCACTTCTGTATTGGGTGTCTTTTTCTCGTTCATTCTTGTTGTTGCCGCGGGATTAATTTTTTATTTTATCTTTTTCCCCCCGTGGCATTCTACCCCTGGGTAGCGAGAAGACCCACCCCTTTCTGCCTAGGTGTCACTTTTCCTTTTTTATATGGCGGATGCAAGTTTATCCCATTCAATACCGTGACAGTCCCCCTCTCCTGCTCCCTTCCCCGTCGCTACCTCGGAGGGGAAAGAGCGAGCTGTCGGGATAATCCTCGACATGTCCGCCATTCGCCCTTGACCTTCTTCCTTCCTCCTTTCCTTCCTTTCCTTCCTTCCTTCCTTCCTTCGTCGGCCCTCCTCCTCTCGACATCTAGAACCTCCTCTTCAATCTCTCGTGTGTCGCCGTCTCAAGTTTCTCTCTTTCTCTCTCTTCCGAGAAGAATGATCTAAATAATTAAATTCAGTTTTGGGTCTCTTGTGCTTGTAGGTTTTCGGGTTGGACTTCTTGTCCTGTTTCTTATTCGGCTTCTTTGGACTCCTCCTCTTTTCCATTTAATTTAGGTAATTTTTCTTTCTTCTTTTCCTTTTCTTTTTATATTTACTTTTATTATTGGCTTTCTCCTCTCGTCCCTTTCTTTGCTCATTTACATTTCTTCCCTTTCTCTCCTTTCCTCTTTGTTTTCCTAATATGGTTTTTATTTAATCATCTCGCCCTGCGTTTCCACTTTTTTTTTTTTTACTTTTGTAATTTCATTTTCATTTGCACATTGCTTTTCCTTTACCGTATCTTATTTTTCATTTTCCTCTTCAACATATTTTCCCTGATTCATTCTTTGTTCCATGTTCCTCCATTTCTTCTTCCTTCTATTTTGTTTTTTCTTAACATAATTATCTTCGCGTATTTTTTCACTTTATTCATTAATTTATTTTATTGTTTCATTAATCCCATGAAACAGAACTTATGAAGAACATTGTTAGCCCGTAGTCTATGGTATAGTAATCTGATCCTTTATCAAACTGTTCAATATCAGATGTCTCTCTCCTTTGTACTCCGTCTAGAGCCAAGCGGTTTGATGCATCGTCGCAGCATGTCAGTGACAAAAAAGGACTTAAAACCACCCTGAACACCTCCTTCCTTATAGGATGAATCTTTTATTTTCATTCTAGCTGGCCCTTGTATATTTCATTCATGCACGTGGCACACCCATCCATAGTAAAGGGGCTATAGACTATCTCCCGAATAATCATTTGTCCTGAATGAAGCTTTGCTTCAGCTGCTGACTGGCTACATCTTCCGTTTCTGTGTCAATACTCCCCAACCCGACACGCACGTTAGAGATGAAATGAGCATCGGCACATGAGCCTGATATCTCAGTTTCTGGTATTGTTGGCTTATGATAACAGAAATAAAACCTGAACAAATGAAATATTAATATGAGAGCTAACAAATTAAACAGACACTGCAGAAAAGAAGAAAAAACAAACACTATAATTGAATGAAAGGCGTTGTAAGTCCTACATTCTCAAAGATGAACAGAGTGTTTTAACGTGAATAGAGGAGCTGATGAATAAATAGCTAAGTAAATAAACGATGAAACAATTGAATAGGTATATAAAAATCACAACCAAGGCTTTCTAATGAGCACCTGAACTTCTTTCAAAGGCAAACATTCTCCCTCCCCTTCATCAAACAAGATGAAAAGTTTATTTTGCATTTGCGAGATCTTCATAAACATCATTGGATGTAGGTGGCTAAAGCCATCCTTCAGGGAGTAACAATGATTAAATGATCTGATGAATACATAGAGAAAACATTATGATTTATTCAACACAATCAATATGTAACCACGTTTGCCTCGAGCTAGATATCCTGAGAAGGCGAGATGAAACAACATAAGTCATTTATCTACCTGTTCATTTATCTATTCATTCATTCATTTATTCCATTCTTTACCTATCCAGTTATTTATTCGTTTATTTTCACTCTGTTTAGTAAACAAATAATATACAATTAAATTGATGGAAAATTGAATTTTTTTCTTTATTTGACTTGTACATTTATCGTGTTTAATTCCAGACCACCTGATTTACTTGAGGAAAACACTCCTCAAGACCACGAAGGGTCAAGTTGGTCTTTGAGCTTCGAGTTCGACTTGTAACTAATATCTAACAAGTGTGGGGAAAAGGATGCTGTTATTCAAATTATTATTATTATTATTATTACCATTATTATTAATTATAATCTTTATGCAAACTATAAAGAGTGAATCCTCACCATCAAATCTGTTAAGCAAAAAAGAATATGTGCTAGTATGAGCACCCAAGTTTGACTATAGTATAATAGACATGTATAATCTATTTCTAGATTGTTAAGAGTCTAACCTATTCCTATATACTGTTTCCTTGTTATAAGAGTAACCTTTTAACAAAACCTGCATTAATGCAACACTAACGAAAACACTAAAGAAAATATCTGAGCCATTGTAAAAAAATCCCTTGAAATAAACGTATTTCTTTTTTCAAACAAAACTGTATTAACGCAACACCAAAGAAAAATACATTTGCATAGTTTTGGTGTACAGTTGATCGGGTCTCTGCAATATATTGATGATATCCCTCCATCGTGTTGCTCTTCTTTCAGCACAGATATACTGTATGTTCCCCCACACTTCATCGGCTGTTCAGCTTTCACAGTACAAAGCTCGATCCGGCTGCCGCCGTTTTCCTCTGTAATGCTAATGTCGCAGTCTAATGGCATTCTGGTCCAGCAATCACATCAACAACAACAACAGCAAAAATAACAAAAACAGCATCACAACCATCACCATCACCACCACCACCACCAACAACGACGACGACAACGAAAACAACGACAACGACAACAACGACAACGACAACGACAACGACAACAACAACGACAACGAAGACGACAACGACGAATCAGAGCTATGTAAGGTAACCAAATTAACCCTCTCCCTTTGGAATAAGACAGCATGTGGAATATTAACCTTTTTTTCTTTGAAAGGTAGTGGTAGAGTTCTCTATTTGAGGCACTTCAAAATTTCATTAAGAAACATTTGGTCAATTCCCGCGTGATGTATGGTTCTCGGGCCAAGCCACTGAGTACGTGAAAACCAGAACAAATATCCAACTCAACCTATGTTTTAGTTAAGCCTTTAGATAATTTATGTTCCTTCTGCAGGATTTGATCTGGTGATTTTGTGCAAATTAGAAAAATAATATCACCATGCGTTCGTCAGTTAAAAGTTTATAGAATCTCTCTCTCTCTCTCTCTCTCTCTCTCTCTCTCTCTCTCTCACACACACACACACACACACACACACACACACACACACACACACACACACACACACACACACACACACACACACACACACACACTTCATTACTTTACAGACAAACAGGAGTTTTTCCTTTCTCGCATACGCCGGCTGTCTCATTCGACCTCGAGCCATTCCACATAAACACGAACGCCGCCCGACCTTTGCACGGCCTCTTTTCAACTTGAATCTGCGAAGCACTGCCCGCTTCTATAGTCTTGACTCAACTAACTTCAAATCGGTGTACTTCCAATTCTTCTTTTTCCAAAGTAATACTCTATGAACAGTGACTTTGTGCATGATATTCCCTTTACAACTCCTTGAAGCACGTAGACGCAAAAAAGAAAAAAGTCTTATTTCTATAAAGCCGCGTGG
>NC_134795.1:8342716-8345216 GCF_046742065.1 Oratosquilla oratoria | reverse complement strand
TACATATATACATATGTATACATATGTATATATATATATATATACATACATACATATATATATATATATATACATATATACATATGTATACATATATACACACACATATATATATATATATATACATATATACACACACACACACACATATATATATATATATATATATATATATATATATATATATATATATATGTTGATAAATTGTTTAAGACAAATGAGAGAGTGATAGGTGGGGAAGGGTAAACGAAGATGGGCTAAGAATACATTTATTGTTCTTACGTTTCGGTTATTATAACCTTCCTCAGAGAACTTGTTACAGAACATCTTGGTCACAACATTTATACCCGTAGTGGGGGAACTTGTGAAGCTTCGAGTGTCAGGTTTTTTTCTAGCGCATTAATTATTAAGAGACTGGCTGCTTTAGATAGGCATATAAATCCTTCTCTGTCGTTATTATTTTCTTGGACATTTATATGTGCAGCTTCAACTGTCTTTCTCATCTTCTTTTGTAATCCTTTGTGTAAAATTTCAACTTTACTCCATTCGGGAAGGCTGTTGCATATTTCGAGGTGGCGGACCAGGGAGTTGGACGTTCTGTGTGCTTTTAAATCATTCCTATGTTCGTTTATCCTCTTCTCGATTCCTCGACCTGATTCACCGATGTAAGCCGAGGGGCAGCCACTACATGGAATGCGGTAGATCACACTGAGGTCGTTGTTGTCATTAGTGTGGTTTTTAAACATTTTACCTATTTTATTGCATGATACCTTGGCGATGTTTATGCCACCTTTCAGTAAATATCTATCAATAATTTCGGTTTTATCAGAATTAGGTACAGTAATGAAATGCGGTGTGACTAGGTTTTTTGTTACTGTACGGTCATTTGATCCGGACGCTTGGTCGTTTGGTCCGCTGGTTTGGGCGTTCGATTTATCGTGGATTTTTCTAGCTTTGCCTTCTGTTTTGGTTATCAGGCCGCCTGGATATTTTAATTCTTTAAAAGTTTTTCTGATAAAAGACAACTCGTCTTCAAGGAGTTCACTGCTGCATATACGGTAGGCTCGAAGAAAGAAGCCTATAAGGACACCAGTTTTAGTTCATTTACTGTGAGCTGAGAAAAAGAGAAGGATTTATATGCCTATCTAAAGCAGCCAGTCTCTTAATAATTAATGCGCTAGAAAAAACCTGACACTCGAAGCTTCACAAGTTCCCCCACTACGGGTATAAATGTTGTGACCAAGATGTTCTGTAACAAGTTCTCTGAGGAAGGTTATACTAACCGAAACGTAAGAACAATAAATTTATTCTTAGCCCATCTTCGTTTACCCTTCCCCACCTATCACTCTCTCATATATATATATATATATATATATATATATATATATATATATATATATATATATATATATATATATATATATATACATTTTAACAACCACAGTGCACTTTAATTCTAAGCCATCAACATCGGGAGACCCAATGGAGGCCACAACCAGAAATTGAAATGTGGTACTGCCGAGGACTCGAACTCAGCTATCACATGACAAGTGACGCAGTGACATACCAACTACGCTATGAAGAGAGATATAAGTCAAGTGCAATATTCCTTATATATATTTGTATGCTTGAGTACATACACCTACATGAAATTTTGTGCTCAGCCCATCTCCACTATGATAGCACAATTGGAAGTATACAAACGCGGGGAAGTATTTGTACAACACTGAATGGGTCCCAGTGATTAGAGATACATTTTAATAATCAGTCAATTCAAATTACATTATTTTTTTTCTTTTTGCTTGTAAATCAATTTTGCAAAAATAACAAATCAAAAGTTGATCATTTTCTTTTTTGTTTATAACAGCATTTGTAAAATAGCAATTCAAAGTTTAATTGTTCATGAATAATCCCTAACCTAACCATACCATACCTAACTTTAACCCTTAACCCTAACCAAATTTTTTTTCAAATGAAATATAGCTTTAAACACCCCCTCCCAGATGTGTGCCCCCCTACCCGAAGGTTGGGGAACCCTAGTTTGAAAATACATGCATACACAAACACAAATATCATGTGCGCATTCTTTTGCGTGCGTGTGTGAGTGTGTGTGTGGAATGACAATAAATGCCTACAGCTAAAAGGTGAAGAAATGTATCTGTATCTGTACATTTGGTAAAATTATACAATCATTTTACATTTGAATGTTTTTTTTTTACAAAAGCTATCATGGTTTGTGGCAACATTAATTTCACAAATTTATATTATATTTATGAGCCCAAACAATGGTTTGTTTAACTATATTGATTCTTATGTTACAAAAATAATAACTTAAGGGGGAACTACAGTAGTGGCATGTTCCCTCACCATAAACCACCTAACTTAAACCCTTAACCCTAACCAAAATATATATATTTTTTAATTAAATATAACTTTAAACACTCCCTATCCCTAGTGTGCGCCACCCCCCTACCGAGGTTGGGAAACCCTAGTTTGAAAA
>NC_134795.1:8330216-8332716 GCF_046742065.1 Oratosquilla oratoria | reverse complement strand
TAATGGTATTGCTTACTTGTTTTGCTTTAACTAACTCCAGACGACTTTATTCATCTACAAGTAGAGACCCGCGCTGATATTACATAAGTTATAGCAGTATCTTTGATGTCTCAGTATTTGCCTACTCTGAGAGGTGGCTAGGCATGATAGCTCGAGGATTAAAGACTGTACTATGCACTTACTTCCGTAATGACGCTGAGTCTAATGGATTCGAACCGCCTACCTGTCGGTGGCAACTTAACCTGCTCAGTAACCGTGCTCTTCACACGGGGAGATATCTAAAACCGTTCTGGCTAACAACAGGCGAATAAATTTAGTTGAAGTTACGAGTCCATACTAAATGAAGTCACGGGAAAAGTGAGGGTTATACAAGTCTCCCGTTTTTTTTTTTTTTTTTTTTTTTTTTTTTTTTTTTTTCATCAAAGCTGTATGAAGATATCATTTGTTATCACTACCTCATTTTCTCTTAAGCCATTGAGCTAAAGAAAAGTCAGATTTTGTGCACATATATTTTCTAATCGTGCATGAAACACCAACCTAAGAACTAGAATTGTTCTCTACCTTTTTATTACCTCAGTATTCATCCATTCACAGGCTAAGAAATAAAACGAACAAGAAAATGACTCATTACTTATGAAAGTCAACAAGAAAGTTACAAGCTTTTTTCAATATCGTCCCTCAATAACCACCAATAATTATAAAGAAAAGTTACTTAATCCTCGACTTTTCAAAAACTTTGTATTATATTTTCATGCTCTCGGTCATGAACGTTTCTTTTTCTATTTTTTTTTCTTTCTATACCTAAAGAAAATTGGCTGTTTCTAGTGGTTCACCTGTAAAAGAGAATTAGCTGTATTGCGAATGAATGCATAGTTATTGCTCTTGAAGAAAACACACACACACACACACACACACACACACACACACACACACACACACACACACACACACACACACACACACACACACACACACACACACACACACACACACACACACACACACACACACACACACACACACACACACGGTGGCGCGGTTGGTAGAGACCCCGACTGTCACTACGGCGGTCCGGGTTCGAATCCTGCCCAGGGCTGAAATAATTTCAGTATCGCTGCGCCTCGAGTCGTTACTCCAACTCTCGTGGGCGGGGAGTTGGGTGTGCGTGTGCGTGTAAGGTCACAACATTACCCATAGATCGGTCATACGAGCTCTGAGCTCTCTTCCCGAGAGGGAAATGGCTGTCGATCACAAGTCCAGCACGTGATCCAAAGACCAAGATCAAGATAAATCACACGCACGCACACACACACACACACACACACACACACACACACACACACACACACACACACACACACACACACACACACACACACACACACACACACACACACACACACACACACACACACACACACACACACACACACACACACACACACACACACACACACACACACACACACACACACACACACACATAAGACCTACCAAGTGGTGATCAATTTATTGAACCCTTTCGATCCATATATCCTCCTTAACCATGACCTCTCTAGATTACACATATTCTGGTAAACCTGCCTAACCTTTCTGTACTTGTTTGTTTCATTTTTACTTTGAAAATCAGTCAACAACTTTATTTAGTAGAGGAAAAGTCCCAACCCAACATAAAGAATAATAATAGCTGTGTTGTTCCAATAAAAGTTTCTATATCATTGTTAGTTCTATATTTACGGTTGTTACGTGGATTCAACTCTTTTCCAAAACCTTCTAGAGCACTGTTAGTGATGCTATCATTCCGTGCATAGTTTCCCTTTATTGTACGATTAGATTACAATTTCTAGAATTAAATCATATGGTTATTAAACCTATAAAAAGAGAATCAATCTATGAAAGAAATAGGGGGAGTGATCACCTTCAAGAAGCTAAAAATGATCGTCTGCTTAGCCTGCCTGATCGTTAAAGTGAAAATGGGCTAACGTATATCAATGTGGAATGATCATATACGCAAACTATCATATACCGATGGACCACATAGAGAGAAAGATCTATGCTCCTACAGACATTCGAACCTATGCAAAAACATCCTTCGTTGTAAAGTATCTGATATATTTCTACATACAGCAATTTATGAATGTATTTTTTAGAGGGGGGTAGGGAGGGAGGAGGATAGAGGGGAGTGGAGTATCATAGGGATGGAATAGGTGGGAGGGAAGAGGGTAGAGGAGAGTGGAGTATGATAGGGATGGAATGAGTGGAAGGGAAGAGGGTAGAGGGAAGTGGAGTATGATAGGGATGGAATGGGTGGGAGTGGTTTTTATGCTTTTGTTTTTTTGGCTAACTCCCTTATAGGGGGGAAAAGCATTTGGTATATATATGAATTTTTTTTTAGAAATACGCATCAATGCAATAACAATAAGATATAATTTTGCTTAATTTTGATATAGCATGGATCAGGCCGGTTTCCTGAAGTAGTACTTTTTAGCTCATCTTCACT
>NC_134795.1:8320216-8325216 GCF_046742065.1 Oratosquilla oratoria | reverse complement strand
AATGAATGAATCTTCAGGTTAGCCTAGTGATCACGTGGTTTTAAAATAGGGGCCTGTTTACTTATGTGAACTTCACCCATGCACATTGAGAGTGCATAGAAACATCCAAAAAATGTGTATTACAAAAATAGTAGTGTTTAATGTACAACAGACGATTTTGTTAAGCGTTAAAGTAATCTTTAGGAATTCAATAAACAGCACCACATAAGTAAATGATCCAAGAGAACAGAGATTTAGAACGGCTTCTAGGCACAACGATCTACTGAGGCGCGCCATGTCAACATGACCGGTCAGCCTTTGTTTACGAAAGAGATCAATGAGAATCATCTGGATCCCGTAGTCATATGCGAGACGCAAGCCGACAAAGTCAGTGCATGGACTGGTTGAGGAAAGGAATTAACCAAAGGCCGAGTCAAATACTGGTCGGCTTATGGACTGATATAGTATAGAACAATGTAGATCCGGGCTGACGTATGGAAGGTTGAAACTCTTGTTGACAAAGACGACTGTCCTTGGATTAAAAGAAAAAAAGTGAAATCATGCTACAATTCATCTAGATAAAATTGAAGATCTAGCTGTAAAGAGAAAAGGTGGGATAAACGGTAGTGTAGTATGGTGAGATAGGACTTAATGCGAAATGATACCAAGGTCATAGCTGATAAGAAAACATGTTTTTATTCTCCTTATCATAGGTGAACAGTTGAATAAAGGAGCCCATACAGACCAGAAAAATTTTGTTAACTATGACAGACCAAATTCAGCAACACTTGGATACTGTGTGCTAAAAGAAACCCACTTAAATGCATTTAAGGGTGGTGCCCAATATTTTTACCTTTCCCCCAAATTGCATATTTTCTCATTTTGCCTTATCTCTTGAATTTTTGTTAAAAAAAATATGTATGTGTGGTTGGGCTCGGTATTTTTTTCTTTTTTGGTAAATACACGCATGTATGAGAATTACCTTCACAGAGTGATTTTTGATAAGGAAATGAAAAGATACGTAGAATATGTAAAACGTTGTGGTTGCTTCTGTGCGCAGGCTTGCCTACATACGCGTGCAGGCACGCATACGTATGTGCACACATACGTACGTGTATGTGTATCTGTGTGTGTGTCTCTACCCTTCTGTTTCTGTGTGTGTGTGTGTGTGTGTGTGTGTGTGTGTGTGTGTGTGTTTGTATTTGATTTCGTTTCTTTGAATGTCAGTGTTCTAATCCACGTCATCTTATGTACATCCCCAAATGATATATCTGTGATCTATTCTGCTCTACTTACTACATGTTATATGTTATATTTAGAATTCTAATAATAGGACTGATATATTTAGAATAATAACCTCAGCTGGAAAACGTTTCAGGAATCATGAACGCATAATACAAAAATTGGAGTACACGGAACGAATCTTCCGAAGAGCGGGAGGCTGTGAAACATGGCGGACACTCACCGTATACTATTTCCGTGAGCATCTCTGCGGGCGATAGCTTCGCTTTGCAACGAAACAATAGATCTGTCAATAAAGCAATATTCGCATTTCCTTTCGGTCAGCACGGGACGCTATTGTTTGTTACAGACAATTCAGTCCTGTTCTTGAAAGAGGATATCGAGAAAGGGATTATATAAAAAGGAATAGGATCAGAGTATTGTCATATAAGCAAGCATAATTGTATAATTCTATAGTTCTTGAGTTTCATTTCAAAGCTGTTACTTTGAAAGTGATTTACTACAACGATGAAAATTATCTCAAATTGCCGATATGTACAAATTTGTGTGTAACGGGGATGTGAATTTGAATCAGTCTTAGTAGATAAAGGGCATAGATAAACTAGCCAAGCTAGTAGAAGTGAAATAAACAAGAAACTACATTAGGAATAGGAAGATGATCTGGGAGGTGTGTAAGGAATAAGAAATAGAAATAAAACACGTGAAACGCGAGAAGAAAGGGAAGGGAAGGGATCTGAGAGTGAAAAGAGTGATAAAAAAAAGGAGATCTACCAACGTGGTGGGCACAAAATTGAAAATAAGGAAAGCAACATGAAGAGCGCGACCTGGGAACTGTGAAAAGGTGCATTGGGAGGAGGATATGATATTAAGCCGAACGAAGATAGGCGGGAAGCTGGAAATGGGAACAAAGGGATCGGAGGGATGAGGGCGGGATCGGTCGCAGAGGGAGTGGAGGAAGCAAAATGGGAGCAAATCGAGATCAAAGAGATTCCCAAACAGGAAGGAGTGTCAGGAAAGAATTCAATCTTGAATATGTGAACCGAAAAGAAAAAAAAATGAAAAAATGTTACGGGCAGGAACTAAGGGGAGTGGACTAGTATAGGGAGAGAGTATTGAGTAATAGTTTTCATCCTTAGGCCACAAACCAAAAACTACTGGTAGTTAGTAGATGTTTGGTGATCTTACTCTATAATGAAGTGATCTTTGGGAGGATAAAGAACAGTAACACATAAGTATGGTATACATGAGAAGACTTAAAGAGTTATTAGTGAACGGAAATAAAGAAGAAAAAAATTGGAATTAGAGAAGAAATGGAAGGGACAGGAGAGGAGGAAAAGATATATAGAGAGAACAACCAAAAGTGGAGGTGACAGACCGAATATAAAAAGATGAAAAATGAAAAAGGTTTAGTATGCCCCTTCCTGTATGTTACCCATCCACACCAGCCTTATATAGATACATTCTTGATATTCGCGTTCTATTTTGATCATCCACAGCTTCTTGAATCCCTCTACCATTTTTATCTCCTTTACAATAATATCGTATTTCTCTAATCTCCGTTGATAACCCCAGAGACTGAATAAGTGACACGATGAAGATTAAATGAATGAAACAAAGAAGGGAATGAGAACGTCAATGAATGGACAGATGACAAAATTAAGTATATATATATATATATATATATATATATATATATATATTTATATGTGTATATATATATATATATATATACATATATATATATATATATATGACGGAAGCGGAATAGGAAACACAGGAGTCTTAGTCTTGAGTTTATTCCTGACTAGTTTCGCAGGAATAAACTCAAGACTAAGACTCCTGTGTTTCCTATTCCGCTTACGTCAACCTGTCAGAATGTCTCAACAATATATATAAATATATATATATATATATATATATATATATATATATACATGTATAAATATATATATATATATATATATATATATATACAGTATATATGCAAAATAACCACAGGAGAAGGGAAACTTGTAGACAGTAAGTACTTTCGTATATTACATCTTCAGACTAAATGACAGAGATACAGAGTTGTGTTTAAATGTAAGTATCAGGTAGCAACCATAGGGGGGGAGGGGGAGACAATGCAGTGCGGAAAGGGGGGATGACCTTACCTCTATTGACCTGACCGACACGTAAGGCTCAATCTGGTGGAAAGATCTTGGTGACCATTTGGGTTACCAATTTATCACATTTAAAATGACCTTAGCTTAAGTTTATGTTTTATCTAACGTGTCTGATATTAAGCAGGATTCTATTATATTTCTTTCTTGTAGGCTTTTTCCTTAGGCTAGAATTGTTGCCTTAGAGTTAGACCAATTAATATGATGGTTGTATAATGCTTTATGTTGAAATAACGCATTATTTTCCTGGGCAGATCTCACACTATATCTATGTTGGGAAATCCTTGTTTCCAAGTTTTTCCCAGTTTGTCCAATATAAAATTTGTTACAATCTTGGCAAGGAATTTTATAGACCACACCGTTGTTGTTAGGAGGGCTGTTCTTAATTAAAGTTTTCTTAATGGTGTGGTCATATTTAAAAGCTACTTTGATATGACCACATAATTAAGAAAACTTTAATTAAGAACAGTTTAAATCAGGTTAGTTAAATATAGATTAAGTTATATTGTGTATAGCTACGCTAGGCAAGGTTAGGCTAGATTAGTTTAGGTTAAGTAAAGGAAGAAAGAAGATGAGGAGCCTACGCCGGAAGACGAATACCTGCGGCCGAAGCCGTCACCTTTGCCCTATACGATTGAACTGTTGGGGAAGGTAACAGCCACTGCTGGGAATTGGAAAGGAGTGCGAGATTCGAACCCACAAATAAGCGAGCGCGAGACCAGTACGCTTCCGATTATGCCACAAGCTCACATGATAAAGTAAAGGATAAGTATTACATATTGGGTGGGATTTTCAAAAATATTGTCACACTGATGATTATATTGCTCGAACATAGTATTTTATGTATAATGGATGACAATATCGTTGTCTGAATTTAACAAAATGAATACAATACGACATAGGAAGGCCATGAGGGTTTGTTGGTTGAGGTACAGTAGTGCACAAAAATATTGCAAGGGAGATAAGGAAGGGACGTTAGGGAGGGTTTCCTAGATGAATGTGACTTAGTACAGATATTCAAGACCTTTCATTGCACCCTTTAGAAACTTGTTTACTGTATTTTGGAATTTCATTTCACTACTCCTATGTGCACGTCAGTCCCCTATAAAAGGAGGAACGTTCACCTGTATACCTATTTCACACTGTGGCACATAAAATAAGTGTAATATCTCATCTCAAGGAAGATACAGGATGTAGAATCTGCAGGATTGTAGTATGTAGAAAAATGTATTTTTCGACACTTTGAGTCTCTTTAATTCGTATTTATCAATACCACATTTGCTAACTTCTCGCTCTCCCAGTAGACCGAACTTACCGAAAAAGGATTTTTTCTAATGCTTTTATGGAAGCCGAAGGCTGGAGGAAGTGGATAGTTTTAGGTATTTGGGGTCACATGGAGCAGAAAAGTGAGAATTCGAGGTGGAAGTAAATTGTAGAATGAGAGAAGAAATTAAATGCCTTGAAGGAGTAAAAAGTGCCATGAGAAATAGTCATTTCAGAAAAGTTGCAAGGAGAAGACTATATGAAGAAGCAATTATAACAACGGTACTGTATGGGGCAGAGACCTGGAAATTAAGAGAGGCAGAGAGAAAAAGTTTAAATGTGTTTAGGAAGAAA
>NC_134795.1:8310216-8315216 GCF_046742065.1 Oratosquilla oratoria | reverse complement strand
GTCATATGAGCTCTGAGCTCTCATCCGGGAGATTAATAATTGTCAATCACGAGTCCAACACGTGATCCATGACCACGGTGAATCACACGCACGCACGCACGCACACACACACACACACACACACACACACACACACACACACACACACACACACACACACACACACACACACACACACACACACACACACACACACACACACACACACACACACACACACACATCGTTTTTGTTCAAGAGTTCGTGAGTGCGCGTGCCTCCGATAGTTTACTTTAGATGAACGGACTTATTCTTTTCTTCTTGTGGTTTGGATTTTGCCCTTGGCGGAAGTAAGAAGAGTATCGTGCCGCTTCTCGAGGAAATATCACCTGGTAAACAGTGCCCATATTTTTTCTCTTGTTTCTTTTATGCTCTCGCTTGAAGGGTATAATATAATTTCAAAATAACCCTTAAGGTCTATACATCTTTAGTTATTTGTAGGAATTCAATCTTTAAACCTCTTCAAGACGTTAGTTATTATATATTGTACAGTATCGAGGGGATTATAGTCATCTTGATCTATGACCCAAGCAGTCAAAGTGCTGTAATGAGGTAATTAATGTCATTGTCTTGTGCCTCTTTATCTCTTAGAACTCGTTTCGTCTAGAATGATAGTTTAGCATTTGGGGAACTAATACACTGAGATTAGTTGGCTTATAGTCATGTTAGAATTTTTTTTTTATTTGGTTCGTACATATTCTACTTCAGGCGATGACACAAGTGCAAATTCATCCTCCATTTTCTGTGTTTATATCTATTTTGATTTGTTCTATCGAGTGCAAAGATTGGTCAACTAGTTTACTCTGCTAATTTTTTTCATCTATTTTCCTTCAACCTTGAGCACTTATTCCGTTCATTGTCAGCAATGAGGTATATGAAACTGTGCTTTCTCCTTCATATTTGCGCTAACATTCACATATCTGCGTTAACTACACATTTCTTACATTCTTCAGCATTTTGTTTTGTGAAATATGCAACACATGAAAAAAAAGGTTAACTGATATGTCGTATCTCTTGCTCCACGCATCCCTCATTAAAAAAAAAAAAAAAAAATCTTAACAATATCTATCTGAAAAGAGGCAAACACATTTTCTAGCTGATAAGCCCATATCAACCCGGTCGGAATAATGTGCTCTAATGTGTATAACAATTTACGTAACATTGAAAGACTAAAAGGCAAATGCACTTTTATTTCCTTTCGCTTACTTGGTAAATCAGCTTTTCAATTGCATTTAATGCGAAAAGCTGCTTTTTTTTTTTTTTTGCTATTTGTTGTTGATACTGAATGATTACCCAAGCACACAGACAAACGAGTGCGCGCCCGCGCCCGCGCGCGCACACGCACACACACACACACACACACACACACACACACACACACACACACACACACACACACACACACACACACACACACACACACACACACACGCACGCACCACGAGCGTAGCTCCCCTTCCTGTAAGATACAATTAGGTAAATACACACACACACAAACGCGCACACACACACACACACACACACACGCACGCACACACACACACACACACACACACACACACACACACACACACACACACACACACACACACACACACACACACACACACACACACACACACACACACACACACACACACACTCTACACCACTCTCTCTAGTCATTTGTCTTAGACATATATATATATATATATATATATATATATATATATACATATAGATATATATATATATATATATATATATATATATACAAGACAAATGGCCAGAGAGAGTGGTGTAGGGAAAATCCAGGATAGAGCAGATGGACATTATCATCTAACGTTTCGACAGTATTCTTCAGGGTGAAAATGATACAGGCAGGTAGGCATACGCTGCTTATATATTCGTACACCTCTAGCTGTTCATCTGGCGAGTCGTCTTGGAATGAAGCTCGCTGATTGGTCTGTATGTGCCCCTGTGATAACCAATCCGGCCGAGGCACGTGCTAGGCTTACAAACCCTTCTCTATGATTAGTTGTTTCTGCTGAATTGATGTAAGATGTTTCTATATTTTCTTTGTCATCTTTTCCATACTAGTGTGTAGTATCTCTACATTATTCCAGTTGGATAAATTGTCGTGGTTCGTAGCGTGTATTACTAATGAATTAGATGTTTCGTGGTGTCGCAAATCGTCTTTGTGTTCATAGATAGACCATTAAATTTAAAATGACCTTCAAACCGTGAAACATGGTTTATAAGAAAAAAATGCTAATAAAAATGCCTCCGTCTATTATCCTCACAACACACTGTTCGTTGTTACGAAACTCTTCCAGCCGAATATATTCGTATGTAATTCATCTGCAAGTTCACTCTTTTTGACGACTTAAAACGTGGTTGGTGCTCATTAGTCTTCAGGTCTATGCAAATATGGAACAAATCAATTGCCCTTATGAAAATAATATTTTGTAAACCTCTTAAAGGATTATTTGTAATTTTAATGAATACTTGATACTACATTGTATCAGTGGTAATCATCACAGTGTGACTTTACAAAGGCAAAGGATTACAAAGGCGGAGCATGCCGACAGGAGACCTTTTGGTCCATATCTAGGTCGGATGCGAAAAAAAATCATAATAATAATAAAATAATAAATAAAAACTATAATAATGTAAATAACAAATAAAATACACAAATAAATGCATAGGTATAGTTAAATAATAAACAAACAGGTAAACAGTAAATAATAATAAATTGACATATAACTAATAATAGAATGAAAATCAAACAGACAAATGATAACAAAACAAAAACAAATAATATGAAATAAATTATAATCATTACATCATGACATCAATCACCGTAGCGCTGATTGTAGAAATGATGGAAGAAATAGATCATGTCAATTCTTTATTGTTTGTCGTCTCAATTTCTGTGACGTCACTAACTTTATCTGATATATAAGATAGAACACGGAGAAGTGTAGATTGTAATTGTTGCCTCGAATTACAATGAATGGAAACACAAAACCTCACATTAACTGGCAGTTGTCTTTGGGTCATTCGATAGATTTCTTTAGGAGGAAACATTGGACTATTGTTTGTGTTGTATTAAGATGTGTCACCTATGTCACCTATTAACAGGACGCGGAAGAGGAGGAGGAAGAGGAGGAAGAGGAGGAGGAGGAGGAGGAGGAGGAGGACGAGGAGGAAGAGGAAGAGGAGGAATAAACCATCGGCTGTCAGATCTCTCTGTAAAAATGTTGGAAGAAAGAGGGAGATGTTGGAGTCGGTCTGGAGACCGAGCACCAGCCCCTCGGGACTGCACATGGGCATTGGTAAGTTCTAAAGACGAACTATAGGGAGACAGTTCTCTCTGACGCCCATTTCGTAGAGCTACTACTAACATGCACATATTGTTGGATCCTCTTAAGCTAACAACATATATAATCTTTTATTGATAACGCGTTCACATTACCCTGGTTTTATGTATCACTGTGAAAATATATTTGTTTGTCACAGGCAGAGCACGTAGGGGAAAGGTGACTGTCTCGGTTGCATTTATAAGCCTTTGGCTATAAGCACCTCACTTTTCCTAATATAGACTAACTCTTTCTATAATCAAAGTAAGCTAAATAGTCTGAACCTCTCGGAGTCTCACTGAGAGATAAAGCACTAGAAGTATTATATATTACTGATTGGAAGAACTCTAATCAGCTAGAATACTACAAGAACATTAATCAATGTGTGGAAGACATGATAACATCACAAATCATCTAATGTTATATATAAAGCTGAGAGATAAAGCACTAGAAGTATATATTACTGACTGGAAGAACTCTAATCAACTAGAATATTAAAAGAACATTAATCAGTGTGTGGAAAACATGATAACATCACAAGTCACCTAATTTTATATATAAAGCTAACGTAATTATAGGAACTTTTGGGATATCCTTACGTCCAGAATTACACGTCATGGCATAACGCTGGTACTCGCTCAGAAAGAAATCCTTATTCAATATTCCCTTCCACCATATCTTCTTTTCTGGCTTCCTCATTCAATATCTGCTTTCTCACATCTACATCTTTTCTTACAGATATCTTCTCAGGGTTCTGTGACTTTTGATATCAGACGCTTTAGTCTCGTTATTCAATTTCATGTGAGTTGTAGTGATAATAACGTTACTTATGCTATGTGTATGTGTATATATTTTACATTTCCACAGACTCTTGAAAAACAAGACAGTTTAACAAAGATTAGAAAACCTTAAATAATAACAAGGAATACTGATTACCAGCTACTCACATTGATATCAGGAATTTAAGGGCATTTGCTACCCTATACAATTACTCTCTCAAAACATAATTAAGGTAGGATGATATTACTACGCAACTACAAACAGATTTACCGCGCTCTAGCTTAAGGACAAAAATCTAATTCCTACAATGATTCAAAGACGATTTTCTGAGTGACATCGGATAAAGAAAAACGAAATAAATAAAACACATACAGTAGATAAAATATTTATCATATCGCACCAACCTGTGCCCCAAGTGTTGGCAACTGTGACCTCCTCTGCATTCTTAATCTTTCAATACCTTCCATTATCTCTATTTACTCCTACCCAACTTTCCATTTATTCTGCCTTCCTCTGTCCAATTACTTTCCTTGGACCTTCCACAACCTCCTCGTTTCTTACTGGACCTTCCAAAATGGCCTTATTTCTATTTCACCCACCCCAAGTGTCATCACCACCCCCACCTTCATCCATTCCCTCGTTCTATTGCTCCTTTCTTTGTGTCCTTAGTTTCTCAGGACCTTCCACGGTTTCTTCGCAATTAAATGGACCTTCCAGGATATTCTCCCCGCTTTTTATCCACTACATGTCTTCGTGACCACTTTATCTAATGTGCCTTCCTCTGTGTTCCTATTTCCCCTGGGTCTTTCAAAGTGTCCTTACTGCTTATACCAACACTCC
>NC_134795.1:8300216-8305216 GCF_046742065.1 Oratosquilla oratoria | reverse complement strand
AACGTAATAAAGGATGGAAATGTATCTAGAGCGGTGGGGGATAGGGTATTATTGTCCTCACCCAACATTCACACCCACGCACCCAACCCCCAAACCCAGCTCTGCATAGGCAGGACCTGATGCCACCTTCCTTCCTGCCTCACCCGTCAACTTGCAAGTCCCAAAGGGATTTTTCTTCGCTCTCTCCCGAAACTTGGTCGTTGCTGTCGTTCCAGCTAGTGGTCGCGGTGGTGCGAATTTATGGAACGTGTGGGAGAAGAAGAGGAGAGGAAGAAAGCGATCGTAACGAAGTCCTGAAAGGCCGAAGATAACTTTTCCCTCTTTTATGCAGCGGTGGAGGGTCAAGGGAGGGAGAGATGGATGGGCGTGTTCGCGCGCGCAAGAGGCAATGTCGGTTCCAATGTTGCCGAGAGAGGAAGATGACATCACAAACAGATGGAAAGAGGTCGTGAGGGGGAATAAGTGTTTGTAGATGCAACGAAGGTAGGCAAGAATGGCATAGGAAGAGAGTAAGATGTGGTAAGCGGTGAACCGCTTTGCTAAGGTAACATGATCGTATTGTCTTTTCTGTAGCTTATAGCCGATAATTTTATGTAAATAATGGTCGGAATTTTGCTCAAAAGTTCGTTTCAGCCCAAGGATATCTTACAGGTGACTAAAATTATCTGGTGTCTGCCAAGAGGTACAGCATTGCAGTGGAGCAGGTAAAACATCACCATAAACTTGAAAAACAACGCGGTTCAGAGAGGAAAAAAAAGAAAGGCTAGCAAGCTGACGACAACCGACCACTTTGAGGGAGCGTAGGACCATCTTAGGTTAAAAAGAAATTGTCGAATGTGGGTTGACGAAGCGAAAGAAGGAGGGAAGGAAGGAAGGAAGGAAGGAAGGAAGGAAAGAAGGAAGGAAGGAAGGAAGAGGGAGGGAGAGGGAGGGAGAGGCATCAGCCGAAGACGAGGATTAAACATTTCCGGGAGACAAGATCTTGGTAGTCGATGTGGAGGAGACCTGGCATTTACAAGCCGGTGAGAAATGGTGGGCAGCAGCAGGTGTTGAGCTCAAGATACGAAGGAGCAAGGTGCAGTGGCAGATTAAGCCGGGGAAGGAGGAAGTGGATAACGGGGGTGGGGGTGGTGGGGGGAAGGGCATCCTAGATGGGCACCCAAGACCCAGCTGAAAAGTGGACCATGTCGTCTGAGCGGGACATTTATTTGGGAAATATATTAAGGAAACGGGGAGCGTGGTGACCGAGCGATCTAGGGCGTCGGCGCCAAAAAGATAGACGCTAGATGGATGGCAGTTCAAGTCCTCTGAAGTCAACGCGTGGCCTTGAATCCCGAAGCTTCAATAAAGGCATTCATGCCTAGTCACTTCGCATAGTGGAAAAATGTAAAAAAAAAAAAAAAAAAAAAAAAAAAAAAAAAAAAAAAAAAAAAAAAAAAAAAAAAAAAAAAAAAAAAAAAAAAAAAAAAAAAAAAAAAAATAATAATAATAATAATAATAATAATAATAGTAAAATAAAAAAAAAGGGGGGGGGAGAGATAAAGAAAAATGCCTATGGGGTGGGTTGTGGTGTGTTGTATACAATGATTAAATCATTTTAATGTGTGACGTCATCAATATCCTGACGTCATCAAACATGATGATGTCATCACTCTTTGTTGTGGTGACCGTGACTGCTGGAGGGGGCGGAGTGCACCTCAGATGAATAATATCTCCTGGAATTACTCAAGCCAGAAAGCCATAAGGCACAGTTATGGAGCGATCATGCTCAGAAGCCCGGAAGCTATGAGTCTCGAAAGCGGGCTTCAATAAAAAATGCAAATAAAGAATTGAACCAGAGGAGAGCGTTTGATCCGATCTGGAAGATTCTAGGGGAGTTAAAAGAGAGGAAAAGGAACACAGAAAAAACGTTGAAAATCCTGTGGTAGGGAGAAAAAGCCATCCACAAAAACCTATGGGGATATGAAATAGGCGAATGATAATATCAAATGCGCTTTGAGACTCAAAGAACAAGTGAATTCCGTGTGATGTATATCAAATCTGGATCTAGCGATGACTGCCGTCAGAATTAAAAAATGAGTGAAGTGACGGTTGGAACGTAATTCTGATTTAAATTCTAAAGAATTCGAGGAAGTCTCGTTTTGATAAGTAAGAAATAAGCATTTGCTTAGTATATACTTGTATAATTTTTTTTTTTTTTAAATATCACTACTGGTGTTTGGTGTAGAGCACAAGGTAAATTAAGACGATGATATTGCTGTTGCTAAGAAAACAACATACAGTGTCCGATCAACATTGTTGTCGGTACAGCGGTATTAAAAAAAAAAAAAAAAAAAAAAATTGATGGAGTATTTAGGAAAACTTACCTTATCCTCTACTGTTTCATACTAACCTAACTTATATCAGGAACTAGAAATATCATAGCTTATTTTTTCACCTACTAAATATAGGAAGGATTCAGTGCAGGGTTAGTTACTATCTGACACGGACTGACATTTGACACCGGGTTGACATTTACTTAATGATGATAGAATCGAAGTGGGTTTTTGCCACGGTAGCGGGTATTAGCTATTCACTGTTACACGAGTGGGCCACGGTGACCTTATGAAAGATGACAGAATGCAAGTCGACTCGCCATGGACCTAGAAGGTTTCTGTTACTTTGATTTTTCTTTTCATTCCTTTGCATAATTATTCAGTCACGCCACCACGACCTCCCGCCGTGTATAGGTGCATAAACTTGAACTATTTTTAGAGTGTACCTTTTACACAGCCTAATCATAATTCAAGCTACCCTGTCTGATAAACTATTGAACTTGACTACGTTACCAGCAATCTCTCGGTTTATCAAGAATCCTACTCCACTAGATCTTTGTCCTTATCTCAGTCATCTTTAACTGGCAACTGAGATTGAGGAATTCCCTTTGCCAGTAATTTACTAGATCAAGGTAATGCGAGCCTCTCAGATCCCAGAGATCAGTACAGAATGAGCTGGTGAAACATTAAGAAGCTTTGTAGTTATTGGACCTTTTAGTATTAATATATTAGTCTAATATCGATTAACCGCATTGTCTGATCTACAAAATGTGAGCCTAAGATAACTACAAAATATAATCATGAAAATTGAGAATTAAAATAAAGAAAATAAGAGATAAAGAGACCTGGTTTGCTGTATAATAAGAAATTCGGAAGTGAGTTTCCGTGTCTACTCATGATTTTCTACGAAGATTTTACGTGATACCTATTACCAATGCAAACTATTGCTACTGTAAATGGCTTAAACAAAGTAATTATTAATTTTTGGATATGTGGCATGGGAGTAGATGTGTAAACACCTCCGCGATACTTTTATACATATTCCTTTTTTTAAAGTATAGACAGGCAGTAAGTCTTCTAATAAAAAAAATTTTGTTGAAGGTGATGCTGTTTTCTGCATTAATAATTTTCTTGCAGATGCTTTCTAAATATCTCACTAATCGCCGTCTTGCAGTGTCTACTGAGTTTAGACCCTGCAACACGGCGATTAGTGAGGTCTTTAGAAACTATCTGCAAGAAAATTATTAATGCAGAAAAGAGCATCACCTTCAACATATTCCTTTGTAAGCCCAAGTGACAGTGCTGTCTTTAAGAATATTTTCTTTACACTGAGTATTTACGTCATAGAGAACTTATTCATGTAATATTTACAAATGGAAGCAGCTGTGCATACTAAACAATCATGGTAATTGAAGAAGTACGCATTTCATAGGAGGCCAGTAGGTACTGCTCAAAGAATTCTCAGTCGGCTCAATGCATAGAAAAAAGTACTAACAATAACGTAGGAAAACACGTTAAATATAAGAGAAAACTTCTCATTTTCGATTAATCTAGGAGAACATAGAATAGTCTTGAATATTGAATTTGATAGTGTTTTTCTAGATCCTTTATTCTATATTACCCAATCATTGACCCATCTAAATAGTTTTTTCTAAAGTTGACAAGAGACATTGTCTTCATGAATGACGAAGTCTGTGTCATTTTGATTTTTTTTTTCTACTAGATTATTTCATTTAATACTGTGGTACTCTATCCTTTGTTGACACATTCCTCTTTATTCTTTCTACTGTTAAGCTATTCTATTTCACTACAGGAACACTTGATTGTAGTGAAGAAGTGAACGGAAAAGTGATTTGACATCAAAATTTCAATTTTGAGATTAGGGACGACTACATAATTATATCCTGATTTCAAATGAAAGATTCACAGTACTTGCGTGTAGTAACGATGAAAATACAGTAAATATAAAAATTAGAAAATAAATAAAGGGAGAACGGACTCAAATGAGAGTTTAAAGACAAGGAGATTTTTTTTTTTTTTTCTTTTAACCGATGCAATTTGGAGATTTAATCTGATTCGTGGAGGGGGTAGAGTATTGACCGTGGGCCTTCTAACACACTTCTGTATAATCTTGGCACAGGTTCCACATATTTCTCTTCGGCGAATGAATCACAAAAACAAGTGATTCACAAAATATGTAATAAAACCACCTGGAAAAAAAAAATGAAAGGCGATCGAACGTTTTCGTCTACTTAAGACATTTTCACCTGTGAAAATGTCTTCAATAGACGAAGACGTTCGGTCACCATCCATCTTATTTTCCAATTGGTTTTATTACACATATTTCTCCTCCTTTCTCCTAGAAAAGAATACAAATATTCATTTACTCCTTGGAGTCATCGTACGCAAACTATTGATTTCATATGTACCCATAAAGTAATTTCTATTCATTTAATCTATGAATTTAAAAGATGCTTGTGTAATCTGCCCTTAATTTCTTCATATTTTTAAGTTTAGAGTAAAGTACAACAAAAGCTATCAATCTAATTATTAATCTGCTGTATTAGACACAATTTGTAACAATGAAACCATCTTTATATCTAAAATAGTATTTTTATGTTAAAAGAGGACGTAAAATGAGGTTACTGCTACATATGCTCCTGTTTAATAATGTATTCAAAATGC
>NC_134795.1:8290216-8292716 GCF_046742065.1 Oratosquilla oratoria | reverse complement strand
CCTCCTCCCCTCTTCTTCTACTCCCTCTCTCCGTCCTTCACCTTTTCCTCTCTCACCTTTTCCTTTTCCTCGTCCTACTCATTTTCTTCCTCTTCCCCTTCTTTTTCTTCTTTTTCTTCTTGCTCCTCATCCCCTACTCTTCTTCTCATATAACCTCGTGGTTATACACTTCCTCGGTTCATTTGTACGCTGCTGTTCCTTTATGGAAAAGGACGATCGACGACTCCTCTGACTTTCTTTAAACGGAGTTCAAGAACATGACGGGTTGGAATCTATTTCCCTTTTTTGTATTTGTGTATTGTACATTAGCTCATCTACACGTTCAATTACTCTCTCTCTATATTTTTCCTCCCAATCCGCTTACACACATACAAACACACACACACACACACACACACACACACACACACACACACACACACACACACACACACACACACACACACACACACACGCACACACACGCACTCACACACACACACACACACACACACACACACACACACACACACACACACACACACACACACACACACACACAATTAATAAAAACAAGGTAAATTACTAAAACTGGATGGAGGTTTTCTTGCATGGCAGAAAAATGAGAGTAGTGCTCAGAGAAAAGAATTCAGTTTGGGAGGAGGTGATTAGTGGAGTTCCTCATGGATCGGAAATGGCTCCAATAATGTTCGCTATTCATGTGAATGACATGGATGAAGATGTGGATTGTTACAAGAGCTTCTTTGCAGATGATGCTAAATTGCTGAGAAAAGTGAATACTGAAACGGATTGTGAATCACTACACAGGGACCAAAATGAGGTTTGGAAATTGAGCCAAAAGTGGGAAGTAGACTTCAACATAAATAAAGGTAGCATAATGGAGTTCTGAAAAAAAAGAATATCAGGACAATATAAAATTGGAACAAAGGAAGTAAAAAAAAAAAAGTAGGATCTGAAAAGGACTTGGGAGTAATTCCTTCAAATGACATGTCACCTGATGAACAGATAAACAAAATTGCTGGAGAACCCTACAATTTGCTAAGATCAATAAAGGTAGCTTTCACCTATGTAGACGAAGCAATGGATAAAAAATACTAGTCACACTAATATGGACTAGACTAGAGTATGCTTCGACACTATGGTCACCCAGTAACAAAAAATATATATAAAGAAAATTGAACGAATCCAGAGAGCAACCACGAAAGTATCCTCAAAACTTTCAAACCTGTCATATGAAGAGAGACTGGCTAAATTGAAATTACCGACTTTGGAACAAAGAAAAGAAAGACATGCTGACTATTTACAGAATCATAAAAGGCTCAACTTACTAAATAGGAATAAGACAAATAAAAGAAGACTTTATAAAAATCTCAAAAAGAAACGTTATAGAAGAGACCTAAAAAAAGAGTTGTCCACACAGAGTGGTGGATATTTGCAACAAACTGGATAAAAAATAAAGTATACAAAACATATACACGCATTTAAAATCAAAGTAGACACTGCGAGATACAAAGACGGGACATCACGAGCATAGCGCCCATTCCTGTAAGATACAACTAGGTGAATACATATAGGTAATACACACACACACACACACACACACACACACACACACACACACACACACACACACACACACACACACACACACACACATATATATATATATATATATATATATATATATATATATACATATATATATATACATGTATATATGTATACATATATATACATATGCATATATATATGTATATATATATAATATATATATGCACATATATATATATACATATATATTTCTAAATAGAAATGCACTAGCACATTTGTAAATGACACACAGGAAACCCACAGTCGGAGAAAATAGACTTCGAATGAAAGAAGATTCCTATATTTCGGCTATTAACTGTAGCCCTCTTAAGGAAAGTACATACGACAGAGGACAAAGGGGATTTATAAGCTACAAAAACACAGAAAAGAGAGGGAACGTGGACTGGTGGCATTACTTAGGCGTGGGGTAAAATGGGGTGGCGGAGGAGAGTGAGGGTGAGGTGAAGGTGGGTTGTAAGCTTCGTACCAGCCTAGTCACTGCCGCGCGTGAAATAATATCAGGAGTCCAATGTCCTCCCTGTCAACAAAATTCTTACTTTATTTCGCCTTTGTGTTTCTTCAAATGTCTTTTCTTTTCAAGACTAATTTTTCCGCCAAAAATTCGGTTGCAGTATGGGTTCTAACTTGTCTCCTGTTTTGGCCAATTTATACATGGAGTATTTTGAGTGTATCCTTTTGCCCGCCATCAAACCGCACGAAATAATTTGGCTCAGGTACGTAGACGATATCTTTTCGGCGTGGGATGACAGTTGGGGCCTATTTGAAGTGTTCCATGATAAATTGAACCAATTGACCCCGAACCTTAAATTCAAAATTGAATGGGAGGAAGGACACCAAATCCCTTTCTTGGACATTTTAATAAGAAGAACTGATGATAATTTACATTTTA
>NC_134795.1:8280216-8282716 GCF_046742065.1 Oratosquilla oratoria | reverse complement strand
CCCCCACCATACTTCTCAGACACCTCATCTCAAACACATTCAAACTCCTTCTCTCTTCTTCTCTTATGTTCCACGTTTCTGCCCCATACAGTGCTGTTGGCACAATCACTCTTTCATACAGTCCCCTCTTCGCATCCATTCCCAAATGTCTATTCCTCATTACACTCTTTAAACCACCAAGGCATTTACTCGCTTCTCTCAATCTACATTCTACCTCCACCTTCACTCCACCTTTTCCTGCTACACTTGCACCCAAGTATCTAAAACTATCCACTTCCTCCAGTCGCTCTCCCTTAATGTTCACTTCCAGTCTACTGCCACTTTCACCCCTTGTACATCTCATCACCTTACTTTTACCCACATTTATCTTTAGCTTTCTTCTATCATATACTCTCCCAAACTCTGCCACCAGCTTCCTCAATCCTCCTCTGACCCTGCCACAAGCGCAGTGTCGTCCGCAAACAACAGCTGGCTCACCTCCCACTTTTCTCCATTTTCTTTAACCATCTCCAATCCTTGACTCACTACCCTAGCATTCACCTCTCGCACCACCCCATCCATGTATAAGTTGAACAGCCAGGGCGACATAACGCATCCTTGACGAAGTCCCACCTTTACTTCAAACCACTCACTCTCTCCATTTCTAATCCTAACACATGCTCTACTACTCTCATAAAAACTCTTGACAGCTCCCAAAAGCTTTCCTCCTATCCCATAAATCTGCATAACCTCCCACAGTGCCTTTCTGTCTACCCTATCATAAGCCTTTTCCAGATCCATGAAAGCCCAAAAAACATCCTTCCCCTTTCCTATAGCTTTCTCACATATCTGTCTTACCACAAAGATCTGATCTACACAACCTCTACCCGTCCTAAATCCACACTGTTCCTCAACAATTACTCCCTCTGTTCCTCTCCTAATCCTCTCAATTAAGATCCTCCCATAAGCCTTCCCTACTACACTCAACAGGCTAATCCCTCTGAAATTACTACATTCACACTTGTCCCCTTTTCCCTTGTAAAGAGGAACTATACAGGCACTACTCCAGTCCTCCGGTACTCTACCCTCTCTCCAGCAAACATTAAATAACCTCACCAACCAGTCCACCATCACTGCACCTCCCTTTTTCAGACATTCTGCATGACATCCATCCAGACCAGGTGCCTTACCTGCTTTCATCATCTTTACAGCTGCCTTCACCTCATCCTTCCTTATTTCTCCTCCATTCTCCTCACTCATCACTCTCATTTTCTTCGCATTTCCCACTGCAGCTATCTTTCCTTCCCTATCCTCCTTCACATTCAGCAACTCCCTAAAATATTCTGCCCATCTTCCCCTCACTGCCATCTCTTCCATTATCAACTCTCCACCTGTACCTTTTACCTTTTCTTCCCTACTTGATTCGCCTCCTCTTCCTCTCTTAATTTCTTTCCAAAACATCTTTTTATTACTTTCAAAATTTTCTGTCATACTCCTACCCCATTTCACATCTGCTCTCCTCTTTGCCTCCTTTACCTTTTGCTTTACTTCTCTTTTCTTTTCTTTGTACGTCTCATATGACTCCCCTGTCCTCTTTTGTAACCAATCTGTGAATGCTCGCTTCTTCTCTTCTACAGCCTTCTTTGTTTCCTCATCCCACAATTCACTACCCTTTCTTCTATTTCCCCCTGTCCTTCTTGTTCCACACACCATCCTTGCACACTTTAAGACTCCCTCCTTGAACCATCCCCATTCCTCCTCCACACCCATCTCTGCTCTATCCTTTACTCCCTCCCACTCCTCCTTCAGCTTCTTTTCGTACTCCTTCTCCTTTTCCTTTTCATTCAAGGAGTTCACTCTAAGAACCTCCCTACCTTTTGTCCCTTTCCTCCTTCTCCATCTATCCTCCACTCTCAGCTTACCTTCCACCAAAAAATGATATGATATGTATATATATACATTTTATATATATATACATACATAAATAAATATATATATATATATATATATATATGTATAGATATATATATAAATATATCATATATATACATAAACATATCATAAATATACATAACATATAAATATATATATATACATATATGTATATATATATATATATATTCATATATATATGAATATATGTATATATATATATATGCATATATATATATATATATATATATATATATATATATATATATATGCATGTACATATATATACACACACACACATTATAATTTATATATATATATATATATATATATATATATATATATATATATATATATGTATATTGGCAATACGATAATAACATTGAAATTCTTTCTTCCACGATACCCCCAGGCGACTTAATCATACTAAGTGGAGACTCCAGGAGTTAACATGTATAAAAATATAATTTTGCTTAATGCTGGCAATACGTTAATAACATGGAATAATCAATTTTTTTCATATTATTCAAGCTTAGAAGAGTATTATTGTGATTTCGTGCGAAACTATATGATAAAAGTGACAATAGCT
>NC_134795.1:8272716-8275216 GCF_046742065.1 Oratosquilla oratoria | reverse complement strand
GTATAGATAATAACTTATGTTCTACAAAATAATATATACAAAATAATAGATTTACGTCAGTTTTTGTAGAGTAGAAAATCTCTTTCTCTCTCTCTCTCTTATTCTCTTTAATTCTCTTTTTTTTCTCTCTCTCTTTTTCTCTCCTCCTTTTTCTGTTTCTCTCTCTTTATCTCTCTCATGTTTCTTATCTCTCATTCTCTTTAATTCTCTTACTCTCTCTTTACCTCCCTTCCTCCTTTCTCTCTCTCTTTTTTTCTCTCCTCCTTTTTTCCGTTTCTTTCTCTCTTTATCTTTCTCATGTTTCTTATCGCACATTTCCATCTTCGTTGTTATCTCATAACCGCTTGTCAGGTAACAATCTCGGTGCTCCAAACATGGCGGGGGTGGCGTGGCTTGGCTTCATGCGAGGCTGTGGACATCAGTGCTCTCAAGATGGAGAGGAAGAGGCTGCTTGGAATCTTAAGAATAAATATGAGGCAGTGGTCAACAGAGAGAGACGAAGGCGCAAAAGGTTACAACAATACCTGCACTTAACCAACATATGTTTATACTTATATGTTTACTTGTGTGTGTGTGTGTGTGTGTGTGTGTGTGTGTGTGTGTGTGTGTGTGTGTGTGTGTGTGTGTGTGTGTGTGTGTGTGTGTGTGTGTGTGTGTGTGTGTGTGTGTGTGTGTGTGTGTGTGTGTGTGTGTGTGTGTGTGTGTGTGTGTGTGTGTGTGTGTGTGTGTGTGTGTGTGTGTGTGTGTGTGTGTGTGTGTGTGTGTGTGTGTGTGTGTGTGTGTGTGTGTATGTATGTATGTATGTATGTGTGTGTGTGTGTGTATGTCCGTGTGTGCATGTGAATGTTCGTGTGTAGATGGGAGGGACAAAATCTGAGCCAGCCTCCTGAGTTCCTTGTTTAAGAGGTTTGAAATGTTCTCCCAAGGGTCGAGTCAATCTCGGGTAATGGGCGCAAGGAAGTTTGTGCGTGTGTTGAGTACTGGACTACGACAGTGAGTGAGGAGGAGAGGGACGAAGGAGGCCAGAATGCTTATGTGATGGGTAGTAAACCCAGCAGAGGGTCAAAGACATGGTCGCGTAAGAGTAAAGACGCATTACCTAACCCTGGAAATGATTTGGCCTATTTTAAGAATTTTCTTTTTCCTGAGAGCAGACGATTCCACGCCGTTTAGGACTGTCTTCCTGTGCGACTGGGTTCAAAATGAAACTATCGGAATTAACTATGGAGAGCGTATATTTTCTTATAGTAATTCTATTCTGGCTATATTCATATAAGGGGAAAATATGCGTCCTTGACTTGAGAAGGGAGTATGTTTATGGAACAGTTGGTAGCATCTTGGAACGCGTAGGTGATGTTGATGGTATTGGGGGGCGAACATACTGAAAGATAAATTTAGCTAAGAATACACTTTGTTTTGCTTGTTCTTGTTTCATATTATTATGAACCATACTTTTCAAACCTTTCGTCAACGTTGGCAAAGCCTTTATACTATTAGAAAGTAGAACTATATCGAGTCATCTATTTATGTTTATTTAGGCTTATCTATAAATCGACGAGTAATTTTTCATAAGTGACAACGGAGCTAGTCCAATTCTACAGTCTAAGAGTAAAAGTGTCTGCTGAGTATGTCTGAAAGTCTTAGAAATACGTCTTTATGATTATTTGAGTACCTTATCCAAAGTCCATATTTATGGTCAACTGCCAGATGATTCTCTTCAGCTGAGGGGGAAATCCTTGTCAAACCTCAAATCTTTTAGAAAGATTTAAGAACACCTCATGTCGGCCGTGTGGGGTCGAGACGTCTCTGCCTCAGCTGCCAACTCACGTTTTTATGAAAGATTTGTGCACCTGATCAGGCTTGGCATGGTGGTCATGAGGTGTGAATCACCAGGTGCAGATTTCTCTTTCCTTTTTAGTACGGTGCATCTTTGTGTATAGATGAGGCTATGATACATGAGGGTGAGTGGGTGGGGGATGGGGGGGGTGAGGAAGTATATATGAGAAAACATTTGACGCAGCCCGAAGGGATTTCTCCCCGTCTTCTCCTTTTTTTGCATGAGGGGACGGAGAGGGGGGGGTCGCCGAATTTATGAAGCGGCCTTGCTGTGGATGTGCTGTGTCTTGCGACACTGCTTCTGTCCCAGGGCAGTGGGCAGGATGCAGGGATGACCCGTCATCCAGGAGGTGCCAAGATAGGAGGGAGGGAGGAGGGTGGAGGGGAGTGGAATATATGGGAAATGAAATGGGTGGGAGTGATTTCTATGCCTTTTTCTTTTTGGCTACCCCCGTGTAAGGGGGAAAAATGTTTTGGTATATGTATGTGTATATGTATGCTCGTTGTCTCCAGTTCTAAAGGATTTTAGAGAGCGAATAGCCTGAAATGAATGAGTTATTGCTTTATTGTGAGATGGTGCAAGAAACTCGAGTAGGGAGAGGGTTTTGGAGATGATGAGGGTATGGAGGAAAATAAATTTGGTTATCACTATCTTCACCGCGAC
>NC_134795.1:8262716-8265216 GCF_046742065.1 Oratosquilla oratoria | reverse complement strand
GAGTACTGAAAGAACTTCTGGGAGGCTGGTGAACAGCAGTATATAGTTAACGAATCCAGAGGAAACAGGCTGAGAGCCTCAACCCGTGAGGTTTTGCCCCGACCAGCAACCCCAACCTCAGAGTTCCTCTCTCCTGTGTGAGATCCGGTTTCCCCGTCCGCCCTCCGTAACTGTCCTCGTCTCTCTCAACCCGCCTTCCACAACTGGCCATTTTCCTCTCTGTCCAGTACTCCTCCTCCTCCTCTTGCGGCTGCGGTCGACAAACAGGATAACAGACGCAAGGTTGCAAGACACAGGGGCTGCGTTTCCACGGCAACTGGACGCCCAAAGGTGAACCAGCAACCGGGTACAAGGGACATGGATGGACCTCTGCCAACCAGTCAACCAAAACCACGGTCGTCCTACTGATGGAGGATAGACCTTGTGCAGGATCAATCCAGCGCTGTCGACCACAGGAACTCTGATTCTTGGCGACGGGGCGAAGCAGGTTGACAAAGGAAATGCTGAGAAGTCAGTTTGACGCCGAAAGAAAGGAGCTGTGGGGGAAAGTCCACCGATGACGCAGCAAGGCCGGGTGGAGCCCGCAGAGGAAGCCATATGGATACGCTAATGAGGCGTCTTGCACGTAAACAAACTTTTTTTTTTCTGTTTTCTTTCGACGGTCTGGTAGAATTCTATCCTTCTACAGTCTCTCCTGTCCCTGTTCAATTCAAATGTTATTTTCGTCGACCCCCCACCTCTCCCTTTCCCTTGCTTACCATAAGCCTTCATCTTATTCTCTGTTCCCTTCTTTATCTATTATGATACCCTTTGTTAGAGCTTGATGATGTAAGACCGTAAGCCGTTATTAGCATCATGTGCTGACTCTAGTGGATTTGAACAATTTGCCGCAGATGTTTCGTCTACTTTCCCAATGCTGGCGCTCTAATCTGCTCGGCCTTAATGCTCGACTTGAGTGGATTGTATTTGATCAGTTCTAAACCTGTGCTCGTGTCTTTTTGTGCGAGTAACCTGCACAAGGTTGGAAGAGACCCGAAAATAGGATTCTTCCGAGCGCTGTCTGAAATCCTACCTTACGAAGGACTCGCGTATCACTCCTGCCTGGTCAATCCCAGCTAGTACTTACCTGGAAGAGAAAATGAAATTGGTTATAACAAAGATTTTAGCATCCTAATCCAAAGGTATTACACTTAATCTACCTCCAGATATATATACATATATATATATATATATATATATATATATATATATATATATATATATATATATATATATATATATATATATATATAAAACCATCGCTTATGAAAATGTTAGAATTTTGAATTTAGTTAAAACAGATGTCATGATCTTATATGTATGTGTACCGAAGTTTCATCTTCAATATGGTAGCAAAAATACATTTGTAAATGACTGCAGAGCACTAATGAGTATGCATGATATCAGCTACTTCTTAAAATCTAAACAAAATATCTGAACTCATGTTTCTAATTAATAGCAAAAAAATGTAATCAACAGTGATTAGAAACAGCGCCCTAAAGGGTAACATATAATTAGGAAGAACAAGAGAATTAACCATCATGCATTATTCTAATCAAATAAGACCACACTCAAACATTAAATGTATGCAACTAAGAGAGCAATACCAACTTTGTGTACGGCCGCCCCTCCATCACTTAGCCGACCAAATATGAAACGCCAACTCTTTCATTAACTCGTAGATTTGATTAATATATTTGTGTTGCTAGTAATTTATGTTATGACCATCTTATATATATCATATATATTATATATGTATATATATGTATATATAATGTATATATATATATATATATATATATATATATATATATATATATATATATATATATATATATATGAGAATGAGAGGGAAAACACATAAATAGAACAAGAGTTTATTCAATGACTACCCTTGCACTGCAATGCTCCTTTAGAAAGAATATTCACATTACAGAAAAAAGGGCTTTAAATGCAGAAAATGTTTGTGTGTGGGGTGTGTGAAAGGGTACAAAGTTCAGTGAGGCTTGAAATCCTACGGGCTGGTCAGACTGGCACTCCGTTAGGTGCTTCCTATGATCTGATGTCCCGTCTTCTTCCATACTCTTGCTGCGTGTAGTGCTGTTGACTTTAATAGTTTAATGTCACCTTTTATTGTTTGTGCATTTCTTAATAGTTATGAAGAAAGCTTCTACAATTTTACTTTATTTTTAGTGAGATTATTGTCCAGTATGCTTACTTGTGCCAATCTTGGGAAATATCCTTTTTCGTCAACATGGTTCACATGTGCTTTGGACATCAGCTCTGTGTTCTTTTATTCTTGTGGACAACCCTTTGTATGTTTTTCCAGTACAGACAGTCTCACTCTTAGCATGAACTTCTGTAAACTAAACTTCAGGTATTACTGTTTTCTACCTTTGGTTTAACAACGTTATCAATATTCTTACCTGTGTCACATGGTATGAGGATACCTGTGTCTCTG
>NC_134795.1:8232716-8252716 GCF_046742065.1 Oratosquilla oratoria | reverse complement strand
AAAGAGAAAGAAAGGGAGAGAGGGGAGAGATAGAAAGAGATAGATAGATAGATAGATAGATAGATAGATAGAGAGAGAGAGAGAGAGAGAGAGAGAGAGAGAGAGAGAGAGAGAGAGAGAGAGAGACAGAGAGAGAGAGAGAGAGACAGAGAGAGAGAGAGAGAGAGAGAGAGAGAGAGAGAGAGAGAGAGAGAGAGAGAGAGAGAGAGAGAGAGAGAGAGAGAGAGAGGGGGGGGATGCGAGGAGATGAAGGAAAAGAGGAAGGGAGGAAAGAGGAAATAGAGAAAGAGAGAGAGGAAGTGTGAGGAAGAAAGGGAGAGAAGAAAAGAGAGGAAAAGTGTTAACACAGAGGAATGCACTCGGCTGTCTTTCAAGGACAGCAGTCGTTCCTTTTTTTAGTCCCTATTTCAGTCCCAATTTTAATCCCTTCTTTAGTGACACGCTCAAGTGCTTTTTCACTGCTGCCACTTCCGGTGCAGACCAACTGTCGCCCGTCTAAGGCCGCTCTCGCCAAGCACATTTCCTGTGTCGCCTACGTGGACTCTCATTTATTGACCAGGAGTTATTGAATTGTTAAGGACCATCGAGAAGGCAATATGTTTCCTTCCTTTGGGCCCAAGAGGTCTCGGGAACCCTTCACGCTCCAATCTTCTCTTGATGTCTTCCTGCCACGTACATGGAAGCGGTCACAGACACACGAGACTTCTTGGACTCTTATCTGAAGACGACGGTGGCGGAGGAAACGGGTATTGCTTCCTCTTCTGAGATGACACAAGTATAGTGGCTATATGACCCGGAGAACAGGTATCCTTTATTGTGGATAAGTGTGTTATTAACAAAGTTCTCTTTATCCCCTGAATGGACAATATAATCTGAGTTATTGGCACGTGTAGGCAGCTCGCTGGCTGTGTGGGTTAGTGCGTCGTTACTTGCGGCGAAGGTCGAGGGGGTGGCGGTTCGTATCCTGCCACCGGTGAAGTTGAACCAAAAGCATGGTTCATTAAATTCAACGCTACAAAGTCATCTGTGAGGGGCACCGTCCTAGCCTTCCGACAGGGGGAGTTTGTGACGTTAAACTATATCATCATCATCATTGTTGACACGTTCAGTAGCGGCCACATTAAAAGAAAACGAGACCAGAAACTCAAACGGACCATCTGCTTCTTCGTGAAAATATAGTTTCCCCGAGTTTGCAACCTTTTGAAGGATACATCCATGAATTTTCATGAATGAGGATGGTGCACACGGTCATACGAAAGCACATACGGAGGCCTCAAGCTCACTCACGCACACACACACACACACACACACACACACACACACACACACACACACACACACACACACACACACACACACACACACACACACACACACACACACACACAAAGATATATATATATATATATATATATATATATATATATATATATATATATATATATATATAAATATATTTGGAGATAGAGAGAGAGAGAGAGAGAGAGAGAGAGAGAGGGAGACGAGAGAGAGAGAGAGAGAGAGCGAGAGAGAGAGAGAGAGAGAGAGAGTGAAACGAAATATTTTTTTACAACAATTGATCAATGTACCCTTTAAGTTGCCCCACACCCTAACTCTATGCCCACCCCCTCTATCATCGTATACGTCTCCTCTGTCATCTCCTATTCAGGACCAATCGTATCACCCTCCTCTGAAAATACCACTCCGTATTGCTTCACGACTTCGTATTTGGTCTTACAATCTCTCTTCTCCTCCGAATAATTCTCTCCCTTTGCTATTCTTTGTTTTTATAAATGACTCTCGTATCCGCATAACCACTTCCCATTTTTCCAAAAAACACCTTCAATCTTATATCATTTTTATATTGTGTCAATGTTTGGTTTATGTTCTTTTTTTGTAAGCTGTATGTACTGTTCTTCTGCAGTTGCTTCTGCTTTCTTCCGCTCTGCAGTCACGAGCGTCCAGAAGACATTGGTATGCATGATGACTGTGTCTGTCTGTCTCTCTGTCTGTCTGTCAGTTTATCTGTCAGTTTGCCTGCCAGTCTCTCTCTCTCTCTCTCTCTCTCTCTCTCTCTCTCTCTCTCTCTCTCTCTCTCTCTCTCTCTCTCTCTCTCTCTCTCTCTCTTATATACTCGAAAGAATTGGGTTCATATCTTGCAGATGCTTGCATATGCACTTGGCCTTGGAATAAAGTGTACGTGAAATGGCCAGTTCCTTTCCACCCCACCTCGATTCCCCTGCAGATGTCGGTGCTCATACACAGTAGGGGAGACTGGTGGGTCCTGGCCGGTGGTAAACTCGTGAACTCGGCAGATCGAGTACAGTGCTGACGCACCATTGAGACACACCACATATCTTTTTTGTAATGAAATTTTATAAAAAAAAAAAAAGTATATTTTATATTTGAATTCCGTGCATATCATAAATCATTTCTTTTCTAATACACATATAAGGTCAAATTTTTATTCATTGAAACTCATAGTATTCCATCGCCTTGGTTTTCCAACAAACGTCGACATGACGTCATCAGTCTCAATATGATACAGTGTGACAACACAGTCTTACTACTTACATATTAAGTCTTCCTAAGTTTTCTTTGTGTAAATATATATTTAGTATAAAACGCATATACAACACACGCACACACACACACACACAACACACAACACACACACACACACACACACACACATGGATCGTTCATATATGAGCTCTGTGCTCTCTTCCGAGAGCGTAATAACTGTCGATCACGAGTCCATATATATATATATATATATATATATTTGAGAGTGGGTGGAGGAAGAATAAGCGAAGATGGGCTGGAACTTTTTTATTGCTTATACGTTTCAACCGACTCGGTCTTCTTCTGAAGAAGACCGAGTCGTCCGAAACTTATAAGCAATAAAAAATGTTCCAGCACATCTTCGCTTATTCTTCCTCCACCCACTCTCTCATCAGTCTAAACTATTCATCATATATATATATATATATATATATATATATATATATATATATATAAACATGTATATATATACATATAAACATGTATATATGTATATATAAACATGTATATATATATATATATATATTTATATATATGTATATATTATATATATATATTTATATATATACATGTATATATTATATATATATATATTATACATATATATATATATACATAAACATGTATCTATCATAATAAAGTAGTACCCTCTGTCTGTCTGTCTGATTGCTTATTTGTTTGTTTGTACACGAACTCCTAGGGTTTTAGAGATAGACCCCAATAACCATATATATATTCTGATATCCTATCACTCCAGGTCCTTGGATAACTATATTTCATTTCGAAAAAAACAATACTTTGGTTAGGTTTAAGGGTTAAAGTTAGGAGGTTTATGTAGTATCCCCTGAAGTCACGTAGTATTTTTTGTGACTTAAGAATTAATATGATTAAACAAACCATTGTATGTATCCATAAATATTATTTACATTTGTGAAATTAATGTTGCCACAAACCCTGATAGCTTTTATAAGAAGAAAGCATGTTTATGGAAAATGATTGTATATTTTTACCAAATGTTGAAATATTGGATATTTTCATTTAATTTTTGTGCGGGCGGAAATAGTTCATTCACAAACTCCTACGTTTTTGCAGAGAAACCCCTATAACTATATATATTCTGAAGATAAATAAACTAGATACATTTCTTCACCTTTCAGCTGTAGACATTTATTGTCAATCTACACAAACACACACATGCACATATACACGCACATAAAAGAATATGTACACATGATATTTGTGTTTATGTATGCGTGTATTTTCAAACTAGGGTTTCCCAACCTTCGGGTAGGGGGCGCACATCTGGGAGGGGGAGCGTTTAAAGCTATATTTCATTTAAAAAATATTTTGGTTAGGGTTAAGGGAAGAAGTTAGGTAAGATATGGTTAGGTTAGGGATTATTCACAAACTCGCAGCAACGCGCGGGTAATTGGCTAGTATATATATAAAAACATGTGTACATATATATATATATATATATAATATATATATATATATATATATATGTATATATATTCATATATATGTGCAGATATACATATACATTTATATCTTCGGCAGAATAGATAAATTTTATGAATACACGAGGAAAAAAAGTGGACAACGGATTACCAAAACAAAAAGTTAGATTTGAGATGAAAAAAAACAAACAAAAAAAACACCTGCTTCATTATAGCACCATCTCTTCCAACTTAATCAAGCCGATAGCAAAGACAAACAAATAGTCATGACTTCAGTGCTTCGAACCTTTAGAATTATTCGAGTGCCAATGAAGTCACACACGCTCGCCCTTCATGCACTTCGAAAGAATTCCAAGAAAAAAAATCCTTGGTACCTGTAATCTACAGTCTACCCCAAAGAAAAATAGGACCGTGCAAAGAAAAAAATAAATAAATAAACAAATCTTTTCATTACCGAATAGCTGTAAGAAGTATAAGTAAACATGAATCATTTTCAGAAAAAAAACTTCACTGCTGCAGGACTTTCAAGTCTACAAGATCAAAGAGAGAAAACATCATTCATATCAAAGATTAAAACGTTGAATCATTTCTACTACTGAAAAGTATTAACAATACTATACTGAAGAATAGGGGTTATTAGGTTTTTATACTAGTAAAAAACTATATCATACAATAGGGATTATTGTATTAATAAGAAAGTGTATATTTCTTGAAATAATATCATAAATATTTGGATGAAAGATTGAAAACATATCATTCATATTCATTAACTTAGTATAAATAATCTTGCATCAAGCCCAAAAGGTATAAAAAAATCATATCATAGAAATAAGTGTGTGTCTGTATATATATATATATGTATATATATGTATATATACATACATATATATATGTATATATATATACATATATATATATATATATATATATATGTATACATATATACATATATGTATCTATATATATATATATATATATATATATATATACAATTATTATCTCAATACTTGTATGATGACAGAATAATAATATTTTGTAATCAAATGGTAATGGGAATGTTGATGAACAATGAATAGGACATTTAGTGTGAATTGGACGACAAAAATTATAACAATGGCATAGGAAAATTCATAGAAGGATACCAATATTGTCGGCCTAAATGACAAAATCCAATGTGACTATATTGGTAAACAATATATAACTATTCTATTTACATATAAATAGAAAAGGATAATTCTTGATCTGTGAAATCAACTACGATTAATTGACGTAGCGTTTTTCTTCAAATCACTATATCTAATGAAATGCTAAGATAGAATATTAACTTTCAAGGTTAATTGTCAGTGCAAGAAAGGCAATCGCGAGTGGTGAGAGAGTAAAAATTAAGTCGCATCAATCAAGACAGTCGAATTAATCAAGCCCCCCATCTTGAAATATCAAAAAATAAAGAAACGAAACAAATCAACACATTTAATCAGTTCAAAGAGAATTTCATTACTGATCAATGAAATGAACCTGAGTTCTTTGATCGTAGGAGCCTCGCGCACTGATTGCTCAAACGAGGGGTGCGTGACAAGGTTCATAATCATTTCGCCTCCGTATTTACAAACAAACCGAAGCGTTGCAAACATTGATGGACCTTAACGATGAGTCGTAAAAAAAAGACTTATTTTCACGTATTTGTGAAAAATATTAAGGGCATTAGAACAACATTCTTTTGATGAACTGTCTGTAGATTAGATTAATCGAGATTCGAATAACTATTTGTATACAACTTTTGACGATAAAACCCTGTGCATAGATAAATAATCATGTATACTATTTATGACTTCCATTTACTCTGGAAGTCCCAGCACACATGGAAAAGGTAACGACCAAGGACGCAGTTGAGCGCTTCTTAGCGTGATCTCCTTAATGTCTTGATACAAAGATGAACTAATATTTTCTAATAAAGGATGGAAAGTGTAGAAACGTGGCAACCCTATTTACATTTTTTTTTCTAAGAGTACTTTATGTGTCTTGCTGCATTGTCTTTGACTCACACAGTGTGGTGGGAGAGGGGATGGTTCTTTATCCACGAGATGCTAATATAGGTGGTGTGACGAATGGGTTTAGGATGGGGGAGGGATGGGTGTGGGGTGTGATAATGATTTGTCTCGGCCATCCTATACATTTGGGGGAAAATTCCCTTTGGTATGTGCGTATGTATACTATGAAAGCATTAGCATATTTTGATTTTCGCACGAATGAAAAAGGGGCAGAACTTAAAAAAGAAAAAAAAAGAAAAAAAATCACTCCGGCTAGAACTGACTGCATGGCAGTGGTCCAGTTGCTGTCTCATGACAGCGATGTTATGGTAATGCGATACATTATCATATCCCTGGATGTGGAATCTCTTTTTAGAAATGTCCCAGTTGATACTAGACAGAGTGTACCTGTGTGACAAGCCTATAATTGATATGCCCGAATATGCTATAAGGCAATGCTGGAGACATGCCCGAAGAAGGCCTTTTTCCTCTCACATAAGAAGGAACTCTGCAGGCAAGTTGACGGTGTGGCAATAGAGTCTCTCCTCGGGGTTCTCTTTGCCAATATGTACATGGCCCACATGTAGAAGAATGCCTTCAACAATCATCTTTCCCCTGGAATATATGCCAGTTACATAGACGACATCTTTATCACCACCAACTGTGACGAAGATATTACTATCCTGATCTCGACCTTCCTGGGCAACTCTTTCTTGGCCTTTAATCATGAACAAAATGTGGAGCGACGTCTTCCCTTCCTCTATTTGATTGTCACCAAAGACGAGAATGAGTTTTCAAGACGAAGGTGTTCACCAAAGCTACCAACCTTGGCCGCTGCCTCAATGCCCGTGTTGAATGCCCTGCCTCTTACAAAATATCTGTAACTCCAGCATATATCAACTGACCCACTGCAGTAGCTGGAGCGAGACCCACAAAGAACTCGACCGTTTCCGCCAACTCTGACTAACAATGAGTTCCAAGACAAGATGATCGAAGACCTCATGAAGAACTTCACGGATCAATATGCCACACCACCTTATACTCCAAACCCGCCTAGCAACAAGCTAATTATCTTCCACCAAAATCACTTCCAAGAAAGGTATAAGCAAGAGTGTGGTGCCATGAAAGGCATCATTAAAAGAGGAGTCACCATCACTGCAATAGGCACTACCATTAAAATAAGGATTTTTTGCAAGCCAAAATTGACCCTTGATAATAAGGAACAACACAGCACCCATCCTGAAGGAAGCTTCTACCAATGTAATATACATTTTTTTTTTGCCAGGACAATCACTGTGATGGCTCCATTTCTTACTTTGGTAGAACTTCTACTACGCTGCAAAGATGCCTCCAATGCCGTCGAAATCAAAGACCCAATTTTCAGTACTTCACTGACCTGAACGACAGGACACTTCTCCTGAATTCTAAAAGACTACAGATTGCTGAAGCTGTATCCATAACATCACAGTATCCCACCATCAATATCTAGCATACTGCAGACTTCACCCTCCCTTCAGCCCGCCCTTGGAATCATCATGCCCTTCAATGCCATCAGGAGCACGATGCCCCTGAACCCACTTGGAAGCATCGCTTCTCTCAGCAACCCCAGGAGCAGCTACGCTCTTCGCCGCTCAAGTCAGAGATTCCACCGCTCACTCTGAATCACTAGCAAGACCCAGAGTCCAGCATTATTATAGCAATTATTATTATTATTATTATTCATTATTATCATTATTATTATCTTATCAAAGTATTATTACATTATCATTTTATTATTACTAATATTATATTACGATTGTAAGATCACGCCCTTAAGGGAGGTTTTTAAATATAAAGTTAAAGATCATTGGACTGAAGAAATCATGACGTCACTGCAGAACTGACCTAGGACCCAAATTGAGCGTTCTCGACGGGATTCCTTGAGTGTAACTGAGAAAAGCAAGTTGTATCAATTTGAAGACGATAAAAAGGAAAATCGTCACAAGTTTAATTTACCTCGATTAAAGACTATAATTGAAGGAAAAGAAATCTAACAATGGATAATTGAGGCATGGGGCCTGCCGACTAAATTTGTGAGCAACAATCGTACATCGCAACAACAGTGGTGAAAGTAAAGTAGAGAGTGACAGACGTACTTATCGAAAGTAAAAACACGAAAGAAAGACGGGACTTAGGGGTGGCAACAGCGTGACGGCAGTGCACACACCATCTTTATTATTGTTATTATTATTAACAATAAATACAACAAAAATAATAACAATAAAAAAAAATAATAATAGTAAAAATGATAACAATAAAAGTAAGTAAAAATAACGATAAAAATAACAACAACAACGACAACGACAGTAACAGTAACAACAACAACAGCAACAATAATAATAATAATAATAATAATGACAATAATAAGGATAATAAGGATAAGGATAAGGATAATAGTAATAATAACAAAACCATATTACAAACCGCACCAAAAGCACGGTCACCATGAGTGCCACAAAGGACAAGCTGCAGCAGCTGCGACCGTGGCCCAAAGGGTAAATGCGCTTGCGCGCAACGGAAAACTGTCCCGAGTGGTGAAGGCCAACCCGGCCCGAGTGCCAAAGGGCAATTCAAGAAAGCAGGAAGTTTTGCACTGACTCGGGAAGCGAGGCGGAAGGATGGATGGAGGACGGAAAGGCGGGCAAAGGGATGGAGGAAGGAAAGACGAGGGTTAGACGAGTCAGAGACAAGGGATAGTTTGGTAGGGATAGCAAGACAAGGAGGGGAAGGAATAGGAAAAGGAAAGGAACTAGAGTGAGGCCGACAGGATCAATGAAAGGAATAGGGGCGTGGAGGAACCTTCTATGAATGGATACTGCAATTGTTGGAGAAGAATAAGAGAATTGAGAGAGAGAGAGAGAGAGAGAGAGAGAGAGAGAGAGAGAGAGAGAGAGAGAGAGAGAGAGAGAGAGAGAGAGAGAGAGAGCGAGAGAGAGAGAGAGAGAGAGAGAAAGAGAGAGAGAGAGAGAGAGAGGAGAGAGAGAGAGAGGAGAGACAGAGGGGGGGAGAGACAGAGAGGGGGGAAAGAGATAGAGACAGACAGACAGACAGACATACAGAGAGAAAAAGGGAGAGAGAGAAAGGGGGAGAGAGAGAAAAGGAGAGAGAGAGAGAGAGAGAGAGAGAGAGAGAGAGAGAGAGAGAGAGAGAGAGAGAGAGAGAGAGAGAGAGAGAGAGAGAGAGAGAGAGAGAGAGAGACCAGACGGGAATTGAAAGGATGTGTTTGAAGGTAAGAGGGAAATTATAAACGGAGAGAAAGAGGAGAAATGCGCAGTAGATGGGAAGAGCTGGTGGAGTTTTTCCATTGTCCATGAAGAGGAGGAACAAGAACAGAAAACAAGGATTGAAGCCTCTATTTTGTTGACATTAATTTGAGCTTCTGTTCTTAGGACAATATTACGCTGACAATGTGGTAAAGGAGGAGAGTAAGAATAATTAATGATAGAGGTTAAATTTGTTCAACGTTTTTCTCTAAGTAAAGATTAATGTACAACGCGATTCTGTCCATTTTGGATGTCATTAAAGTCTCTAAGGTACAGACTGAATAGAACTCTTGATAATACTTAGTTCAAGAGAGACGGGATAAATAAGTAACTAGATAAGAATAGATAAACAAACAAATAGATAAATAGATTAATAGATTTATAAGTAAATAAGTGAAGAACTGGATAAATGGATAAATAAAAATGTATTAATCAATAGGTAGATATATATGTAAATAAAGAAAAAATAGATAAATAAATAAATTAATAAATAGATAAATAGATAAATTTAGACAAATTAACAAATGAATAATGCAGTAAATGGATAAATGAAAATTAATACATAAATAATTAAATGAATAAACAGATAGATAAGTATATAAACAAATAAGCGTTCAAATAAAGAAAAATAAATGAATAAATAGATGAATAAATAAATGAATGAAAAGACCAGGGAAACAGTGAAGGTAACTCATAACAAATGAAAAAAAAAAATGTAAAGGAATTGAAAGACTGAATGTAGAGTTCACCATTTTGTGAAAATAAAAACCATAAACATTTCACCATTTTACATATAAATGTAACCAATAGTGCCTTTCATCCATTTCCAACATCGTTTGAAAAAATTCAAAGCAGAGGAATGAATTTATTTCCGCTTGTTCTCTTTTCAGATTTTTTGAATCAGTTTTCTGATGCAGTGGAAAAAATTAGATTGAGAAAAATCAAATACTTTTTTATTCAACAAAATGTAAATTTGGAACAAATTACTACTGAGAAAGGGAAAATTAGTTACCATAGTTAATAAACAAGTTTTGAAAAGCTAAGGGAACTGGGTGGCTTGATATTCTCTCTCTCTCTCTCTCTCTCTCTCTCTCTCTCTCTCTCTCTCTCTCTCTCTCTCTTTTCTTGCAGTAAACATGATCTGGAGAAAAGAGAGGAAAGTTAGAGGACCCAAGCAAGAAGAGTTGTGGTGTAAGCCCAGACTGGATGTAAAAGTATTAACTTTTCTTCCCTTCCTCCAGCATGCATGAGAGTGCCCCCGGCCTTCTGACCTTCAAAGATTCTCGCCAAAAAAATATTTCAGTGACTGTGAGACATCCACTGAAATATGCTGTGTCTCATTATTTTCGGCCACCTTCAGGGGGAACTACATATATTATAAACTTTATCCATTCGTAGTTGCTTCCAGAGGCGTTTGGAGTTTAGAAACTAACTCCTCGTATCCGGTCACGTTCCGTGTCTTCTATTCTGAGTATAGAATTTAGATTAAAAAATTTATATATGAAATAAGTTTGCGTTAGTTGGTAAGTAAGATTGACAGCAATAAGATCGGAGTGCCGACTCAATGTGTCTTGAAGAGACAGTCTAGGCGGTGCTCTCGTGATTACGTGTTATCATTATTAGAAACTCTAAATTGATGATAAAGTGATATAACTCTTTTTATGAAAATAGAATACAGTATCAGCGATGATAAACATATATGCTTTAATGCCAAACTATACTAATGGTGCAACTTGACATTAAAAATACTTATTCTGTAAGTGATATTAAAGTTAGAATATTACTATTTCACATTATGCGCGACTTAGGAAAAATGAACTTTCTGTCATCAAGATAAGTGGACATACTCTACCCTCTATGTGACCAACCTCATCCTAATAAAGAATGATAAAGACATATGGTTAATCTACACTGATTAATAACATACAAGTGTAAAATGTCCAGTAAAACGAGAAAACGACAGTCCCACCTAAGTGCTCAGTAAATTGTTTGATGACCTCGGATACCGGCTAGTGGCTAGGGACGTATGTCACATATACATATACATGCATACATACATGTATATATATATGTATATATATTTTTTTTCTTGCAGACATAGGTTGAAGGCTAAAGAGGATTCACTGTTTATTATATTATTGTGTGTAGCTTCAATACAACGCACATTCTTTTAATCATCAGAGTTGACATTTCTCAATAATTCTCCGAATGTTACCGACGTTTCGGAACATCCTGGTTATTTATACTTCAGGCTGGGATCACCGGGTTTCCTGCGGAAGGGGTCTCCTCTGAATGGCTGCCATGGGCCAATAGGGGATAAGTGTTACAGGATGCCTATGAGATCTCTCCCAATCATACCATTACATGTCTGGGCTCAGTCTCTTCATGGAGGGTAAGGCCTGCAGGTATTTGACCTGGATGTTGATGCTAGGATGGTTACTTTGTATGTATATGGCTTCCAGGAGCAGCAGCCTACGGGGATCCGATTTCCTGCCTGTAATGTTGTATTGTTAATGTTTTCTTGTGGGAGGAGGTGTAGTGTGACTTGATTGATTCGTTGGACAGGTAGCATGTTAAGCGTCGTGTTAGTCTTGTTGTTGCCAAACCAATGTAGGTGTGAGATCCACACTCGTCATTACTGTATTTGTATTGATATACAACGTGGTCTTTCTGTAATGGTGTTTTTGTGATGGTGGGTGGGTTACAGATAATCAGTTTTGGGCTGTTGTAAAGGACCAATTAGGTCCTTTAGTTCTAAAACTAGGTGCGGACCACCACTGCCTGCTTCAGAGCTCTCGGTTCGTGTATAGACTCGTAGGACAAGTAAGAAAACACAGGATTGCACTAGATGTTTATAATTCTGGTCCTTTCACAATACACCATCAAATCAATTTCAGAAAAAGGGAAAAGCAACACCAACTATTTCACCTTAGGTCAGTTCGGTCGTAGCTCACTCGAATTGACTCCACAGTAAACACTTAAATTACTCGTAGAAAGCTTCGGTAGAAGATCAGGGTTTTGAAGCTGAGCGATGACGACTCTGGCAGGGCGGAAGGCGAAGTTGGAGACAAACGACGTCCAGTCGATGTATCACGCCAGTTTTAGAGTGGAGAGAGGGGAGGGGAATAATGGACTAGGTACAGTCACCAAGTTCTCTCTGATAAAACCATGTCTGTCCGGGACGCACGAAACATCGGTCGTCATACGTGGCAGCTCGTTTCGAGTAAGACTTCGAAGCGCACTCGAATTGTGCGTAATTTAAGAGGGCTGGTTGTTTAGAAGATTAAGTGGCGATTTTCCCTTGCACAACTCCCCCCTTAAAGAGTCTTCCTTTGGAAGACTAAGTGGGGAAACGCCACCTGAAATTGAGAAGAAAAGTTTATGCTCGACTAAGCAGGTCAGCCCCAATATTGTCAACTCCGGCCACATGTACGATCCTGAACTTGTAAGCTTGCAGACTCAGAGCCCATCGTAACAGTCTGTCATTCTTACCCTTGAACGTGGGAAGGTAGGTGAGGGGCTTGTGATCAACTTCGAGAACAAATTCTCGCCCTCTGAGATAATAATCAAACCTTTGGATCCCAAACACAACCGCCAAACATTCTCGTTCAATAGTGGAATACCTGCTCTCTCGGTCGAGAAGTTTCCGGCTGGCGAAGGCAACTGGGTGGGGGTAGTCAAGATGGTATTGTAGTAGGACGGCGCCGAGACCATGATTAGAAGCGTCCGTACGGAGGACGAACGTTAGACTAGTGTCAGGGAGTCGGAGGACAGGGTTAGAAGATAATACAAACTTAAGGTGATTAAACAGGGACTGGAGCTCTTCCGTCCATGGTAGAGGTTCTCTGACGGTCTTCCTAAGCAGATTAGATAGAGGCCCAGTGTAGTCAGCGGCCTGGGGGATAAACATCTTGTAGAAACCTACCATACCCAAGAATGAGCGTAGAAGCTTTTTGGTGGAAGGGGGTGGTACGCGACACAGAGCTTCCACCTTGTCTGGTTGAAGCTGTAGACAATCCCCACCCAATATGAAGCCAAGATACTGGATGGCTGGGAATCCAAAACGACACTTTGAAATCTTCAGAGTGAAGTGATGGTTCCTGATCCTGTCCAAAACAGCCCTAAGTGCCGTACAGTGTTGAGACCAATCTGAAGAATAAACAAATATGTTATCAAGATAGAAAGAGACATTAGGTAAGCCGGCAAGGACAATACGCATTAGGCGGATGTACGTTGCGCATGCAGTGGCAAGACCAAATGGTAAGCGACAGAATTCCATAAGGCCGAGATGAGTTAGGAAAGCGGAGAGGGGTTTGGCTCTTTCAGAAAGAGGCACTTGGTAATAGGCCTTGCACAAGTCCAGTCCAGAGAAGTATTTCGAGCCGGAAAACTTGTACAAATCCTCTTCAAGGTTACATACAGGTTCGGCGTGGAAGACAGTTACAGCGTTCAGCTGGCGGTAGTCTATCGCCATGCAATACGAGCCGTCAGACTTTCGAACCATTACGACTGGTGAACAATGTGGTGACGACGATCTCTGGATGATACCTTGTTGGAACAGGCGCTCTACCTCTGATTCAAAGTGCGGTTTAAGGTGGACAGGCACAGGGTAGACCTTCATATGAATCCTATCGGAAGTGGTAAGGATTATATTATGTTCGACAGTCGAGGTACAACCTGGATTATCCGAGAAAACTTCTTTGTATTCACTTACCAATTCTTCCAAGGAAGTCTGTTGATACCCCTCCAATTTAGGGTTAACGTTTGGCCCCGAATCCGTTTCGTTGGTTTGACCATCAGGGGTCACGGGTAGTCGGGAATCTTCTGGTTCACTAAGGCAGATCTCTTTGTGTAAAGGGCTATCATCTATAGTGGAGGATTCATCCAAAAGCTCGGCAAATGCAACTGAAGGACGTCGATAATACTTTTTTAGCAAGTTGGCGTGGTACAACTTGGGGCCTGTGGGGCTATCAATGACATAGTCCACCTTACCTCTCTTTTCCAGTACTTCGTAGGGCCCTTCCAGGCGACCAGAAGTTTACTTTTATCGCTGGGTAACAAAATTAGTACTTCATCACCGGGTTGAAATTTGCGATCTTGGGACCTGACGTCGAAATAAGCTTTGTATCGGGCAGTACTAACGTCGGCGTTTTGGGCAGTAATCTTAGCCGATTCTGCCAGTTTGTCTTGGAGTTCGATGACGTAGCTGAAGGTGGAGCGGTCGTCATCCTTAATGCTACGGCCCTCCCACAAATCCCGAAGTACCGACAGGGGCCCTCTTACAGTTCTTCCATACAGAAGTTCAAAAGCAGAAAATCCGGTCCGATCGCTGGGGATCTCTCTGAGGGCAAACAAAGTAGGGGCGAGGCACCGATGCCAATCTCGGGGTTTTTCAGTACACATTTTGCGTAGTGCAGCTTTCAAGGGACCGTGGAGTCTCTCGACGCAGCCATTCCCACTTGGATGGAAAAGCGTGGTAAATGATGGGTTGACACCCAGGAGCTTATGCAATTCTGCCATTAGTTGTGAAGTAAACTGTGTTCCCTGGTCAGACAATATTTCTCGGGGAATGCCAACTCTGGAGAAGATGGTGAGGAGTGCTTCGGCTACAAAGATGGAATCGACCTCCTTCAATGGAACTGCCTCTGGGAAGCCCGTGGCTAAGTCAATGAGGGTGAGAATGTAACGATGTCCCTCTACAGAAGGTGGGGATAGTGGACCGACCAAGTCGATGGCTACCCTGGAGAAAAGTTCAGTAATAATAGGTAGAGGGTGTAGAGGTACAGGTCTGACTCTCCCCTTACTCGACATTCGTTGGCAGATGTCACACGAGCGGCAGAAATCACGAATATCTACTGCCATCTCAGGCCAGAAAAACTTGTCTGCTATCTTCATAGCAGTTTTTCTTTGAGAAAAGTGTCCCGCTAATGGATTTTCATGGCCAACAGACAAAATGATAGGTCGGCACTCTTTCGGGACAACAAGGGCGAGTTTACCCACCTTTTCAACGTGCGTAGATAATACGCATTTTCGGTACAGCAAACCATCTATCTTGAGATACTGGAAGGAGGAACCATTCTTCGTCTGATCCATCTCCTCAGATTTTGTTTTATCCCACAATCCAGCCAGAGTGGGACAGGATTCCTGTAGACTACAGAACTCTTCAGGGGTAACGGACAGGGGTTGAAGGGCAGGCATCTGAAGAGGATGAACTCTCTTCATCTTGGACCTGCGAGTCTCGACAGCGTTGATCTGGAAAGTGGACTCTTGAGTTAATGTAGGAGGTGGGACCGTCTTCGTGATAGGGGCAGCGGCGGCAATGGATGTTTGTATGCCTGTAGGAAGAGTTGAATGTGTAGTAGTGTCTAAAGAGCTAGCATGGGGTTTGAAAGGAAAGGGGTCAGGTTTACTAGGATCCCGTGCCCCAGGAACGTTGCCGATCAAGATGCTTGCGCACTCCAAAGGGGCTCTGACTGCGTCAACCCATCCTTCGTAGTATGGACAGCGTATATAACAGCGGACAACAGGAAACTCGTTAACTCGTCCCAAAAAGTCTGCTACAGATACCTTTGGGCACAGGGACACATCTGCGTCTGGGACAGATTCTTCGGAGACCAGGACACAGTTGCACCCAGTGTCCCTGACTATGGTAGAAGTCCAAGAGCCATTGATAGTTCCTGCAACGGTGAAACATGGAGTGGTCCTGTTACTCATGCAAAATCCTACCTTGAATTGAGATTGGGCTTCTTTGTCTTTGAATGCACGGGGATTCTTTGGACAACGAGATCGATGTCCTTCTTCACCGCAGTTGAAACACCTCATGGGCGTACGGAAGGCACCGCCTTTGGTATCTTGATGGGTTGAGCCATGGCTAGGGGGAGGTAAAGATTCGACCACATTTATTTTCCTACGAGGAAAAGAAGTCTTACCGGAAGCATAGTTAGTATTCGGCTTTGGATAGGCCTTATGGGCGGAGGCCCAATCATCCCCCTTTACCACCGCCGATTCTAGGGAAGTTACACTCTGTTCCTTGATGAAGAGGAACTGATCTAAGACAACAAATGGTCTTAGAGCTTCGAATGTCTGGGGGACCTTGCACGCCTCCAGCCAGTTGTCGAATAGCTGTCGTAGACGGATAGCAAATTGTCGGTAATTTTCCCCGACGCGAATCTTGTCGTTCCTGAAGTCCAATCTATAGCGTTCGGGAGTCTTGTCAAATCTTGTGAGCAATCCCAGCTTAAGGAGGGAAAATTGCTTATCGTTGCCAAATCAAACGTAGAATACAATTCAGCAGCCTAACCTGTTAATGTGCTGCCCAACCTGGCGGCAAGCGAATCTTCCTCAACTTGGAGCAGGTTTGCCATCCTTTCGAACCTGGAGAGGTACGAGGCTATGTCTTCTCCTTCTTGGTACGTGGGAGGTCGGGCCGCTTGACGAAGATGTCCTGGCTAGAAGGCTGGTTACGGGAGTCGGGTGCAAGTTTGGCAAGCTCAATTTCCTTTTCATGTCGTAATTTAGCCATCTTTTCTTCGTGTTCTCGCTGTCTCCTCTTTTCTTTCTCTTCGTGTTCTCGCTGTTCCCTCTTTTCTTTCTCTTCGTGTTCTCGCTGTTCCCTTTCGTGTTCTCGCTGTTCCCTCTTTTCTTTCTCTTCGTGTTCTCGCTGTTCCCTTTCGTGTTCTCGCTGTTCCCTCTTTTCTTTCTCTTCGTGTTCTCGCTGTTCCCTTTCGTGTTCTCGCTGTTCCCTTTCGTGTTCTCGCTGTTCCTTATCCCGTTCTCGCTCGCGTTCTTTGGTTCTTTCATCCCTTTCAAATGCCTGTTGATTTAAAACAAAGCGGCCAACATCGTCACCCTTTAAACCGATGGATTCGGCCTGGGCCTTGAGTTCTTCGATAGAAGTAAAGTTAGACATTCTTGGGAGTATGGCTACGATTAACAAAATACTAAGACAATAAATAAATAAACAGTACAAATTAAGGTCAAGTACAGAGGAAAAGTTGTGTAACTAAAGTTAAAGAAAATATAAATATACCAAAATTTCAATACGGAACAAACTATGGTCGTCCAGCTGACGAAAGGACTAGTTGTCCTAAACAACACCCTACTGACTAAACAAAAAATGACGTAGTAACCGGAGCTTTTTGCTTCCGTTGCTACAGTACTACGTAGTCTGACCAAGTGGGGGGGGGGGGGTACCGCACCTAACCCACGGTTACACGACCACAGTCGAGCGAAGTGCCGAGGTGGCTAGAATCACTCTGGAAGACAAACAACTTAAATGGACAGTTTGCACGCTCAAAGTGCCACAACCATAGTCGAGCAAAATGCCAAGATGGCAGAAACCACTCGAAACGACAATTTAAATGGACAATTTGTACGCTCAAGGTGCCTCGACCACAGTCGAGCAAGTGTCAATACGACAAAATCACTCTAAACAAATTCAAATGAACGGTTTGCACGCTCAAGGTGCCAACAGACAAATCACCAACCTTACGAGTAGTTACGAGTCTACAATCCTGGCAAGGTCGCCACATGTAAAGGACTAATTAGGTCCTTTAGTTCTGAAACTAAGTGCGGATCACCACTGCCTGCTTCAAAACTCTCGGTTCGTGTATAGACTCGTAGGACAAGTAAAAAAAACACAGGATTCCACTGGAAGTTTATAATTTCAGAAAAAGGGAAAAGCAACACCAACTGTTTCATCTTAGGTCAGTTCGGTCGTAGCTCACTCGAATTGACTCCACAGTAAACACTTAAATTACTCGTAGAAAGCTTCGGTAGAAGATCAGGGTTTTGGAGCGATGACGACTCTGGCAGGGCGGAAGGCGAAGTTGGAGACAAACGACGTCCAGTCGATGTATCACGCCAGTTTTAGAGTGGAGAGAGGGGAGGGGAATAGTGGACTAGGTGCAGTCTCCAAGTTCTCTCTGATAAAACCATGTCTGTCCGGGACGCACGAAACATCGGTCGTCATACGTGGCAGCTCGTTTCGAGTAAGACTTCGAAGCGCACTCGAATTGTGCGTAATTTAAGAGGGCTGGTTGTTTAGAAGATTAAGTGGCGATTTTCCCTTACAGCTGTTATCTTGGTATTATAGTAGATGATGAGTTAGATTTGTTTTTCGGGGTCTGTTGTCTGTATGTTCTTGTTTGTGATTTCTTTAAGTATCTTTTCATCTATCTTGTGTTCTGTGGACATGTGATTCTTGCAGTACAACTTAATGGAGTTTCTGTTGTTAGGTGTTTGTGTACCATTTTCTAGGATATTCTTTGTAATGCGCGTTACATCTGAATTTGCGTATCCGTTGTTGGGCAGGGTCTGAGTTAGTCTTTCCAGTTCCTGGTGTGTATTTCTCAATGTGGAGCAGTATGAAAGGGCCCTCCTGACATATGCGCCGACGGTGGAGTGTAAGTAACGGGAGGGGCATTCACTTCTTCCACTCAGGCAGAGTCCATGATTTGATGGATTTGTGTAAACTGCTGTTAGGAAGCCTGTCCGTTGTGCTGTAACGGAGACGTCAAGGAAAAGAGGTGTCCGTTGTTAGCTTTTTCGTAGGTAAAGTTCAATCCGCAGGATCTCATGAGGCGGGTTTTCATGTTTTGAAGTTCCTTTTGGTCTCTTATTCTTACAAATATATCGCCCACATAACGGCAGTAAACGAAGATACGGGCTTCTGCTAGGAGCTCTGTCTTAATGGTAACCATGAAGAAATTTGCAAACACCTACATTGGTTTGGCAACAGCAAGACTAACACGACGCTTAACATGCCACCTGTCCAACGGTTAAATGAAGTCACACTACGCCTCCTCCCACAACAAAACATTAACAAGAAAAGACCTAGGCATCAATACAACATAGACAGGGAATCGAATCCCCCGTAGGCTGCTGTTTCTGGAAGGCATATATATACAAAGTAACCATCCTAGCATCAACATCCAGGTCGATGACCTCCAGGCTTTACCCTCCGTGAAGAGACTGAGCCCACACAAATCCACCTTAAGCATTGGGAGAGGCCTCCCAGACCTCCTGTAACCCGTATCCGCTACTGGCCCATGGCAGCCATTCAGCAAGTGTGAGGAAAGGTAGCAGATTCTCAGTAGATGTGCTATGGCATGCCGGGTTTAGTCCTTGTTTGTGGTTGTGGTGGTTTTTGTGGTGTTGGTTGTTGTTGTTGTGGTTGTTGTTGTTATGGTTGTTGTTGTTGTTTTTGTTATGATGATGATGATGATGATGATGATGATGATGATGATGATGATGATGATGATGATGATGATGATGATGATGATGATGATGATGATGATGATGATGATGATGATGATGATGATAACGTCTCGCCCTTTAATTATCAAGCCGTATGTACACCCGCTTAGAGGCAAAAGCCCTCTATGCGTAGAATAAAAAAACAAGCATATCGCAAACAAAAAACACTACTACATGTACAAACATCTACATAACCTTTTCCTTCATTTGAAATTATTTCCATTTCTCTCCCACTGCATCTTCTCATTTCGTTTTACCTACCACTAAAAACATTTCCAATTTTTCTCTTTCCACTAAGCCTCTTACTCCCTCTCTTTGTTGGTTGAGGTTTAGATGAATAAACACCCCTAAAGTAAAATCACGGTTACATGCATTGATTTCAGCCTCCA
>NC_134795.1:8222716-8225216 GCF_046742065.1 Oratosquilla oratoria | reverse complement strand
TGATATGAAAAGAGCGGAGAGAAGTAAAATATCTATAATTTTTTTTAGGGGGGAAAAGGCCTCAAGAGGCTAATGGAAATGGAAAGAGTCTCTTTATGATTCCTTAATAAAGAGAGTAAGGCCAATAAATGGCCAAGTATTGGTGTGGTAAGAAGATTATAAACCGGTAATGTGCAGGAGATTTCCCGAGGAGAAAGATATGTACTGATATTGTGTAAAGTCTTTGAAAGAAGACACGTGTATAGATACGCAGGCGAAAGCGTAAACACGCTATATAGCAGAATATAAATATAAAATATGTGGCTTAGAGAAATAGAAAACTTAGCACGAAAGTGTCCAGCAAGATCTCTGAGGGTACAAATCCCATCGGGGATTCTCCAGACCTAATAAGATCTTAGTCTCAGAACAATAAATGGAGATTCTGCTGTAAAGCATAAAGGAGAGTAACGAATGCTTAAAGCTCTGATGAAATAGTAAAACTATGCTTGAATATTTCATTTGTTATTTACTGACCAGCGATAGCAAAGGTAGAGCATAGGAATGTTGTAGTATTGTGTAAAAAGTGTTAATTTAGATCGCATTGGATATAACAGAGAAGATTACCGTGTTTTGCAAAGTTTGTAATTCAGAGATCATGAGATATAGAGTAGGAGGAGTGTAGTCTTTGAAAAAAAAAGTACTAAATCAGAAATACTCACGCGCTGGATGTATTGTGCCGCCTTTGTGTATGCATAGGTCAAAATATAGCTTTTGGGACACCTTTCACTATTCACTTTCGTGGTTTGGGTGTCTGGTGTTTGCACTGTGAGAGGCCAAACCCATTTGTAGTAATCGGTGACCAAGGAGAGTCTAGTCACGGATTCTAATTTAAAAGAAACTATAAGCATCTATGTCTTTTAACAAAGTGAATCTTTACTCTGATCTGAACGAGAACTTGTCTTGTTTATCGGAGACCAAAGATTTTCAGGGGCAAACTGTTGGAATATTGACTTTTCTATAAACTTCTATCCTAAAGATTGTACAGTCTACATAAACTTCAAATCATTATACTTTTATAAGCGCTACAGATGAAGTTAATCATAAGGACAAGTATTTCTACTTTTGAGTCAAACGCACATGTAAAAGAGGAGAGGGCAAAGAAATCGTACAAATGGCGATAAGAATCTACAAGGGACACAAAAATCTCAAGAATCAATGACTTAGTAGGATATGTAGTTAATACTTATGTGCTGAAATACTCTTGTCTATCTTGCACCATAAGAAACTAATTTTCACTCATTTAGATTAGATATTGCTACAAGAGAGCCGAAATATTATGGTGCACTTGAACTAAATTTACTTTTTAGAGATGAAGATCTCCATTGCAGTTAGAAAAAATTATGGCTCACTGATGCGATGAACATGAATATCCAGTACCAACTACCTTCGATGATGATCATAATGGAGAGGTATGAAGGGACCTGCATCTCTAATGGAGGATGCTGTATTGGCCCTTAATGGGGCTAAACGAACTGACAATACTGATCGACGGAGGCTAATGAGGGCAGGGAGGTAGAAGTGGCAAATAGATGCAAACTCTCAGAGCGTGGAGTAATATCGAAACGGGGCGTATCAAGTTCCATTATGAGATAACAGCCTCTGATTACGAGGTCACTACGAGAGTGAGTTTCCGTATGACGACAATTCTGAGAGGCAACTGGGTCTGCTAGAATGCTTGAGGTGAATTCTCAATATCTCGGGCGTAAACCTATGGAGTTTCAAACTCTGAGGTGTGCGTTTCCGCGTGGTGGTTCTGATAAGGGAACTGGGGTCGCCCAGTAGTTCAAAGATTGACGAAGTATTTCCCGGTGGTAAATTAAAGTGGTACTATGGAACTTAAACTAGTCATATGCCCTAAAGTTGGGTTATTTGTGGTCGAACACCAACTCATAAAACAAAAATGGTGTTTCGTTGTAACATGTTGCCATGAAGACAAAAGTTAGGCAACAAGACAGCTTCTGAGAGTTTCAAGCATAATATCACACAAAGTCAACGTTGAATATTTGTCTTAGACGTGAAAGTTAAAGATTTGGAAATGTAAAATAACGATGAGTGTTAATAGGCCTAGAAAAATTAATGGCAGAGGGAATGAACTAATAATAGATACAAAATACTCAGTAATTGGAGGAAGATAAGTGTTGAGAAAATAAGAAAAGAAGAGATTGGAAGGAGTGACAGAGAAGTAACAAAAGAATTCACGCGAAAACAAAACCAGATCAAATCTACATGAATAATGTCGCAAACGACAAAAGGTAGCTAAATTTATTCTGGGGTATATTGACTCGGTTTTTTCACACCATTTCGGTGTTAAGACAATGTATTTTACTGCTCAATATTCATTTATTGTGCCGCTGAATGAAATTATCTGGCTTTTTTTCTGCCAGTCTATGAATTACGGTACTGGAAATATTAATACATGGCTAGGGTATAAAAATCGATAACTTTCTGTTTAAATTAACTA
>NC_134795.1:8200216-8220216 GCF_046742065.1 Oratosquilla oratoria | reverse complement strand
ATAAGACTGTCAAGCGAGACACGAAAAGGATCTCTTGAACAACCACGGGAAGCGGTGGGATCCTCCTCCGGCGTGGCGAGATCCGCCATGTGCAGTCCTAGCCGGAAGGTGACCCTAAGGGGAGGGGAGGGGAGGGGAGGGGGAGAAGTAGGTGAGGGTGCCAACGGTCTCTGACATTCCGCGGGAGTGGACGTAATTTCAGCTGATCAGGAGAGACGATAGGCCGCGAAAGGAGAGGAAAACCTTGGTTAAGAGAGAACGGATGGGTTGAGCACTAGAAACAAGGCTCTCCTATACTTTTCACAAGGGATGCGATGTCCTACTTCTTGCTACACACCAAAAGAGTATAATTATATCGACAGAATTAAAAGAGGCTTATAAAAAAATATGAGAGCACAAAACTGGCCTACGGTACTACAGAACCTCGATCTTCCTAGTAGTGCATACAGAGTCCCAGGGACAAATTCTAAGCAGGGAAAGTGCTCGCTCCCCCCACAAGGAACTTGAAAAAAAAGTAAGTTAGTGGAGGCCGCATACATCGTCTCAGGAGAGGTCACCAACCAGAGGGAAGGGTTTGTTAATCTATCATTTGTTGCGGAACAATCAGCACGTTCCGTTACAAGACTTCCAGCAAAATGATCCCCTGTAAATTTGTCTGTTACTCTAAAGGAGACAAAGTCGAAGGTTTAGATTATATTTTAGTTTCTGGTTCAACTTGAAATTCCTTATTACCTTTTACACTCGCGTGCGTGTATATATATATATATATATATATATATACATACATATATATATATATATATATAAGAGTATATATATATATATATATATGTATATATATATATGTATATGTATATATATATATATGTTTATATGTATATATATATATATATATTTATATATATATATGTGTGTGTATATATATGTGTATATATATATATATATGTGTGTGTGTGTGTGTGTGTGTGTGTGTGTGTGTGTGTGTGTATGTGTGTGTGTGTGTGTACGTGTGTGTACGTGCATGTGTTTGTGTTTGTGTATGTGCATGTGTTTGTGTGTGTGTTTGTGTGTTTGTGTGTGTGTGTATAAATGTGAGTGTACGTTTCTCTACGTGTGTTTATATACAAACGTGTTTTATGTGTGTGCGTGTGCTTATGTGTTCAAACTAGTCAATGAAAAGAATTCTCCACATTTTCTTTACTCCACCAAGACGAAGAGTTGGAGCTAACGAGCAAAAAGATCGTCGTCGCTGCAAGTCACGAATGTGGGCAAGAAAGAGAAGGCGGGGAGACGGGAGCTATTGAGGGAAAGGGATCGAGAGATCAAGGAAGATGAGGCGAAGCCATTAGGGCTCAAGATTAGGGAAGAGGATTAGATGGGACGACTTAGGAGTAGAATTAGGGGAAAATATGGAGAAGGGTAGGCATTGCAGAAGAGAGTAGAGAAGAATAATGAAGAGAAAGAGGAATGGGTAAAGAGATCCTGAAGAGGTAAAGAGAGTAATCGAAGGAAGGCATGTAAAGGGAAATATGAGAGAAGAACCATCATGAAACGAGGGAGAAAAAGAGTTAAATGGAAGAAGAAAAAAGTTTGGATACGAGTAAAATTGGCAGAGCAAAAAATGAAAATAGATAGATATATAAAAAAATAAGAATAAAAACAGGAATAGGGAAAAGGGCACACAGATAAGAAAACGGTGGAGAAGAGAGTAGTTAAATAAGAAATAAAAAAAAAACGGAGGGGATGAATGTTTTTGGACAATATAAAACTATGGGGACTTTAGGCGTTATGCATATTGTGACCTATAAGCAGTGGCACTTTTAATCGGAATGCAGTTCGGTTGTACAAAATTTGTGTTGTGTCCTCTGCGAGACGGACAATGGGACATGCATACATAAATACATATACCAAAGTCTTTTTCCCCCTACACGGGGGGGTAGCCAAAAAATAAAAAGGCATAGGAACCACTCCCACCCATCCCATTTCCTATATATTCCACTCCCCTCCACCTTCCTCCCTCCCTCCCATCTTGGCACAACGGCACATGAAAAATAATTATGTAAAGAACGTGTCACCGATAGCATTAATTTAAACAAGAACTGTAGAGGTCACTTTTAAGTTTAGAAGCTTTTCTAGAAGGATTCTTACTTGATTCAGGTTCCATCCCTCTACTACCAAATTGCTTTGCATCAGCCGGAATTATTATTTTTGAACTGACACCAGATTAAAGGTGTTAACCGAGGCCTTCTTTCGCCCCTTATACTCCAAAGATCAAGTATTAATCAGAATGTTTTGTTTGGACTCGGCAACAATGAAATCCGTGGAAATTGCCTTCTGGTTAACGCTCCTAAAGCAAACGCAGGCATTACTTTTGAATATACAATGTCCGTATGATTCTTGACTCATTCAGTTGTTCATTATCACGAATTCCTCCTCTGAGAGAGAATTATGACAGTAATACCTAACTGGAGGCTGAGTGGGTTAGAGCTTCGTTACTTGCGGCGAAGGTCGAGGGGATGGCGGTTCGAATCCTGCCACCGGCGAAGTTGAACCAAGGGCATTGTTTGTTAAATTCCACGCTACAAAGTCCTCTGTGAGAGGCACCGTTCTAGCCTTCTGATAGGGCAGAGTTTGTGACGTTAAACTATATCATCCTTATTATATCCCAAAGTGCGAACTCACATTCTGCCAGGTAGGACTCGATCTGCATCCACTTCGACTTTGCGCCTAAGTAGCGGCACTCAACCACTCGGCCATCGAACATCCCACTATGATTATTAGATTCCCAAATTTCCGCCTCTAATTAAACTGTGAAGAGTGGCCTCGCAATAATGTTAGTCACGCCTTTGTGGTTTAGGATTTGAGTAAATGCACATTAGGGTTAAGTGTTATTTATAAACCTGTTTAAGTTTGTGCACATTTGTTTATGTCCAGACTTCATATAGAAACAAAACCTGAATTAGATGGAAAATCCACAAATAGTTGTATGAACTTATTAGTATATTTTGATATAAAATTATTCTCATTAAGTTAGCTATTATATCATCTGCTACTGCGCGTGTTTGACAGAGGTACTTCTACCTCTGGAAGTACAAAAAAATGGAATCATACATATATTTTCAATACACTTGATCACAAAACAAACACCAGCAAATTGTACAAAGCCCTCAACAGCATTACAATATCTAAAAGTAACAACGCGCTCTCACGCAGCAATAACCACAACAACAGATACTTTATCCTCAAACAGGCAACAAGCAAACACTAATAAATCATTTTGCACAGACAAACCATCTCACTTCTCACCCTGACGACCGACGCACCATTCGACATAAGAAAGACTTTCCCACAAACTCAGACTATACACCCTTCATAGACAGTCAGACAAAACACACAATACATAAACCTCAAGTACTCATCCACCTGTGGCCCTGACAACATAAGTAACATCCACCTAAAACACATTGGACCACAAAGTATACAAGCACTCACAAACATAACAAACTACAACTATTCACACAACACCATATCCGGCATCTGGAAGCATGGGGAAATAATCACCGTCCCAAAACCTAATAAATACCCAAAAATCCCAACATCGTGCCGCCCAATCACACTTCTCTGCACCCATTCAAAGTCATTGAACGCCTCATACTTCAACACATCACACCACATATCCCCCTTGCTGAATCACGACACGGTTTTAGGCCATTACACTCCACAAACACTCATCTGATAAACCTCACGCAAAGAATATTAGATGGCATCAATTCAGAGAGTCCCCATCATAGAACACTTCTCATAACATTAGTCATTAGTAAAGTTTTTGTTGCTATCCTCCACCACAATCTAACAAACAAAATATATAATACAGACATGTACAATAACACCAAACGATGGCTGGCTAATTATCTGGCAGGGAGGAATGATTATGTGTCATATAATGGCCAATCATCGCGCACCAGAAACATTAAGAACGGAGTACCACAGGACTCAGTTCTATCCCCTACACCTTTTAATCTATACATGCATGATATACCCACCCCAGACACCTCAGAAATACAAATCTCTTCCTACACAGACAACATAATAGTCACATGTACACATTGTAGCACAGACAAAGCTGCAGAAATAATACAACCATACATTGATACACTCAACACATGGTTCATTACAGACTCAAAATAGCTCCAGCCAAATCTACAGCAACACTTCTTACCAACTGGACAAAAGAACACAAATACATACCTCATCTCTATATCAACAACACTAATACCACACACACACACACACACACACACACACACACACACACACACACACACACACACACACACACACACACACACACACACACACACACACACCAAAAATTCTTGGTGTAACATACAATACATCTATGTCATTCAAACAGCACATCACAAACATAAAACATAAATGCACGCCTAGACTTAACGCACTTAAATCATTTGAAAAAACAAAGAAACTAATACTAGAATGTACAAACAAAGCATACGCTCAGTGATGAATTATGCGAGTTCAGCATGGGTACCTAATCTCAGTGAGACACACCTCAACAGCCTTCAGACCATACAAAACAAACCCTTAAAACCAATTACAGGATGCAAAAATACAAAACCTACAGACCATCTACACTATGAAACAAAAGTCCTCAAACTCAAGGGTCATCTTGACATGAGAGGCACACAAACACTTGCTGCAGCCACCACAAACACAGCACACCCTCTACGCTACACAATAGAACACCCACACAGACCAAGAAACATAAAAAACACAAATACCTATATCACACACAAATACTCTCTTCTCTTCCTCCAAAACCACCAAATACCTTCCTCCGGAAACATATTCATAATAATATCACTCACTGCTCCATTAACACACTAAAAGACAACACATTGATGCATGCCAGGCCCCCTGATATCCATACCTCCGAATCTTCTCTCCCACAAAAGGGCAGAGTCCACCTGGCCAGACTGCGGTGCGGCCACCACCCAGCCCTTCCAAGCTACCAGAAGATACTGGATGACCGCATTGTGGACAACTGCCCAGGATGTAACACTCCACCCCATAGTGTTCAACACATCATGGAAGACTGCATTATACACAATCACGCACGCAAACAACAAAACATACACTTTATAAAGGATTTGTGAGAAAACCCCGTTCCGGCAGTGGCATTCCTTGGGGAGACGGGACTGCTCAGACACAGTCTAGGGAATGACAACAACAACTGCAACTGATAGGTTGGAGAGCACGAGCACAACTGAAAGCCGGCAATACATACAGTATATGGTTTTGAATAGGTTCCTAATACGTCTTCCATGCAGCTTATGATTCACAGACTCGTGAACCGGAATCGCCATGGTCAAGGTGTTCGGCGCAGTGATCTTGTTTGTTTAATTATTGTGTTCAATAAAACGATAATAACTTTGATTTAATTGATATCATCTATACTAACTAAACAACTGAGATATTTATTGTTCATTTTTAAGAGTTTTCTTAGACGTATGATTACCGATGTCATATTGAGTGTGGTGCAACTGCTAGGATGTAGAACATTCATAAACAGAGATTTCCGTGTCAGTCCTTTGAAATATATCTCCGATGTGTCACTCCATTGTTAAGTCACTTCTATGAAATGTCAGTCCCATGAATAGCACCGATACACACACACACACACACACACACACACACACACACACACACACACACACACACACACACACACACACACACACACACACATATATATATATATATATATATATATATATATATGTATATATATTATATATATGCATATAGTATATATGTATATATATAGATATATAGTATATATATATATATATATATATATAAATATAGTATATATATATAGTATATATATATATAGAATATATATATATATATAAATATATATATATATATATATATATATATATATATATATAGACAGATATATATGGTTGGATTTTAAAGTATTTTATGTTGATTTTTTGTGTGATGTAATTTTTTTAAATGGGTTGTATAGCAGATATGTGTTATTTTAAAACGGCTTTATAAGTAACTGATGAAATTAATATTTCAAGTCTGAACCTGATTTTTTACTTTATTTTTCAGCAAGGGACCTCCAAATTTTCCAGAGCATTGTGCCTCATACCGTCTAAATCCAGCGCTGAGTAAATGAGAGAAAACTGAGATGGAGAGTGCCAATAGTTTAGGCAGAAGTTATTTGTGCCCATTAAGGAACTCGCACGCACCTTGTGCATGCATTATCGTGCTTTGGTAAGTCTCATCGTGAACGCCTGTCATGGTGAAGACGACGCTTTTCTTGACAGTGCATGCAGCCGGGCACAAAGATTTTACATAATCCAAATGTATTCCTTGTTTCCTCGAAGCTAAACAATTCTATGTTACACATTTTGCGTTGGCTTAATTTTGGCGATTTCATTCATGTGAGAGCAGGACTTTGTGTTGGAATGATTAAGGCTCCTTTGACAACACTCATCGCTACAACTTCTTGCTTACAGAGTCTATAATGGTTGACACCAGATGATCTTGCTCCTTCGGTGGGCAGGACCACCTTGGCTGAAGAGGTCTGGGGCCTTTTTGTTGTTATTTCGAGCGCAGTTGAAGGAGATCGGAGCGTGTCGTCGCATCAGTTGCAAAGCTCAATGGACGTGCTCATATTGCAATACACGGACTCAGTGCTCGGGCTAATACCCTGAGACTAATATCCGGGAAATTCATGATATGGCATCATTCAATTATGGAAATGAACTGTGTGTTGATGATGAACCCGACGCCGCGAGGCTACGTACAATTAAAGAAATCTTATTTAGGCGTGTCGTCCTTGGCAGAGACGACTCCTTGAGTTCGCTGCATCAAGCGTCATATCCTAATCCAGCGTGGACGAAGAGTCAAGTTCCTCTCTGGTGAGACATCGACGGCGCAAAATAAATTAATGAAGAAACATAGGGCCTTGCGGTAACCCAGTGGATACCGTGTCGAACTCATGATCAAGTGGTTAAGGGTTCGATCCCCAGGAACCGCAGCGTGCTTCTTGTGCTGGTTCCCGATAGCCCTGGTCAGGTGGGGAGGGGACCCGAACATCGACTTTAAAAAAAATCAACCGACAACTAACTTTGTGGGATTGGGATGGTGTGAGACAAACCTAAATAATAGATAAGATAGATCAAACAGTGGATAGAATAGAAAATTATTAGGTAGTTGATAGATAAACAAACAAGTAAACAAAAAGATATATAAACAAATAAAAAAAAATTGATAGGTAAACATACAAATAAATAGATAAATAAGTAAATTAATACATAGATAGATGGAATTAGATAAATGGAAAATATTAATAAATATGTAAAATAAAGCATAAGCAAATAACTAATAAGACAAGTAGATATTGAATAAATCGATAAATTAATAGACAACTATATAATAAACAAATGAACAAGTCACTGAATAGATAAATAGATAACTAGATAAGTGAATATATAATAAATAGATTAATAAATGGATGAACCGGAACAAAAATATAAATAAACGAACAACAAAAATAAATAGACAAGTAAAAAGCATAAAAAAAATAAAAAAAATAAAAAAGTGAAGATAGATAAATAAATGAATGAGTAAATAAAAATATCTAATAAGTCTATAGATGAATAGATAAATGAATATATCGATAAATAATTAAATGCATCAACAAATGAATAAATATACTCACATACATATACCAAAGGAACTTATAAAGGGAATGAAGGCGAGTGGTAGCTGCAGACAAAGCAGTCTCGTTTAGTAACCCTATACCCTTGGATAGTTGGAGCAGGCAGCAGTCGCCGGTGGGAATCGGAGAGGAGTGAGGGATTCGAACCCACAACTAAGCGAATGCGGAACGAGGACGCTTTCGAGAACACTACCAGTGCACATATGAGTGGGATGGCTGAGTCAAAGCATATATCTGCCCTTTACCCATCTCACACACATCCAAAACCCCTTCGTTGTCTTCTGTGGTAGTTCCTTGTGGCTAAATGGGCATCTCCGTTCCTCGTCCATTACTCGGGTTAGGGACAGTGAAGTAAGACACTACCGCAGTAAGGCCCGACAGCCGAATCCGGTACAACATCCACACACACAAATGGGCATCTCCGTTCCTCGTCCATTACTCGGGTTAGGGACAGTGAAGTAAGAGACTACCGCAGTAAGGCCCGACAGCCGAATCCGGTACAACATCCACACACACCCCGCACCCTCACCCCAAACGCCTCATTACATCGTGACCCTCTCCTTCTTCATTCACTCGAGAATTTACAGATGGGACAAGAAGGAATCCCTTCGGGCCATGTCAATATCTCATCCATTCGCAGTTACTCCCCACTCACATCTATCTCTTGCCCTTTCCCTTCTCTGCTCGACAGACATTCCTGCTGTACCTAAAGCCTCTTTCACTCCGTCCATCCACCTTATTCTTGATCCTGAAACCAACCAATTTTTTTTTTTTTTTTTTTTTTTTTTAAGAATAACGACGATAGAAGCACCAAAAATACTCATGGCAAAGTAAGTCGATCGAATCTACTGAGAGCTGTTTTGGGGATTGGAAGGATGACTCTATGGGAGCTTGCTTGGAGAAACCGTGGAGATTAGCGACGGGGTGTGAGTAAAACGACGCACTTTCCTGCGTGTTCTCCAAAATGATGATGATAATGATATTCGCTTATTCAATATTCCACTCGGGTTTTATTTTGTGTAACCCGAGCAGCGAAGTAGGAACGACACGTCACACTAAAGTATTCATACTGCAGCCTTGCATTCAGTTGACCACCCCACCAGCCATTTGCCTTTTATATGAACAAAATGTAATTACAAGCGTGTCCATACAATAAAGCTAAGCTCTTGTGTGACTGGAGCTCGGAATCGTTTAGCAAATTGTGCAAGGGACCATAAGGAAAAGGTTACGAGCGTCTATGTCATCTATCTTGGTGGAATCAACTCCTAAAGCCCGGAAACGACATTTTGTAGATTTTTATGTCTTGCGTGACGCCAGGTGATTTTATTGGACTCAGGGTCAAGGTCAAGGTGATTTTATTGGACTCAAGGTCAAGGTCAAGGAAGTGGGGATGAGATCTCGATCCAGTCCTTATTTTGCTTAGAGATGAACATAACTCTCTAAAATATTGTTCCAAAGAAAAACGAGGGACACTTCTGCTGCGGCAATATATTATGCCGCTTTTTTCTGGCTGACAAAAGAGTTTTTTTCAGTTGAGGTTTTAGATTCATAATATTTCAGTTAACTTTCTGGTATAACACAATAAATACTTTGTTTGGACTAATCCCAAGCAATTTTATGGGATCTCTTTGAGTTTAACAACTATAAGGATAAAAGGGTTTAACAATATTAAGTTTAGGCTTTCGCCCTAAACTTATGTAATAGTTCTTGCACTTACTAAAAGTAGGATCGAATGCTACATTTCATATCCCTAAGCATGTTTCTTATGTTTTTTTAATTTATATAAACAGTAAATAAACAGAGCATCTCTATTTAAATCAAACGAAAACAGAGATTTCAAAATGTCAAACATCACGCTAGTCAATTGACCATGGACTCTGATTATTTATCAATTAAGCCCATGAACGCCCCCATTTTGAATGTTTACAAATTTGCTATGTGACTGCATGTTGGAACTCTCCGTCCGATGAAATGTAGTGTTGTCAAATACGAAATGAACAAAATACAGTGTTGCCACTTGTTGAAAGAACAAAATACATTGTTGCCACTTGTTGAAAGAACAAAATACAGTGTTGCCTCTTGTTTAATGAATCCAACTGCTTTGAACCACTCCTTGGGAAAGCGTACACGAACCCACAGCAATGAATAACGATTTAGTTAATTAGATACTGAATATTGGGATCAAATAAGTTGCTCGCCTTTGATTAGCATCTCTCTCGCTCTAACAATAATAGCTTGAGCTTCTCTGCAGCTGCAGATAAAACCGTTCTTATATCAGACCAACGCGGTGGGGAGAGGGGGGGGGCCATCGCTTCCAACAACGCCAAGGGAAACAACGACGCTATCTATCTAAAGGGGAAGGCGAAACGACATACCACCAAAATGGACGCCCAAACTAAAGTCGTTTATTTTCGCTAGAATTTAAGCCGCCATACTTTCTAGCACCTTCCAACAGGGACATCCTGAGAGAACAAACAGGGACGCGCGAGATTCATTCTATTATTTAAATATTTCTTTATATTTATATTAGATATCCCTAAGTTTAATCCTACACGTATTGTAGAACTCAACCTCCTTCTAAGGAGAAATCTCCCAAAAGATGTCCTTCCACAGATATCGTGTTTTCTTTTTATGTTAATCAGTTCTCCATAAGGACATCATGCGCTTTACAGGTAACCGAGAGATTTAAGAAAAACGCTCGAACGCATATCAAAAGAACAAATATCATGAATATTTGAAAACGGATTTTAGGATCATCCTGACTACGTTTTACAGGTTCTCGTACATAAGATGGCACAGTTCCAGAAGATAAGAATCAATTCCACACTATATGCCACCACAACATTCATACATACATATACCAAGGCTTTTCCCCCCTTACAAGGGAGGTAGCCAAAAAGAGAAAGGCATAAAATCATTCCCACCCATTCCATCCCTGAATACACTCCACACCCCTCTACCCTCCCTCTTATCTTAGCACCTCCTGGATGACGGGTCATCCCTGCACCTTGTCCACTGCCCTGGGTCAGAAGCAGTGTCGCAAGAATAGGGTATAGAGAGAACTCATAGTGAGGTGAGAATAGGGGAGGGAGAACGAATTATAAATATAAGAAAAAAGAATAAGCAAGTTAGAAAAGAATGAAAATCAAAATATATGAGGACAGAAGAATAAACGAGACAAATGGAAAATTATAAACAAGGCAGATAGTAAAAGAAGAATAAACGAGACTTTTGGAGAGAAAAAAAGACGATTTTGTGAAAAGAGGACACAACTGAGGATGAGGATGAAAATCAAAGTGTATGAGGACAGAAGAATAAACGAAACAGATGGAAAATTATAAACAAGGTAGATGAAAAAAGAAGAACAAACGAGACTTTCGGAGAAAATAAGTGACGATTTTGTGAAAAGAGGACACAAGTGAGGGTGAGGACGATAATGGCATGCAGGTAGAAAGGTCATCCGAGATGAAACGAAACACGGCAAAGTTCTCAAGATGAAGATGGGAGCGGGGAACAGGAAGAGGTGGAAAGTTTGAAGAGGGCTATGAAGGCGAGAAGAGAGTTGAATTGTCTTGAATCGGGTGACGGTAAAGGAAGAAAAGAGGAGAAGAAAAACGTGAGTGCAATAAAAAGAAAATGTTGAGTCATTCTGATAAGTTGACGAGGGCGGAAAGAAGAAGGACAAGTCTTCAGCTGCGTTTATTCCTGACTAGTTTTGCGAAGTGTAGTGTCGGGGGCTTTTTCAAACTAATTAGATACCCTTCAGAGGAAGATGATTTTGCGGAAGTAGTCTGGAATAACCTTGGATAAAGACTTCTGTCTGCCCTCCTCCCACCCTCGTTAATAAAAGAAAGAGTTAGCTTGAGTTTCTGTTTAAAATGTTCAGCTGAGATTGGAAGAAAAAGAATGAAAATCAAAGGAAATGTGTACAATGACGAGTTTGACAAAAAATCGAAGCTTCAAGTGAGAATGGGTATTGGAATATCCAAAAAGACCAACTCAAGCAACTTTAGCTTTACGAATCCATCAGACGATGTGACGTAATCGATGACTTGTCCGCTTAGCGGAAAGGACGGAAAGATCTTATCTTCTCCTTTCCAGACGGTTCTCTTACAGTCTAGCTAAACTTGGAACATCTCCCCCGTTTCTGTGACATTCATCAGTGACGTCATTCACGTCACTGATGACTTTACTTACGACGCGCGCGCGCGCGTGCGTGTGCGTATTTGTGTGTTGGTTCTTGGGTCCTTCCTTACCTATTGGTACTTCTGCCTTTACTCTGGCTGCCTCCAATCTATTTCATTCACCACTGTGGCCCCTTATAAGGTCATAAACATAATATTTCCGTATTCCGATGAGACCCAGGCATTCATTTCAGAAACAGCCTTTCATAAAGCATCTGGTTCAGACTTTATGAACAAAAATGCGAAACTTTAATTAAGCCAGTAAAGACTCCATATTTACAAATGACCCACCCCGAACTAAAACACAACCCATCTCATCCTGGTCTTGCTGTACTGCAATCTTCCCGTGTGACGTATTAAGATGACCAACGCAACCTCTCAAAAAAGAACAATGCAATCTCTCAAGACGTCCGTACATTCTCTCAAGATTATGTAAGCTTTTGATGGCCGTATCACTGCTCAATTGTCCAGATGAAACATGATCGGATAACAACAATTAAGATATCGTTACTACCAGAGACATAGATGGAGTGTTCAGCATAGACTGTGTATGACCTTTATTTTGGTCGCAGAGGTCACCAAGAGTATCAGCCTGATGTGTACATCGCTGGTTAGCTGCCCTGGTCCAATGAAAGAGCTCGGAGGAGCTTATCTATGATCGTCTAGAACAGGGGTTCTTAACCTTTTTTTCTCCAATTCCCCACTTTTTAGTGAGCCAACTCTCCATTTCCCACCGCTTTGCTTTTTTGTGCCATTTGTTGACATTTCTAGCCCAACAGTGTTGTCACTTTTACCCAAACACGACTTACAATACCTCATATATTGGTTGTTTTTGTTATCAAAATAGTCTGTAAATGGTTGTGATTTATAAAGTAAGTCAACATTTGGATGTAATGTATTAAATTTTGAAGCACTATCGATTATTTGTGGGTGGAAACAAATTCACGAAATGTGACAAGAAGACACCAGAAACAAACAAAAAGAAAAAAAAAACACCGATTAAAAAAAAAAAAAAAAAAAAAAAAAAAAAAACAGTGGTTCTTCTGTCCGCCCGGTCATTCCCCACTTGGCAACTCCGCCATTCCCCACCAGTGGAGAATTCCCCACAGGTTAAGAACCACTGGTCTAGACCATTGGTTCCCAACCGGTGTGCCGCGGCACCAAAGAGTGCCGTGAGATCAACTAAGGGTGTCGCCAAAATTGAGGGCAAAAATAATTTTCGTATTACCAACTCTCTCTGTCATCCATTTTTGTTTATTAAAGCAGCATCAGTGCAAAGATGAGTATTTTCATATTATCTAGGGACAAAATTTTGTTACACTGATATTGAATCAACAAAATACTGACAAACTAGAATTTAGATTTTCTACTAAGGGTGCCGGGGACTTCTGAAAGGTTGAGTACCACTGGTCTAGACCTTTCCCAGCGAGTTTCGTTGACTTTCTCACCAATCGTCGTAGAAACGGCAACGGTTGAATACCATCTAACTGGACATTCCAACGGGATATCTCTAACCCGAGTATAGATGTCTTCCCAGAACAGCAATCTAAAAGGATCCGATTTTATGTTTATTATGGTTGTCTTTATGTCCAAGTCTTTTCTTGTTGGTGGTCGATTAAGTGAAGTGGTGTAATATGTCCCAACACATCCATTGGTTAAGTGACAGTTTAAGCGTCGTGTAAGCTTTGTAGTCTTGCCAATATATATATTTACACACACACACACACACACACACACACACACACACACACACACACACACATATATATATATATATATATATATATATATATATATACAAATACATATATGTATATACATATATATGTATATATATATATATATATATATATATATATATAAATGTATATATACATATACATATGCATATACATATGCATATATATATGTATATATATATATATATATATATATACTTTATATAACTTAAATATTGATCATTATGTGAATGAATGTTTGAATGTAGAAGTATTTGTGCGTCTGAGTGGTGGCCAAACACGCTCTGATATTGAGCAATGCATAAATACTGGAAAGAACGAACAAGCATGGTTATTTCAGAGCTTCGCCATGAAAAAGTCTCACCATTCAATGGATCGATGCATTTAACTCTCAGACTCCTTCACGCCACTCACTGAACCAAATGAACCAGAAGCACGAAAAGCGTACAAGACTTAGATCACTTTTATGCCTCTAGAGCCAGAAACGTCGAATCAAGCTGACTAAAAACACTGAAAGAAATCGTCTTATATCAAGTTCTACAGTCAACACGAGACAAATATATAAAGATCAGCCTCTGGCTTGTTACACACAATCAAATCAAAGAAGTTCTTCGAAATAGTGGTAAGAAATTATAATATTTCCTCCATCATTTAAAGATAGAACTATGTACATTTTTGGACCAAATATAAACATTTTTGTCAGACACTCCACCAGAGTTGAAGTCAAGTATGTAAAGGAGCTGTAAAATGCGAGTTTATACCTTGTTATTAACATCATTCTTTGCAACTGTTAAAATTTTAATTCTCTTTACAAAAGATAAACCACAAATACGATAACTTCAAAAATGAAATATCCTATGATTTTGTAAGATACAATAAGTTTATCAAAGTTTTAGAATAAGGATTATCTTTGTTTTTGTACAGAAAATATTTATGTTTTAGAATAATGGTTATAACATCAAGAGTGAGTTTAAGCTATATATTCTGATTTAAACTTGAGCATTACTTGTTTTCTTTGTACACTTTAGAAAAACGAATCATTTTTGTTTAATATGATAACCTTGATTCCTGTATTCCCACAACAATTGGCAAAATATAATTTTTGTCACAGTATTACGATTCATACCTTTGTAATAATACTCACGACCTGTATATGTTTATATACATATATACATACATACATTTACACACATACATTTCATACATACATACATACATACATACATACATACATACATACATACATACATACATACATACATACATACATACATACATACATACATACACACACATACATATACACATGCATACATACATATACACATGCATACATACATATATGCATACATACATGCATATATATACATACATACGCACACACACGGGCCGTGATCAAGCGAATGACATGACGCACGAGTTACAAAGCAGTACTAAAATAAAGCACTAATGACGGTAGGAAAAGCAAACGAACGAACAAACAAACAAACGAGCAAACCTATTTGTACGAGGTTTTGATAAATAATTGCAGGCATTTGCAGTGTGCATCCACACGCCTACTCTGAACTCAAAGCTCTCTCACGCCTAAAGCATTCTCTCTGCTCTTTTAACCTGTCGAATAACTATCAGAGAACATGAATTTAGCAGTGATAAAATTAATTAGATATCAGGAGAAGGCATGGCTTAACATGAGTGGAAATTTAGAGAGCAACAACAAAAATGTAATTGAAATAAAGTCAAGATCCACAAAGTGAATTTTCAGTAACATTGGAAGTGGTGCTCTCCAACAAACTGGATATCATCCATCTTCACCTGCCATCCATTTTTTTTCTTTTCTTTTTTGTGCCATACACCTTCCGTATGATAGCTCTTTCGGATAAAGGTTTTAAACAATTCAGATAGTGATCGTTTTTTTACATATACTTATATATATTTCAGTTTCCTTTAGTCTTTTTTTGGGGGGTGGGGGTGGGGGTGGAGGGGGACATTTGCTAAACGATTTAACTCGTCTCAGGAAAATGGCAACTTGTCCGATATTGATTATTCTGTGTTTATGTGTCTAAATTCCTATGTGGTATTCAGCCCTTTTCCTAAATTAAAAAAAGATGATGATGATATGGTTTAACGTCACAAATTCCTCACATCGGAAGGCTAGGACGGTGCCCCTTACTAAGGACTTTGTAGCGTGGAATTTAATAAACCATGCCCTTGGTTCGATTTCGCCGGTGGCAGGATTCGAACCGCCATACCCCTCGACCTTCACCGCAAGTAACGACGCCCTTACCCGATCAGCCAGTTATGTATGTATATGTTATGTATGTATGTATATATTAATACGAGTATTTGACCTTTCCAGCACGAGATATATCGAGTATTCGAAGCCATAGTTTTTACTCGAAGAAACTCCATACAATGAAGTGTCTGTAGCTAAAAAAAATTAATGTCTGAAATGGCATATTTAATAACCGTGTTTCGCATAACGGCAGACAATTTTATTCAACCTGAATTTACGTCTGTGTCGCAAAATGTCAAGTAACCACTGCGATTGCTTTATCTTGGTTTAGGCAGAAGAACATACAATACACACGTGTAGTTTGCCTATAGGGTAACCTTTGTTATTTTCTAAACATTGAATCGTTTCCCCTACCAGCAGCCCGTCTGGGAATGAAAATCAAACATTCCATCGACTTTTGACTTTTTGGACTCGCACGCTTGATGACCGACTCATCTTTCTTGTTTGCTGAATTGCTATCAGCACCTGATGCTTGACTTAATAGTGCGTGTACTATTAATCTTTTAAGATTGAGGTAGAAAAATACTGCAAAACATATATAAGACGTAGAGGAGAGGTCTGATTTTAATCTGTACTACTTTGGGCTGCCGTCACTTGGCACTTCGTAGGATGGTTCATTTATTCTTTGCTTTTGAGAAAGTTTACAAACTCTCTCTGATTATTGAGGTTGAAAGTCTCCTCTTTCTTGTACAGGTATTAAGGAATTTACAGGCGTCTTAGGTCAGGGTGTGTGACGATTATCGTAGTATTTTCATCCAACAGTGTGTGTGCATTTTTGTTTGTTGTTCTTCTTGTTACAAGTGGCAGATAAGAAAGCATTTAGTCGTCGTTATTTCAATATAGGTCGATGAAGGCGAGCCGCCATTCTTTAGGGATAAAAACTAGCTAACGAGACTTTTCCAAAACACCGTGGGTTTAAGAGTAGTGCTTTTTTCGTTTTTATATCATGTGACGAGTTGGGTTTTCACATTTTTTCTACAAGGTGTACGTTTCTTTTTACCAAAGAAATGGACGTTGAGGGAGAGATAGACGAAGAAGAGAAAGATATCAACATGAAAGGCGTGGTACGGAAGGTGATCAAACTTTTCGAGGCCAGATGTGGCCTAATTCTGGTTACTGAAGGATTTTGGAAAATAATTTGTGAATGAATTACAACAGCTGAATACATGATTTCTGGAATAGGGAAAAGTACCATTAGACTGGAAATCTACCAATGTGGTACCACTGTTTAAAGGAGACAGGGAGGACCCGCTAAAATATAGGTTGTTCTTGACCTGCACACTAGCCAAAATGTGTGAATAAATATGAGAGACAAATTAATTACTTGGAAAAGATCTTCATTGACAGTTATTTTAAGATCAGAAAGAAAAGTCATGTGTAACAAATTTGCTCATTTTCTAGTTTATGAGTTGCATAAGAAACAGGAGTTTTCATGAATTATGCATATCCAGATTTGGAAAATATTTTCGAGAAGGTGACCCACAAAAGGTTAGAACGGGCATTGGTAATCATAAAGGGGCTTACAGGAACTAAATTGAAATGTATTTTTAAAAATAATTGACATAAATGAACTGTAGTGAAGTATGAGACGTCAGACAGAAGAGAGGTGATTAGTGGATTGCCACAAGGCTCAGTTCTGGCACCAATAATCTTTTCCTGCACATGAATGTTTTGATGGATAGGGTATATGGCTGCGTGAATTTATAATCTATATATACATATAGATTAGAAACAAAATTACTATAATTACTCAAATTACCATAACTACTTTCATTTCATCTCGCATCCAATCAAACCACCACAGCTGTCATATCACCATTACCGACAACACCGAACATGACAACAGCGATTACAACAGCAATGAAGAATATCCCTCCAAAATAAATAAGTCATCTTAAAAGGAGTTATAACAATAATACGCAAATACACAAAAAGAAAACCAGAAAGGTGGACATTTTACAAACAGAACTAGTAATGAAATATAGAATGCTATAAGGAAAATAACCAAATAACCAAATAACGCAAGTAGGACAGAAAAAGTCATATAGAAAACGAAGTACTATGGCACTACAGTTTTAAGTCGTTCATTCAGATTCTTCTTTATGCAATTGATGGAATGTTATATATGTATTTCATTATATCTTTTAATGTACTCAGCCCTCCATTACATAGGAAATAACTAAAAAAAATAACACATGCAGAAACGAGAACAGCAATTGCAGTTGTGACAGTGGCAACAAATACAACAAAAATAACAGCAATGACTCTGTACCGAAGTCAGCAATAACATTTAAACGTCAATTGCTTCCATGAAAGCCGTTTGGTGATGATAGCATATGACATCAATGCACGGTCGTGCATTGCAAATCCCATATCGCTCGATGGTTCTGACTACGCAAAATGAACTTTTTATGTGATACATGATTGTATAAAAATGTAAACGAAAAAATAACCTTTGATATTAGTGAGTATTTAGTTTAGTCTTATGTACAACAATTACTTTCTGTTGCTATTGACAATTTCATACATTTTTCTATGCAAAATTACTCTCGATCAGTTGATAATATGTTAAAAAACATAACAGATTATATGTTGAAAAAACATATCAATAAGAAATGAAAATTTCACCTGTCTATTGGTCAAAATAATGTGATTAAAGACTTCCATCTAATTCTACTTCCATCCACTACTAGTGACTTGTCATTCTCGATCATAAACGATAATACAAAAAACTTTGTAGTGTTAAATTAACTTGTTACCATAATTCAATCTTGCAAAGTATTAGACCCATTTTTAGGACATTATTCATTTTAGAGAATCCTTTTCCTGTATTTGTGGATTCAAAATTACATGATTATTATTCTTACCTAAACTGTAGTGCATTCAATTATTGCCAAAAATTGCACTAGTTAACGTCAAACAACTTTATTTAGCTAAGAGATATTCCTGTAAGAATTATTGTACTGACCACAGATAAGAAATATACACTGGAGACCTGAGCAATTATTCATTGTAACTTATTATAAACATAGAAGCATTATGCCTATAGACCAGATATTTCCCCCCAAAAAAAAATCTTACATTCAAGTACGATGAAAAATATCACACTGCAAAATTGTGTTCAATAAGCATCACTGCATAAGAGGAATAACGGCCAGAGGCGTTTCCTGTGTCGACTGGAATTTTTCAAAACCAAAGTTGCAACGATGGTATCTAAAACAAATCTAATTAGAGGACACAGGGTGACCTTGGCAACGCGCAGCAGTTTGGAAAACACGAATTGGAAACGCAGTCGCACGGTTTAGTGGGCCTCACATCAAAGCGACGTCGTTATTACAGAGTTAGCTTCCTGATGTTTAGTAGTCTCGAACGTTCATCACACAAAAGGACAAACGGAGTTGACATTTCGGATTTTTTATTTACCTATTTATTAATTCATGTACTTGTTTATATGAATAAACGTATGAGAAGAAGAAGTAAAAGGTGGAAATAGACAAATCTCAACGGAATAGATGTGGTTAAGGGGGAGATGCGTGAAGTATTTTAGATGACTGTTTGAACTTGGAGGAGGATATGGAAGGACTGGTGGTAGCAGTGAGAAGCGCTAAGAAAATGACGGTTATGGGAGAGGAAAATGGAGGAGAAAGAAGAAAAGATGAATTGCAAGTAGCTCTGAAAATTATGAAAACGGGTAAGGCTCCTGAATTAGATGGGTATCTTGCGGAGTGTCTGAAGAAAGGAGGTACAGTAGTATTGGACTGGCTGGTGAGTTGTTTAATGTGTGAGTAAGGGAGAGTAGGAGGCCGAAGGACTTGAGGAGTGCTTTGCAAAGAAAAAAGGGGACAAATGTGAGTGTAGTAGTTTCAGAGGGATCAGTTTGTTGAGTGTGCATTGGAAGGCTTATGGGAGGGGTTTATTTGAGAGGATTAGGAAAGGAACAGGGTGAGTAATTTGTGAGGGACAATGTAGGTTTAGGAAAGATAGGGTTGCGCGGATCAGATTTTTGTGGTAAGTCAGATATA
>NC_134795.1:8175216-8187716 GCF_046742065.1 Oratosquilla oratoria | reverse complement strand
AGCTTTGTTCAAAACGAGATAGCACTCGGCTGACTGTTGTTGTTTAGCTTTGTTCTCCATGGATTCTGGTACGGATAACCTAATGTCTCTGGTTTCGCCTTAGACCCCTCTTACATGAAAGACAAGAATGTTGTGTAGCATTTATGCCTATGACACAATATTTCAACCTTTGAGAAGACGAAACTGTCTTAATGTGTGGATGAACCACAGTGAGCTCCGACGATAAAGTATACAGACGTGAGACTTGTACGTCCACAACAAGGTTAGACAGAAAAAAATCTGAATTCTGTTCAGGTGTTTCTCAAAGCGTGTTTTATAGTTTCGAACTTTATTCCGTTCAATTGTTTCATCTGGAAAATTATTCCAGTCATCAACGACGTGGTTGGCAAAATTATTTCTAAATACTAGATTTAATTGACGGAATGATAGTTTGAGTCCTTTATTCTTGTTCGGTTATACAATGTGATTTATTTATTTTTTCTAATTTCAGTATTATCAATTTCCTTTATAATATAAAAATATTGCATTATAACCCCATAAATCTCTCTTTTTCGTACTTTTCTTTAAAAGTTTAATTTTTTCTATGCTGGAATCTTTATGTTTAGTATGAATTTTACAAATTGCTGTTGAGTTTTTTTCAAGCTATCAATGACTTTAATGAGATTTGGGGGCCATGCAATAAACAGTATATTGTAAGTGTGGGTGGACCAGAGAGAGCTTGAAAGGCAAAAGATCGTGCCACCAATCCCAATATCCTATTTGTGTCATCTAAGGAAGAAAAACAATTCATAAATATTTTAGAGTCATCACTGATAAATATACCAGAATGCTTTTCGTTCTGTTTTTCTTTTTCAGTAACTTAGTCGTATTTAGTTTTATTTATAACTACCGTAAATTTACATTTCACGTAATTGTAAGCCATTTATAAGTAATCATAGCTATCCTGCAGTAGAACATTTAAGTTCAAAGTCAATGTGACTGATATGAACATTAGCACCCCGAGGAACCCCCACTCGTAACATCATTTCAGCAAGAAATTTTGTCATTCAGAACAAGTCGAATATCTTCTTCATTTTGCCCGAGTCTGCCCTCCAATTGAACACAACTGTTGCACGCCATGTTGTGTGATAACTTCCTATGACGTAATTTGTTTGCACTTATGAAGACGAATTTCGTGCGTCGTATTGTGTCGTATTATGACTTATTTCGTTCGGGGTTGATCGTGTTGTTATTGAAACGTCATACAACATATTTTCTAGGATAAGGTTGCTACGGCTCTGGACATAGTTTAACTTGGCAAGATATTGACCAGATTCTTTTTCTTTCCTTCTTATTTTTTCTTTTCTTAGCAACTTCATTCAGCCAAAATGGGACTTTTGATTTAGGAACCAAATCCACCATTATCTAATAATTTCTCGGTCGGAACAATTCTACATAATTGTGATGGACCAATGACGTTTCCTGATTTTTCATCCCTGAATCCCCAATAGGAATTATTCCAGACCTTCCCGAACCTGACCCAGGACAAATCAGGACTGCAAATATTTCTTTCAATTTGTTGCGTGTATTCTTGTTGACGAAAAAACGTCGAAATAAAGCTGCCGTATTAGTAAGAATTCATGAGATGCCCAATGATATAGGTTATACTTTCGCAGTTCAGATATACAATGGGTCGTGTGTCCGCAAGAATGTCTAGATCATAAACCCACTCTCCTTCCCAACTTCCCACGCACACACACACACACACACACACACACACACACACACACACACACACACACACACACACACACACACACACACACACACACACACACACACACACACACACGTTTCCCTTCTTGTGACCACGGTTAGGGGACAAAGTCACTACGTCAGTCAGGATTACGATATTGATTGAACCTTATCTAAGGGTCGGCTATAGAGTATCCTTCTTCCCTTGCTCCTTTTCCTCACTAACCCCCTCCCCTCTCCTCCTCCTCCTCCCCTTCTCTCCTTCTGCAATGGTGACATATAATATCCCTTGTGTGTTGTACATACGTATTTGTAATATTGTTTATCTATTATTGTATATTCAATGTATTATTGTGAGAGCCAAGTGTTCATATTAAGCGTGCATGTTTTCCTCACTAAGTCTGAGCTTAGTGGCGTCGGAGTTAGACTTGGTTTCGATTTTGTATCATTTAGTTACCCCAATACACTTCTTCCTCTAATCGTCCCAACCCTCTCGGGGACACTTGGGTCCAACTTCAAACTTCAGTGATCGTAAGAGTTATGTTGAATGTGCTTGAAATCCAACTTCCCCCTTTTTTTTTTTTTTTTGCGTACAATAGCCTTATACGTGTGGTTAAATATAAATTCTGCTCTAGCTACCATCAGATTATTTTATTTGGGTGAGGGAAAACTTCTCGCGAGCCAGAAGCTTCAATACAAATAGAAATAGGAAATACTCATGCGGTAAAGAATCAAATCTTTTTTGTATTATTAGGTCTCAACATACGGGATCCAGTGATACGTCGAAAAGAAAATCAGATGATGAGATTCCAACACTGCGGGGAAGCACTTGACGGTCGTAATAAGTTCGAATAATGCGTCTGTAATATTGTCTTCATCGAAAAAAATAGAACAGCAGGTTAATGAAAGTCATTTGATTCGATCTGTAATGAAATTTCCTTCCTTTTCCTTGGAGCCCAATGCCATGAAATCATTCGAATGTCAGTTTTTCCAAGTATGCATAGGAAAAGTGAAAGTAAAAACTTAGCTGCGTGTGTATGTAGGTGAGTAAACGAAAACGGAGAAATTGATGTCTTTATCATTATATAGATGCGCACCATGTATTTGAAATTCGTTAATCTGTTTACTGTATCCCCATCTCGGGAAAACAAGTAATCTATTATCCCGAAAATAAATGGAACTTCAGTCTCTCCAGTCAAGTATTTGAATAAAAACAAAAACAAAAATCGAACACCAAGCGCAACCAAACGGGTCTTTCATTTCCGACTGTCGTGTTGTAAGCAGACGTAAACAGTGTAATTACAGTGTTGCCATACGTTCGAAGACGACCATCATAGACGTTATGCACTGTTACAACCCCATAAACTGTCAACCAAACTCCGAGATGTGGCAACATTTGGTGCATAAGTGAGACAAAATCGATCCTCATGGGAGACGGTGCGATATAAGAATGACTGTTAATCTAACTTATATCATCTGATCCTGAGACCGCTAACCACAAAAGTCTTTTGTGACGTCATAGCTTGTTCCATGACCATTTGGTCCATCACAAAACAGAACCAAACAGATTATTTATTGGTCATATCTGAGACTACAAACTCCTTTCTTACCGGCTGGTTTCCTTGATTTTATTTTGACCAACGCCAGTCTGGCGTGTGATTCCATTAGCAGCAAAGTTGGTTAATAAGAATGAAGTCCCTAAATTTCACACAATAAAATGGAAATCCTGCAAATTTAAGAACTGGTGAAAAAAAAAAAGGATTCTGACTTCACAGGATTGTATATGTACGTCATAGTTTGTCGCTGGCAAGACCCTTTCAGACCAACTTAGTAAAGCGTCCTGATTATGACGTCATTTGTGACGTCAGTCGAACTTCTACTTTGTCTTCCCGTAGCCTAAGCGCAAACTGAGACGCAGGTAACACAGGCGACACAGCACAGCAAAGGCAGACTTCCTGTCGCTAAATAGAAGTACAGTTTGAACTGTTCTCTCATTTGAAACCCTAGATATACTAATTCAGCTTTTCAAGTGAGAAGGAAATTCAACTGTACTTCAATTTTAGTAACAGGAAGTCTGCATTAGCTGCCCTATGTCGCCTGCGTCTCAATTTTCGCTCAAGTCACACTGTCTGCTGGAAGGTGACCTGATACTTCCTAGATCCTACCCTGGGTTTGCTCTCTTGGGTCTTGATCTCCTCCCTAATACCAAAATAGTAACCATTAAGCCAGAAAAAAGCGTGCATGTATGTGCGATTGTGTAAATCTGAGTTCATGTGCTTGTGAATGTATTGGTGTGCTTGTGCTTGTATTTGTTGGTTTTTCTGGGTGTGTGCGTGTGTGTATATGCATTTGTATGCGTGTCTGTATGAGCGTGTTTGCGCTTGCTCGCGCACATGTGTGTGTATGTATGTGTGTGTGTGTGTGTGTGATTCGCCATGGTCTTGGGTCAAGTGTTAGACTCGTGATCGACAGCTATATCTGTGTGTGTGTGTGTGTGTGTGTGTGTGTGTGTGTGTGTGTGTGTGTGTGTGCGTGTGTGTATGTGTGTGTTTTTTTTTTTAAATTTAACTATACCTATGCATTTATTTATGTATTTTATTTGTTATTTACATTATCATAGTTTTTATTTATTATCTTATTATTATGATTTTTTCGCATCCGACCTAGATATGGACCAAAAGGTCTCCTGTCGGCATGCTCCGCCTTTGTAATCCTTTGTAATCCTTTGTGTGTGTGTGTGTGTGTGTGTGTGTGTGTGTGTGTGTGTGTGTGTGTGTGTGTGTGTGTGTGTGTGTGTGTGTGTGTGTGTGTGTGTGTGTGTGTGTGTGTGTGTGTGTGTCACATATTAGTGAACGATAACGTGAGTTATAAGATCCATTGGCACTTTTTCCTTTGGCTGCTTACCTTCCATCCACAATTCCTTTTGATTATCATATAAATGGGCAAATGTATGAATGCATGAAATGGAAACACGCACACGCACAAGTAGACAGACAGACAGAAACAGACAGCAGAGAAAGATTGGCAGACAGTGACTGATAGCAAAACAGAGACAGACTGAGACAGACAGTAATACTGACAAGCAGAGAGACAGACGGACAAACCGATACACACACATATTCGTACACACACACACACACACACACACACACACACACACACACACACACACACACACACACACACACACACACACACACACACACACACATATGAACAAAGATTGGCCGAACTGGAATTGCCGACCCTGGAACAAAGAAGAAAACGAGGGGACCTATTAGCCAATTACAGGATTATAAAAGGCAAGGAACTCCTTAATAGAGAGGACTTATTAAAGTGGGACGGAGGAAAAACAAGAGGACATGCAGTGAAACTCAAAAAGGATAACTACAGAAGAGACTTGAAAAAGAACAGCTTCCCACACAGAGTGATAGATATCTGGAACAAACTGGACGAAAAAATAGTGTGTGCAACCACCATGCAAGAATTTGAGAACAAACTTGATCTTGCGAGATACAAAAACGGGTCAACACGAGCATAGCTCTCCTTCCCGTAAAATACAACTAGGTAAACACAACTAGGTAAATACGCGCGCACATATTCCGTTCATACATACCCATGTGCTCACAGGTTACATGAGCACATGATCAGGCATAACTACAGACTCGGACGAGTGAGCAAGTATGATAGTATTATTGTTGGACTCTCGTCCCTGCCGCCTGTTTCCATAGCTTCCGATGTTCACCCACGATTAACCCATTAAACTCCGATGACAAGATGTCTTGTCATTTGGTCAAATAAAACAAAAAATCATAAAACACCAAAATGTTTGATCAAACACCAGAAAAATATGACGTCAGTCCTCGCGCGAACCGAGGACTGACGTCATATTTTTCTGGTGTTTGATCAAACATTTTGGTGTTTTATGATTTTTTGTTTTATTTGACCAAATGACAAGAATATTGTCATCGGAGTTTAATGGGTTAACTGTTGTTTTTTCTCCCCTCCTCCCTCATGGAAAAATATACAAAAGACAAATCGGTACGAAGGCCCCGTTTGTTACTCAGTACCGAAGAAAAAAGAAGAGAAAGAAAAGGCAGAATTAAGGAATGGCTTCTTGCAAGAGAGTTTTATCATGGAGCAAACCCGTTCTTTTATCTTACCTGACCTTTCATGGAGTAAAAATGAATGAATATATAGATAAATACATAAATGAATAAATAAGTAAATAAACAAATGAATCAATAATGAATATAGATAAATAAATAGATAAATATATAGCTAAATAAAAAAAATATGAATAAACAAATAAATGAACGAATAAATAAATGAATAAATAAATGAGTAAGTGAATAAATGAATGAAGAAATAAAGATAGACAAATAGATAAATGAATAAACACAAACAGAAAAGTAATTATAAAGATATATAGATTAATTAATTCATTGATAAATGAATAGAGAGAATTATGAATGAATAGAGGGATAGACAAATAATCAAATAAATAAGTAAATGATTAGTTGAATACTTTTATAAGTAGAATGACACATTGATTAGTTAACTAATTAATTAGTTAACTAATAATTAATGGTAGAATGAACACAAAACTCTACAATAAGGTGGTAATTGCAAAGAGAACCGAAGACCAAAAGCCAAAGGATTGGCGGTCCGAATCCCGCTAGGAGAGTCAACGCGTGACGGCAGTAAGACCATAAACCATCCTTTTTTTCCGACAACGGCATTCAATGCTGAAAACGATTGAAAAGTTGGAACCAAAAGTTTTGGACTTCCAGAAAGTCTGCAAAATGCGTCACACGGTCGATGGGCTCCATCGAGATATTTCTAGTCAGTGATGGGATTAAAGAACCACAGGTTCCTTCAGGGCCCAATCACACCAAGCTTACGACCTGTTTCCGACCACCGGCGACCAGGTTGATTTGTGTTATTTCTCTGTTTATAAAAAGAATTCAAGACAATGATGCAATTCGAATGAATCTTCCCCGTCATGAAGATGAATATGAAATAGCCAATTGGCACTAATCATGAGAAAAACAAAAGTGCCACCGTCGAAGGAGGTGGTCGGAAGCAGATCGTAAGCTTGGCCAGTAGGAGGCAGATATCACTTAGGGTGTATTATACCCTGTATACGACAATTTTTGATAACCGGTTCTCGGATCTCATGAAATTTTAAGAACCGGTAAGAACCGGTTGAGTCCCACCACTTTCAAATCCAATTACTTATTTCAATAAACTCCTCGGCGATGAAAATGCTTATTCTTCTGTTATATATAATTCTTACGTTGTTATTTTTTTCAAGTGAAATGCAAGTGGGATGGTGTTCAATTGTTATATATCATAAGCAATAAGAGTTTATCACGTTTATATACATTGTCATATCATCACAATCTAGCCCGTACATAATGTATATTACTTAGATTATTGTTAAATTTCTGGCGGCGAGGATGCTCACCAGTCAGTAGATTGTGCAAAGGCGACTGGCTCGGTGTAAAATATCTCATCATTGATAATAGTGTTCAAGAAAGAATGACAAAAAATAAAGCCTGTACAATCTAAAGCAAAATTTTAATTCAGTTTTACATTAACTTTTGATCATTTTTTCCTTTAATGCTGTTTCAAATTCTGGGTCTTTCTGCTTGATATTTCTAGTTCGTTTGCGTATTTGAGGCCACATTTGGTTTACATAAAGATTTATAACCACAAATACAGCAACAGTTTGCGAGTACAGGTGCTGTCCTGAATATCTCTTTACAAAACACGGAACCTATAGGGACCGCACTTCTTGATAAGGTCAACAAATGGAAGAAAATAGGTGAATAGAACCTAACCGAACTTAATCTAACCTAACCCAACCTAACCAAACCTAACCCAAACTAGCCCAGCCTAACCCAACCCAAACCAACCCAACCCAACCCAACCAAACCAAACCAAACCAAACCAAACCAAACCTAACCTAACCCAACCAAGCCCAACCTAACCCAATCTAACCCAGGCTACCACAACCTAACCCAACCCAACCCAACCTAACCCAACCAAACCAAACCTAACCAAGGCTACCACAATTTAACCCAACCCAACACAACCGAACCCAACCCAACCTAACCCAACCTAACCCAACCTAACCCAACCTAACCCAACCTAACCCAACCTAACCCAGGCAACCATACCCTAACCCAATCCAACCTAACCCAACATTACCCATCGTAAGCCAACCCAACCTAACCCAACCCAACCTAACCCAACCTAGCCCAACCTAATCCAACCTAACCCAACCTAACCCAACCCAACCCAACGTAACACAACCTAACACAACCTAACACAACCTAACAAAACCTAACACAACCTAACACAACCTAACCCAACCCAACCTAACCCAGGCTACCATAACCTAACACAACCTAACACAACCTAACACAACCTAACCTAACCTAACTCAACCTAACCCAGCTTAACACAACCTAATCCAATCAAATTTAATCTAACGTAATCTAACCTAATCAACCTGATCTAGCCTAGTCTAATATGACCTAATTGGTAATTGGCTAGCTGAGTGACCTAACGTGAATAAAGAGATCTTAAAAAGTACTTACTTGCAAACAAAATAAAAATAAGAGAATAGGCATACACTACTTGATGTCACTGGGTATTGTAAGATCTCTGTTAACGAAATGGCAATAAAAAGATAAAAGAAAAATTCTTGAAATATCAGTGTAACCGATACCTATCAGAATTGGAATATTATATATACACAACCAATATAATAGTATGATATCATGAAGCGTTCGATTTCTAGTAAGGACAACAAATAAAAGAGCCTTATAAAGCAAATATATATATATATATATATATATATATATATATATATATATATATATATATATATATATGTATATATATGTATATATGTGAATGCGTGTTATGTCGAGGGCGACGCAGCAAAAATTAGAAAAAATAATAAGCCTCATGGCTCTGTAGAAAACAAATAGAGTGATTACTATGTAAACGAACGATGTAATAATGTCACAATCAATCGAGTGAAGTAGTTACACTAAAAGCCGTCCATCTCCGGTGACTCACTCGTCTTCAGCGGGTCGCATGAAAAATTGTCAACACCCATATGAAGAATCGTCACCCCATGATATCCCACCTGAAGATTTGTCACCCCTGTACGCCGAATATCAACAGGGGAATTAAGATTAGGTTGGGTTAGGTTGGGTTAGGTTTGGTTAGGTTTGGTTAGGTTAGGTTAGGTTAGGTTTGGTTTGGTTAGGTTTGGTTAGGTTTGGTTAGGCTTGGTTAGGTTAGGTTAGGTTAGGTTAGGTTAGGTTAGGTTAGGTTAGGTTAGGTTAGGTTAGGTTAGGTTAAATGAGGGTTATGCTTATTATCATCAATTTATACAACCGAAGAATCGTAAACCCAGAATGGCCGACATGAAGATTTGTCACCCTAAGTATAGCCCACATGAAGCATTGTCACCCTGTCGAAGTCTGGGGTGACGATTCTTCATGTGATCCTCTTCAGCATACATGCGGTCCTTTACACATTTACCGTCACTCACATCCAACTCCCTTCTCCTCCCTCCATCTCCCACTCCTCCCCTTTCCAAACCTGTTTACCCTGTCCTGTATTTCACACCCAAAAATTTTCCACAAAAATGACTGCATCCGGTCACGCTACCAAATCTTCCACCATTATTTTCACATGACATAATCAGTACATTTTTTATGGGCCTTAACATTCTTTAGCCTCTATCCGGCAACAATAGTTTAGATCCGGTGACAATGGTCTAGATCCGGCAACAATAGCTTAGATCCGGAGGCAATGGTTTAGATGTGTGAGAAAGTACCTTATGCCCGACACTCCGATTACAAGGTTCGTTCGCTCGGACAACAGAACGAATGTGCTCTTTTCAAATAATTTATCTTATATGTTGTAATATAGGTACATTTCAATAACCAAATTTTTGTCCTTCCTATGTCCGTTCTTTGGATGTATTGCCACATTCATTGTTTCCCCTCTGCATAAGAACCTCACCTCGTTCACTCTCCACCTCTATTCCCTCTTCTTCCCGTGTCCGGTTGAATTCATACCATGAATTCTCGTTTTACTTAGAACATTTTATGAAAGCATTCTAATTATTCGCTCATCAACCCTTTCCTTCTTTTCCTTCACTCTTTCAAAGCTCAAGTTTCTTCTTACCTCTCGAATGATGAATGCATTAGGTCAGGTCTTTTTACATGTGTCAGACCCGGGAGAGCTGTAACCCACAGGAAGAGAGAGAAAAAAAAAGAGAGAGAGAGAGAGAAATATTACGGGCACCCGACCCTGAAACACGATATTTCAGAGCCATGCAGTCATACATTTCCCTGATGAATATTTGCTGAGTTTCTGTATAGAATTGATACCTCATAATTATGTGATTGTTGTATATAAGACACTGTTGCTCCAACGGGGTTCTGAAGTATCATGAGTCAAAGGATTACAAAGGCGGAGCACGCCGACAGGAGACCTTTTGGTCCATATCACGGTCGGATGCGAAAAAATTATAATAATTATAAATAAATGGATAAATAAATAAATAAGTAAAAATATAATAATGTAAATGATAATAGATAATATAAATGCACAGGTATAGTTGAATAATAAACAAACAGGTAAATAGTAAATAATAATAAATTGACATATAACTAATAATAAATGAGAATCAAGCAAATAACAATAAACAAACAGACAGATGATAACAAAACAAATAAATAATATAAGATAAATGACAGTCATTACAGCATCTTGCTCAAGTGCTTATCTAAATGATTCTTAAAACTTCGAACTGAACTACATTGCACTGCCTCTGCAGGAAGTTTATTCCATTCATTAACTACACCGTTGGTGAAGCTGTTTCAACCCACTTCCAAATTAAATCTATTCCCTGACAGTTTGAGACCATTGTTTCTTGTCCGATTCTCATTTAGTGTGAAAATGTTGTCACTTTTGATATTATCAATTCCTTTTAGAATCTTAAAGACCTGTATCAAGTCACCTCTGAGTCTACGCTTTTTTAGGGAAAACATATTCATATATTTTAGTCGATTTTCGTATGATTTATTTTTTATATTTGGAATCAGCTTTGTGGCTCGCCGTTGTACTTTTTCCAATCTGCCAATGATTTGGTGACCATACAGAAACAGCATATTCCAAATATCGAACTAACGATTTATATACCTTGTTAATGAGTGACGGACTTTTGAAGTTAAATGATGGCCCAATCAGTCTTAGAATCTTATTTGCTTTCTCAGAGGCTGAAATACACTGCTTAGATGATTTGAGATCATTGCTGATAATTACGCCGAGACCCTTTTCACTATCCACTTTTGTTAACGAATTTCCAAATAACTTGTAATCTTACTTACTATCATTTTTACCTATGTGCATAGCCTTGCATTTACTTGTGCTAAATTTCATTGGTCACTTTTCAGACCATTGCTGTAATTTATCTAAATCTTCTTGAATACTATGAATGGAAGTGGCCCAAGGACGGAGCCTTGAGGAACTCCACTCGTAACATTTTTCTACCTAGAAGTTTTTCCATTTAAAACAACTCTCTGTTTTCGATCATTCAACCAATTACTAGTCCAACTTAATAGGCTACCACTTATTCCGTTTGAAGCTAATTTAGTAAGTAGTCTTTCGTGGGGGACGGTGTCAAAAGCTTTTGCAAAGTCTAGAGATATTAAATCTATATTGTTTCTTTTGTCATAAATCGAGATGACTGTGTTGTAAAACTCGAGTAATTTAGTCACGCTAGAACGTTTTCGTCTAAAACCATGCTGATTATCATTTATCAAACAGTTACTTTCTAAATGATGTTTGATAGCGTCTCTGATGATAGTTTCAATCATTTTTCCTACGATTGATGTCAATCATATAAGCCTGTAGTTATTTGGTTTCTTTTTGTCACCCTTTTTGAATGTGGGAGTAACGTTAGCTAGCTTCCATTCTCTTGGGACATCTCCGGATATGATGAATTTCTTGAAAATAATTTCTAATGGAACAACAATCTTATTTTTTATTTCCTTTAAGATTCTTGAATACTAACCGTCAGGCCCTAGTGTTTTATTAACTTTGAGTTTTTCTATACACCTTTTAATTTTTTCTTTTGTTATATTTACCGTAGTAAGTTCACCCTAGACTCTCACAGGTCTGTTTGGAGTTCGCTTTGAGGTGTTTCGTTTACGAATACTGAGGTAAAATAATTGTTTGAAATATCACATATTCCTTCATTTGAATATTCAAGTTGACCGTCAGCAGATAATAGTAGACCACTGTGATTCCTAATAACCTTTTTGTCTCTAATGTAACTATAGAATTCTTTCTTTTTTATTATCTTTTAAATCTTTCTGTATCAATAAATAAATTTGAGAGTCATTAGATGCTCCCGAGCACTTGTATTTCTTGTAACCTTGTCTCTTTTTGGATATCTGCAGCAATACACAAAATCCCATTGGCATATTTGATTACACGTACACACACACACACACACACACACACACACACACACACACACACACACACACACACACACACACGCCACACACCATGTAATATATACATATATATATATATATATATATATATATATATATATGTGTGTGTGTGTGTGTGTGTGTGTGTGTGTGTGTGTGTGTGTGTGTGTGTGTGTGTGTGTGTGTATTATAAATACATATACATATATATATATGTGTGAAATACTA
>NC_134795.1:8157716-8162716 GCF_046742065.1 Oratosquilla oratoria | reverse complement strand
AGTATCAGATGTGTATGTATATATATATATATATGTATATATATATATATATATATATATAAAGTATATCAAGGACTACTATTACACAGGACGTGCGCACCCAGATCCCTGGGTCCGCTAGCGGAGGCCATTGCTTTCTTTGTAACCTAACATTTTATATTGGACAATATATCAAAACTAGAAACCTAACATTGTATATAGGACAAATATATCAATTATTGACTTATTCAATGCAGTATAAGTTAATATAAGTTTTTATAGTGAAATAAGAAACTATTTTTAGGGCACTGTTATGCTTTGAAATGCCAATTTTAGCCGGACTTAACAGGTATTATTGTATGAGGTTAGTGGACACCAGGGTTGGCGATTTTTTTTTTTTTTTTTTTATCTTTTTAAAATATATAAAAAATCGATTTTTTTCATTTAAATCAGATTTATTTGATTTAAATAGATTTTTTTTATAGATTTTAAATATTGTGGGATTGCTATCTGATATGCGATCTGATTGCTAAAGGACATTTTTAGCATATCAATATAAGGAGCAGTGTTATATACAGTAGACTTGCCACAAATATACAAGGAATGGTATAAGCCGTATGTGAGGACGGTATGCTCAGGTTCACTCGATTCCTCCAGGGATCTGGGTGCGCACGTCCTGTGTAATAGTAGTCCTTGATATATACACACACACACACGCTCGTGACCTCAGCTTTGTCCGCTCGTGACCTCAGCTCAGTCCGCTCGTGACCTCAGCTCAGTCCGCTCGTGACCTCAGCTCAGTCCGCTCGTGACCTCAGCTCAGTCCGCTCGTGACCTCAGCTCAGTCCACACGTGACCTCAGCTCAGTCCGCTCGTGACCTCAGCTAGAGATCTCGTTTTTCTGCATAGACACCAGCTAGTGAATACCTGTGAATTTTATATCTCCTAATAGTGTTAAGTGATTGTGTTGTGTTTTTGTAATTGTATACGTATAGCGCTATACAGTTACAGATATAAGATAAAGTGCAAGGTTCTATTTAATTTCAAAACAGTTTTCTGTTACCGTATTCCAAAGGTAGGAGAAATAGTATAAGGTAAGCAGAGTAAGCTTCGCGTATTTAGTTTATTAGAGACCGCTTTGATTTTTTGTTGTTGATTTGTATTTTCTCTTTGCCGTTTTTATTGCTAAAGGGGGAGCGAAATGGCTTGTGAAGGTTGCGTGAACCTAGAGGTCCGTCTCAGGATGTGTGAGGAGGAAATTCGGCTTCTCAGGAGTGCGCTCTGTGAGAAGAGTGAACCCTCCCCACAACCCAAAGAGCGTTCCACTTCTTTACCTACTGTCACTGCCATGAGCGAGTGGCGCTCCGTGGGGTCCCGTTTGTCGAGCCCGCGTTCGGTAGACGTGTGCCCTGTGGAGCAACCGCTGGCTCTAGTCAATCGTTTTGCTCTACTGGAGGATGAAGTGGCTGAAAACCGGGAGTTCTTGGTGGTGGGGGACTCCATGGTTCGAGGCTATGACGACATCCTGCAGCGAAAGACTAAGCGACGTTGCAAGCTTGTATGTCAACCGGGCCGTGGGATCGTTGATTGTACCCGGTCCATCAGGGAGCAAGGACGGAAGAACACGGTTACGATTGTACATACGGGTAGTAACGATGTAGGTAGGGTGAGATCAGAGGAGCTTGTTCGGAATTACAAGGTCCTCCTTCAGGAGATGAAGGAACGTGGGAGCCGTCACGTAGTCTGTGGGATCCTTCCGAGGATCTACGCAGGTTCGTGTTGGAACAGTAGAGCCATAGGGATCAATGATAGGATATCGCAGTTGTGCACACAATTGGGATACCACTTTCTTGATCCTTGGTATCTCTTTTCTAGGCGCCATGACCTTTACGCTTCTGATGGGATCCACCTTACCCGCAGAGGCAAAGATGTTCTTACAAACCTCATTGTGGGAGTTTGTAATGAACTAGCTCCTTTTTTAGGGTAGAAGGCCAAAGGGAAGGGGAAATAGAATGTACTTGGGAAAACAGTGTAGAGTATAGCATTAATGTACAACAATGTACCAGTATAGGACAAAATATAATTTTAGGATATAATGTCGCTAGAGGACGAAATGTCACATTAGGATATAATGTCATAGGACAAAATGTCGCAATGGGATATAATGACAGTGGAGGACAAAATATCACGATGGGAAGTAATGATAGTGGAGAACAAAATATCACGATAGGATGTAATGATAATGGAGGAGAAAATATCACGGTAGGATATAATGTCATTGAAGGCCAAAATGTAATTTTAGGAAGGGATACCGGACAGAATGTCAATGAAGGCCAAAATATCATGATAGGATGTAATATCGCTAGAGGACGAAATGACACATTAGGATGTAATGTCTTAGGACAAAATGTCACAATGGGATGTAATGACAGTGGAGGACAAAAGATCACGATGGGAAATAATGATAGTGGAGAACAAAATATCACGATAGGATGTAATGATAATGGAGGAGAAAATATCACGGTAGGATATAATTTCAGTGAAGAACAAAATATAATTTTAGGAAGAGATACCGGACAGAATGTCAATGAAGGCCAAAATATCAAGATAGGATGTAATGACAGTGGAAGACAAAAGATCACGATGGGATGTAATTATAGTGGAGGAAAAAATATCACGGTAGGATATAATGTCACTGGAGGACAAAATATAATTTTAGAAAGGGATGCCGGACATAATGTCACTGAACGACGGGAGGCCGGCGTGAATCACGGTGACGTAGGGGGACAAAATGTACAAAATAGATCGGATGACCGTAATCGACCAGATGTCCGTGATGGGGGAAATGTTAATTTTGATAGGAGAAATGTTAATGAGACATTGAATGTCAATGAAGGACCAAATAATAATAATATAGAGCAAGGCATAAATAAAAAACAAAATGATAATATAAGACATGATATTGAAACTCAAAATGTGTCAAAAAGAAATAATCAGGAGTTTCTTAAAACTATGTACTTTAATGCTCGTAGTATTAGGAACAAATTTCAAGAAATACAGGCGTATGTCAAAAGCGAAAATCTCGATATGATAGGAATAACTGAGACATGGTTAAATGGTACAGAGTTCGAAGCTGAATTTAATATTGCGGGATTTAAACACTTTCATCAGGATAGAAACCACAAGAAAGGTGGGGGTGTTCTATTGTACGTTAAAAACAATGTTCATGCTTGTGTTTTAGAGAAAGTGAAACAGGAAGCATATGACAGTTTGTGGGTTGAGTTAACCCAAACAAATGGACAAAAAATGAATATAGGTGTAATATATAGGCCAAAGACATTATCATTAGCAGACGACAAACTGTTATTTCAAGAACTGTCTAGTTTCTGCAACCGGGATTTATTGATAATGGGTGATTTCAATTTTACTGACATTGATTGGATGACCCTTGAACATGGCCATATAGGTAGTCGCTTGATTGATTTTCTTGGTGACAATTACTTAATTCAGCATGTAAAAGAGCCCACAAGATATGGAAACTTACTCGATTTATTGATCACTAGCCGCGAAAGCATGGCAACTGATGTAGAAGTCGGTGAATCTGTTGCAAATAGCGATCACAACTTAGTCAGATTCAAACTCCTAAACAATTTTAGAATAGATACTTGTGCTTCTAAAATACCCGATTTCAGTAAAGCTCAGTTCATAGAACTACGTCAGGAGCTTCAGCTTACAGATTGGGAGGAAAAATTAAACGAAAGGCCTGTAGATCAGATGTGGGAAATATTTCAAAATACGCTCACTAAGATGATTCAAACTTACATTCCTTTTAAGGACAGACGTCCCCCAAATCAGGCTCGCCCTAAGTGGCTCGACAAAGAAACTGAAAAAAGTATTGCTAAAAAGAGACAGGCTTATAAGAAATATAAGTGCTCGGGTGCATCTAATGACTATGAAAGTTATGTATCAATACAGAGAGATTTAAAAAAGACAATAAGAAAAAGAAAACGACAATACGAAATGAACATCGCTGAGAAATCCAAAGAGAATCCCAAAGAATTCTATAGTTACATTAGAGATAAAAAGGTTGTTAGGAATCACATTGGTCCACTATTATCTGCTGACGGTCAACTTGAATATTCAAATGAAGGAATGTGTAATCTCTTAAACAATTATTTTAGCTCGGTATTCGTAAACGAAACACCTCAAAGTGAATTCCAAACTGAAACCTGTGAAAAGTCTGGGGTAAACTTACTCACTACGGTAAATATAACAAAAGAAACAATTAAAAGGTGTATAGACAAACTCAAAGTTAACAAAACACCAGGGCCTGACGGTTGGCATCCAAGAATCTTAAAGGAAATTAAAAATGAGATTGTTGTTCCATTAGAAATTATTTTCAAGAAATCCATCATATCCGGAGATGTCCCAATAGAATGGAAGCTAGCTAACGTTACTCCCATATTCAAAAAAGGTGACAAAAAGAAACCAAATAACTATAGGCCTATTAGTTTGACTTCGATCGTAGGAAAAATAATGGAAACTATCATCAGAGATGCTATCGAATATCATTTAGAAAGTAACCGTTTGATAAATGATAGCCAACATGGTTTCAGACGGAAACGTTCTTGCGTGACTAACTTACTCGAATTCTACAACACAGTTATCTCGAATTATGACAAAAGAAACAATATAGATTTAATATATCTAGACTTTGCAAAAGCTTTTGATACCGTCCCACACGAAAGACTACTTACTAAATTAGCTTTGCATGGAATAAGTGGTAGCCTATTAGGTTGGACTAGTAATTGGTTGAAAGGTCGAAAACAGAGAGTTGTTTTAAATGGAAAAACTTCTGGATGGAAAAGTGTTGCAAGTGGAGTTCCTCAGGGTTCCGTTCTTGGGCCACTTCTATTCATAGTATATATAAATGATATAGACCATGGACTAAAATCTACTGTTTCCAAATTTGCTGATGATACAAAACTGTGCGGAGTGGCAAATGATCACTCAAACCAATT
>NC_134795.1:8145216-8150216 GCF_046742065.1 Oratosquilla oratoria | reverse complement strand
TCGACGTGGGTCGAAGTCGAGTTCGGGGGTGGGAGGCGGGATGGCACTGTAATTCCAAGTGGCGTCAGCGCTGGATGCGCTACAGCGGCGTCAGCAAAGCCTCGATTTTTGCGCCCAGAGCGACGAGAGGGAAAGAAGAGGAAGCCCCCTCTGGAACCAAATCATGTCACTCAGATGTGACGGCAAAGAGGAAGCGGGTTGGGGGCCAGGACTGGAGGGGGAGGGAAAGGGGGAGGGGGGGGAGGTGACCGGGAGAAGGAAGTGGAGCGAAAAGGAAGAGGGGGGGAAGGGAAGGTGTATTGGAAGGAAAGGATAGAGGTAGAAAGAGGGGGAGGAGAGGAGAGAGCACGGAAGGATTAAGGTGAGGTAGGAGGAAAGAAGGAGAGGGGAGAGGGAGTGGTGAAGGAGAGGGGAGAGGGGAAGGGAAGGGGAGTTAAGGGGAGAGAAATGGAGTGAGAATGGAGGAGAAATAAAGAGATGAAAGGAGAGGGATAGTGGTAGGAGGTGGAGAATGAGAAAAGGAGGAGGGAAGAGAGGAAAGGATGAGAGGGGAGAGGCGGAAAGGGAAGAGGGAAAGAAAATGGAAAGAAAAAGGAGAAAGAAAAAGGAAAAGAAAAAAGAAAGATAAAGGAAAAGAAAGAGGAAAGCAAAATAAAAGGAAAAGGGGAAAAGGAAATGGAGAAGGAAATGGAAAGGGGGAAAGAAAGGAGAAGGAAAAGAAGGAAAGGGTAAAGGGAAAGGGAAATAAAAGGAAAAATTGAGGGAAAATAAGGAAAAAAAGGGTAAAGGGAAAAGGAATTGGAAAGGGAGAGGGGAAAGGAAAGCGAAAAGGAAGGCTATGGGAGAGGGAAAAGGGAAGAGGAGAAGAAAGGATGAGGAGAGAAAAAGAGAAAGGGGAGGAGATGGGGAGAAGTTAGAGAGAGAGAGAGAGAGAGAGAGAGAGAGAGAGAGAGAGAGAGAGAGAGAGAGAGAGAGAGAGAGAGAGAGAGAGAGAGAGAGAGAGAGAGAGAGAGAGAGAGAGAGAGAGAGAGATTTGAGGGGCAGGCGACAGAACGGACATGGACATGAAGGAGACAGAAGAAAAAGGAAGGTAGACAGGAAGGAAGGAAGGAAGGAGGAGTGCTCAGGACAGCCTTGTCGGCAATGGTGAATCCATTTGAAGATTTTATTGCAGCTGACGTGGGAGGAGGAAGGTGGAGGAAGGTGGAGGGAGGTGGAGGAATGGGAAAAGGGAAGAGGTAGTGTAAGTGGAGGGAAGTGGAGGGTGGAGGAAAGTGGAGGGTGGAGGGAAGGGACGCTTCCTGTTACCGGTTTGTTATAGCAGAAGGAGGGGACCAGCGGCCGGTTGTCAACCTTCCTTACATGAAAGGACAGAAGAAGTATCGTCAACGTCGAGGGAACAAGATCCTGGACAACGCCCGGAGATCGAATGTCGGATACATCCGGATGGAGGTGGGGATGTTAACGGGCTTTGAGGAAGGGTGCCAGGAAGGTAAACTTCTCAAACAGCCGTCTTTCAGGAGCATTACTACCAGATACCCGTCACTGATCGCTCATTGAAGTGAAGGGGAAGCAGCAGGAAGGAAGTCAAGGAACAGGAAGACGGAGTAATTAATCAAAAACGTCCCTGATGCTGAGCCGAACGTGAAGGGGAAGAAACAGGAAGAAAATAAAGGAACAAGAAGATGGAGTAATTAATCAAAAACGTCCCTGATGCTGAGCCGAACGTGAAGGGGAAGAAACAGGAAGAAAATAAAGGAACAAGAAGACGGAGTAATTAATCAAAAACGTCCCTGATGCTGAGCCGAACGTGAAGGGGAAGAAACAGGAAGAAAATAAAGGAACAAGAAGATGGAGCAATTTATCAAAAACGTCCCTGATGCTGAGCCGAAGAACAACAAGTTGTCAAATCCTTGCGAACTGTTAAATGTACTACATTGCCACGAACTAAGCTTAAACCGAGCGATGGAGCCATTCTGGGAAGACCCTTCATCTTCTGGTTGACCGTGGTGTCTCTGATCTTTCACATTGTGTTCTTCATGTCGGACATCGAAGTCACTTCGCCACCAGATTAGCGCATGTCCTGTACGAGGAAGACTTTTTCATATTTTGCTTTCTAGAAATCACCAAGCGAATTTCTTTTTCGGCTGTGATATTCTCTGAAAATGGAAAATCTTCCATTCTTTTTTTTCTTTTTTTTTTCTTTTAGAATTTAAGTTATCAGGCAATGAAAATGAAACCAAAGTTCAGTAGACAATATGCGTAAGACCCGTTGAGCAATTTCATTCTGCTGAAAAAAAACGCAACGACAGAAGAAGCACAATCTTACCTTAAAGATCACTTCTTCAGATATGACAACGAAGAAGAATTTGAGGCAGATAAACATCAAAAGCGTAGAAAATCATTAACAATAAAAACGAAATTTTCAGACTTGAAATCCGGAGAAAAAGCAGAACCTTACAATAGCGCGCCTCATTTTTGAATAACGAGATCATCTGATGTTATTTCGTCATTTATTTCTTTTTGCCTTTTTAAAGAAACCTTATGAGAACAAAAGTCCGGAATATCGAAAACATTTGATACAAAAACGAAAGGAAATAAGATAAGGAAAGAGAAGGCAGAGGAGGGGCAAGAGGGAAAGATTTATATCAGAAGAAAAAACAGGAAGAGTCAAAACACAAGATATGCGAATGCATGAAGAGCAAGTATAAATCCAGTAGAAAGAACAACCTCTTGGTCAGATCCATTCACAAGACTCGCATTACCCCGCCATAAAACGACATTTGTGGTCTCTTGATTTTATTTTTGTTATTTAGGCTCAATCACGGACACTTTCCCACTCACATATAAATCAGGGACCTTTTGTCGTCAATATATGTTAACGTCCCAAGGGTTCTAATTTCCCAACTCTGTATCTTCACACAAAACGGAGACTGGCGAATACTTCCGTGATGGTATTTTTCACCGAATCATTTCCACGGCAGGTCCAAACCTCAAGGCAACAGAAAACTAACTTGCTCTCGAAGGTCGAAATGACGTCAGTCTTTGAGCGGCTTCCAGTGCTTCCTGTCAACCGAAGTTGCAGGAGGGTCTGCAAAAGCAAGGGCCTCCTGCATTGGCTGAATCTCGTGATGACCCACTTCAGCCTTAACTAAGCCTTTGTCAAAGTTGGAAGTGCCACCACAAGGGGATGGAGAAAAGGAAGAATACCAGAATGAAAGGTGTATTGTATATTTGCAAGCAAGGTGGAAGGTCAATCAAAGGGTTGACAATATAGAGAAATGTGTGTGTGTGTGTGTGTGTGTGTGTGTGTGTGTGTGTGTGTGTGTGTGTGTGTGTGTGTGTGTGTGCGTGTGCGTGTGCGTGTGTGTGTGCACACTCGTGCGTGGGTGTATCCATGAAAGAGTGCGTTTGGACGGTGTGAATTCAGCGAGAGGAATGGATGGTACAGTGACCACTCCTCCAAAGGGGCAATAATGCGTGTGTTGACGCAACAATTATCGAAGTACGAGTATTCTGCCTCTACAACACTAATGTTGAAACAGTCTCTGATGTCGTGAAACTAAACCACTATGTCAGTAAGTGCACAGTTAAGTAGTGTGTCTAATGCGCCGCATTGACCATTATTTCTTTTTTATGAATGCTCTCATTTATAGTTATAATTACAATTACACTTTAAACTCGAGGAGTAGCTTATAATGACATGTGGCGTTTCTCTGCTGACTCCATTTGCTTTAGTTTTCAAATCAATTGGAAATATTCTCAGTTCAATGCAGCTATACCAGTCGTTTATTAACTAAGTAAATGATATTTCACAGCACCCACAATAGCATCAAGGAGTGGTGCCACTAGCTGATGCTGTGAACCAGAAAAGTAAAAAAAAAAAAAAAAAAAAAAAAAAAGGAGTAGAATGACTGTATAAGGCCTGTAGGAATGAAGATGCAGAAACGAGTATTGAGAAACACGCTCACTTTTGCGCTAGATATGTATTTACAAACACACACACGTATACACACATATACACACCACGCGCGCGCGCACACACACAATCTTCAGATTTTCCTATACATCGTTCCTTTGTTTAAGTAGGATAGTGGAAGGTATGTTCTCAGTATCCAGCGTGCCCTGAGCATCTGGTGCTCGTGGCGTGTTGTGCCAGGCCAATTTTTGTGCATGACCGTTGCTGGAAGCAAATGGAAATTGGATTGACACCTTGCGCTGGAAGACGTGAGAACTCGCTTCACCAAAAACTCCGCCTGAGAAAGAATGTGTGATAAAATCTAAAGATGTAGCAAAAACGACAAAAGTGTATGCAAACAAAAAGAGACAGACAAGGCAAGGATGAATGAAAGCCTATGACGTCTTGTACGTGAATTTTTAATGAAATTATGCGTAAATAAATGCTGGTATATATATACTAAAGAAAACGTTGTAGAGACCACTATACGATCATTTGTAAAAAGCATTTCTGTTTAGAAAGAAAGAATGTCATTATATCCAGATTATTCTTAGAAGCTTTCGTGTGCCATTGTAATGACAGGTCTGCAGAATGTGTGCAAGAAATTTGTTTAAAGATTCAGCTTTCGTGTTATGTGATGAAAGCACTTTTGAAACGATGAAAGCAGAATGTGCTAAGTGGACACCTAAACACTCTTAGAAGATGTACGAGCGTGCCAAGGGTGTGTAAGTAATCTTTAAAGACTTTAAAGCCTTCCAGAAGTTTTTAGGCCTTTTAGGGCTATAAATTTTGCGTTGAGATCCTTTGGATATAAGCCAATACAGCTGCTACATGAAAAGCCTTTCGCTTCTTTGCTACGACAAAGCAACTCAGTTTAAAGGCCCCTACACACTGTCAGTCATGATTGCACAATATTCATGATTGCGCAAGCATATCCTGTGTGAGTGGGTGTGATTGAGTGTTTGCGCAGATGATTGAGGAATTTCCAACACAGTTTGATTTTGTAAGCTCAAGCATAGTAGTTAAACCATCATGAGTGATA
>NC_134795.1:8127716-8137716 GCF_046742065.1 Oratosquilla oratoria | reverse complement strand
CAAGGAAAGAATGACGAAAGGAAAAGAGAGAAGACGAAAGACAGGAAAATAGAGACGGGAAAGAGGATAAAGAGGAGATGAGTGAAAATGAGAGAAAACAAAGAAGCCAACGAGAAGAATACAAATAAATAGAAATTATAAAATTGGAAAGAAAGAAAAAACAAAGACAAAGGGAAGGAGAAAAGCAGAAAGAAAGGGAAATAAAGAGGTGAACTAAAAAGGAAGAGGAAGACAAATTGGAGATAAAAGAGAAACAGGAAGAGAAAGAGAAAGAGGAAGAGGAGAGGGAGGAGGAAGAGGAAGAGGAGAGGGAGGAGGAAGAGGAAGAGGAGAGAGAGGAGGAAGAGGAAGAGAAACAGGAAGAGAAAGAGGAAGAGGAAAGGGAGGAGGAAGAGGAAAAGGAAAAGAAGAGGAAAAGGAAAAGAAGGGTAAAAGGAAGAAGAGGAAAGAGAAAATAAGAGGAAAAGAAAAAGAAAGAGGAAGAAGAAAAAGAGGAAAAGGGAAAAGATATAGAAAAAGAAAAAGAAAGATAAAGAGGAGGTGATAAGAGTGAGGGAAGAAGAGAGAGATAGACAGAAAGAGAGAGAGGGGGGGAAGGGATAATAGTGGAAGGTAGAAAAAAATGCTGAGAGAGTTTTTTTCTGGTAATTGCCTTAGCCATGTTGATAAGGGTCACCCTACTTTATATCACCAACGCAGATACGGCCTTATAGCAAGCCCTAAACCAGTTGTTGACATCATCATTAAAGTTAAAAAAAAAGAGGGAAAAAGGAAGAGAAGTCGCTTCTTTTTCCTCTTTCTAATACTACTCTGATCAATCGAAACGAACTCTTTATTGGAAGTAAATAATTTGCTTTATTAGGTAGCTCAAACATCTAGCAAGAACTGTGGAAGTACATTGTTTTGATATGAGCGTTCCCTGCTACCATTAGCAATCACGCTAGTAGAAAACCCCTGAGTGTAGATCAACAAGAAAGCAGGCTTAGACGATATCACTTTGATTTTATCATTATCATTACTATCATTATTATAATTATTTTGAAAAAAGAAGATTTAAGACGTTTGCAAAAAAAAAAGAGAAAAGATGTGTCCCTCGAGGTGGCATTATAGGAAAAACTGATAAAAGAGAGTGTGTGTGTGTGCGTGTGTGTGTGTGTGTGTGTGTGTGTGTGTGTGTGTGTGTGTGTGTGTGTGTGTGTGTGTGTGTGTGTGTGTGTGTGTGTGTGCGTGCTTGCGTGTGTGTGCGTGCTTGCGTGTGTGTAGGTGCAATTCGTATTTTCTAAAGTGAGCATCCTATATATAACATTCCAAAAACACTCATAATTCTAGATCTCATTCACTCTTTTTATTTACACATGTTGATGTGACCTTAATAACGCTACTTCTTTTTAAAGTGTCTGTGATACATTGAAAACAACGCGCATACACACATATGAACACACACACGCTCAGTGAAGTCTGTGAAGCCAACACGAAGCAATGGTTGTTAACCCGGGACCCGACACAAACATGTATGGTGTTACTGATTCCATATTATGGTAAAATGTCTACGGACTATTTATTCATCCTTCAGACACTTAGTCGTTTCAATTTATTCTTATGTCCTCACGAAGTTCTCCCATTCCCAATCATAATATACTCTAAGTGCTTTAGCATCATGAACACACTACCATGATCAATTCATCGCTTTCATCTTTGACCCTTCAACGTTGGCAGTCCTAATGCTTTTAGTCTCTCCTCATATAACTTATCTGCCAGGATGGGAGCCAGTTTGGTCATTTTTCTTTATTTTTATTTTTTTTTCGATCTTCCTTATATCTTTACTCTGGTTTGGGTTTCTAATTTCAACACCACTTCTTCATTCATATTGTGAAAAGCCACTTTAGTGTTTTGCAGCAATCCATACGTCTCTCCCATAATCTTGTTAAGTTTGTCAAGTGACAGGTTGACTTTTTCAACACTCCCAAATTTTTCTCTTCATTTGCCTTTAGAACATATTCCTTTTCAAAAAAAGCTATTGCACATATCCAGTATTTGCGCTTTTCGTATTGAAAAGTATTTTTTATTTTTTGTTAATGGCAAATATAGTTTCTAGTTATTTTTGCAACAGCTGAGAGTCCTCATTCATCGTTCTTCCCATGATATTTGCGTCATCTGTAGACATGTTTTCATAGCTTGTTGTACCTTTCATAATTCAACAAGAACCCACTGTGTTGGATAAGAAGAAATTAAATAGATGATATCCATATATTTCGATATCATCTATTTTATTTCTTCTTATCCAACACAGTGGATTCTTGTTGAATTTTACGAATGTGTTACGACATTACTTTGTAGTTACCTTTCATAATGTTATTCATTGATAAGAAAGATTATAGATCCCAGCACCGGATCTCGTGGGATTCGACTGATGACTGCCCTCCATCTTGATATCTTATTCTTTATTACTATACATATGTACCTGCCCTTGGATTTTTTTCATTCATTTGAGTAGTTTACCAATTAGTACTCTGACGTCCACCTGTTTCTATTAAGCCGTCCGTGGGGCACTTTATTAAAGACCTATTTTAGGTTGAGGTACAATCCACCCATCCCTTTCTCTCTTGCAACACATCAGTTGATAAGCCATAAGAATTTGATAGACTTCACACACACGACCTTTCAGATCTAAAGTCCAAACTAACTGTGTTAAGCCGTTCATCTTTTCAAGATATTTGACCCACCGATCTTTCACAATCCTTTTACATAATTTCACTATTGTTTTGGTCAATGACACTGGACTGTAATTCAGTGGTGTCTCCTTATTTCCACTTTTATAAATTGGTACCACATTAACCCTTTTCGATTACTGAGGCACTTATTCCTTCTTTTAATAAATACACAATCAAGATCTTGTCCAACAGTTGTTCCTTACATTCTTTAAGTATCCAGAAAGATTGAATGCTTTCTTCACTTCTAGGTTTATATTTTCTAAAATCAAGTTACTGCTCACCTCTCCTTCCAACACAAAATTTCTCTCTTTCGAGAAGAAAAATTGAAAACTTTCGTTCATCACTTCAGCCTGAGCCGAAGCTTCCTCAGGTACCTCATCACCTACATTTAACTTGGCGATATCTTCATTCTATCTCAATAAATCATAAATCTGTAAAAAATTGAGTTAACTTTGTATCTATCTACAATAATCATTTCAGAGTTCCTCTCCTCTTCGATGCGGATTCTTTTATTGTCATCTCTAGCTCGTTTATAAGCTTTCTTTGTTCCTACCATTCTCCATTTTTCTCGAGCCATTTTGCTGTATTTTTAGCTCTCTCATACTTTTGATTGAACCAGTCTTTTTCTTCCTCTATTTTCTTCCCCTGTTTCTTGGCACATGTTTATTCGCTCCCATGTTGTAGACGTGAATCTATTCTAGCTTGCTTCCTCAAAAAAACAATTTCAAGCCTAAGAAGTTTCTCTTCCCAAAATTAAGTTTGCTTTGCCTGTAGGACTCGTTTCTTGATTCTATTTATTCATCTAGCAAATGAAATAAAATTGTTATAATGTCCTTTCTATCCTATGAATCAAAGGTATTTCAAGAGCCAGTGATGTTTGGTTCATTTGTATCAAACTCAGCCTCGTGGAAGTGATATTCCCCCTCACGCGAGTCAATTACTCCCACATCCCAATTAACCTTATTGCAATTGAAGTCTCCCGCAACAGCTATATCGCTAGCCTTTCGTTTTTATTCATCTTATTATGATGGATATATTCAGTTTCACCCCAAGTTGGTGAGACATATTCCACAATGAGATATCTTCTAATTGGTCTCTTAATTCTAAATTTCAGAAAGATTTGTTCAGCCTTTCCCTTACCCAGAGTTGCTTCTTTCATCGCTATGTTATTTCTCACGACAATCATCACCCCAGCACACATTCTATCTTTACTATCTCGTTTCCAGATAGTATATTTATTAATCCTTATCTACAGATTAAGGTTTCATGAGAGCTTGGTCGCCACTAAGCAAAAATATTTGGTTTTCTTGTAGTGTGTGTGTGTGTGTGTGTGTGTGTGTGTGTGTGTGTGTGTGTGTGTGTGTGTGTGTGTGTGTGTGTGTGTGTGTGTGTGTATTCACCTTGGTCTTTGGATCACGTGTTGGACGCGTGATCGACAGCTATTTCCCTCCCGGAAGAGAGCTCAGAGCTCGTATGACCGATCTATGGGTAATGCTATGACCTTTCACACACACACACACACCCAACTCCCCGCCCACGAGAGTCAGAGTAACGACCCGAAGCACAGCGATACCGAAATAATTTCGGCCCTGGGCAGGATTCGAACTGGGTACTGCGAGCACCACCGTACTTCCCAGTCCAGCGCTCTACCAGTGTGTGTGTGTGTGTGTGTGTGTGTGTGTGTGTGTGTGTGTGTGTGTGTGTGTGTGTGTGTGTGTGTGTGTGTGTGTGTGTGTGTGTGTGTGTGTGTGTGTGTGTGTGTAACATATTTTATACAGTCTATCTTAATCAGTCAGCAAAACTACTGGTAAGGCTAAAAATGAAGCAAGAGAACAACAAAGCGGACGACGCTGCATGGTTGGGTTTGCTGAATCCCGGCACCAGTGCCGCCGTGTAGACGGAGGTGTGGCTTTCCCCTGACGACACAAAACTCTTCGAACTCGGTCCTCTTCCTAGCCTTTGTAACACTTATACATTCTCTTCGCTTCTATATTCTATCTCTTCTTCTCTTATTCTCTTTTCTTCTCTTTTCCTCTTTTTTTGCTCTTATTTTCGTGTGTTTTTTTCTTCTTCTTTTCCCTTCTTTCCTCCACTACTTTTCTTCTCTTTCGTACTTCCTCACTTCCGTCCCCCTCTCTCTCTCCTCCCTCACTATCTCCTCATCTCTCTCTTTCCACCATTCACCCTTTTTCTCTTTCCATCACTCTCTCTCTCACTCACTCTCTCGCTCACTCGCTCTCTCTCTCTCTCTCTCTCTTTCTCTCTCACTCTCTCTCTTTTTGTGGATTTTTTTCCGAAAAGCAGTACCGGTGTGGAATCCGTCTCTCTCACCTGATCCGCCCTAACAAATCCTCTTTTCCAGCCTGATCCCACATGTGAATATCGTTTTATGATTCCTCGACTGTAGCCATGGCCCCATAATACCATATCCAGTAACATTAACACCGCGTGCAAACGTGTGTGTGTGTGTGTGTGTGTGTGTGTGTGCGTAATGCTGTAATGATTATGATTTATGTTATATTATTTGTTTTTGTTTTGTTATAATTTGTCTGTCTGATTTTCATTTATTATTAGTTATATGTCAATTTATTATCATTTACTATTTACCTGTTTATTATTTTTACTATACCTATGCATTTATTTATGTATTTTATTTGTTATTTACATTATTATAGTTTTTATTTATTATTATGATTTTTTTTTTTTTTTTTTTTTTTTTTTTGCATCCGACCTAGATATGGATCAAAAGGTCTCCTGTCGGCATGCTCCGCCTTTGTAATCCTTTGTAATCCTTTGCGTGTGTGTGTGTGTGTGTGTGTGTGTGTGTGTGTGTGTGTGTGTGTGTGTGTGTGTGTGTGTGTGTGTGTGTGTGTGTGTGTGTGTGTGTGTGTGAGTGTGTGTGTGAGTGTGTGTGTTTGTGTGCACGTGTGTGCGTGCGCGCGCGTGTGTGTGTGTGTGTGTGTGTGTGTGTGTGTGTGTGTGTGTGTGTGTGTGTGTGTGTGTGTGTGTGTGTGTGTGTGTGTGTGTTTGTGTGCACGTGTGTGCGTGTGTATGCGCACTGACGTCCACCACCACTACCCACGCCTTAACGAGCATTTCTTTGACGGCAAGAACTGAAATCAAGTCTCGGGTTATTTCGTCTCGCCACCTCTTATTTCCAAAGTTTATTGGCCGGCGAGTCGGATGCTGTTTTCCCAGTGACGTCATGTCGTCTGATTCTTGGCTCCAGGTGTTTTTAATATCCGCCGCCGTCGACGAGAGTCTAGCATCCGCTGCTGGCGTCTCGAATCTGCACGCAGACTTCTGTCTGGCTTCTTGTATGTATAGGGAGCCGGATAGGGGCCTCCGACCTCTGCATAACCTAACTGGGGCGGCAGACAGTGCGGATGTGTAGAAAGGGTGAAAAGAACATTAATGTTTGTATTAGTCTTAGTCTTAGTGTTTGTGTCTTTGCTACTAAAAGTATAGATGCTAGGGTTAGTATCGGTGCTAATGCTTGTATCGGTGTTAGTGTTAGTGTAGGTGTTAGAATTAGTATGTCTTAGTTTTAATTGTGTTGATGAAGTGTCGTTGTCGATACTGATCGGTGTTGATGTTGATGTTGGTGCTATAGTTATCAGTGATGGTATGGAAATGGAATTATGGTGTTAATAGTGTGGTGGTTGTTGTAGTAACAATGCTTATAGTGGTGGTGGTGGTGGTCGTGGTGTTGGTGGTGATGGTGGTGATGAATGTGTGGCTGGACACGAGTTCGCTCCCTGCACCACATCAAACAAATAGTTGTGTAGGTTTCTCTCTTAATTAAGGTGATGCTGGTGATGGAGGTTGTCATGTTGGTGGTGATGTTGGTGCCGTTGGTGGTGTTATGGATGCTGGTGGTAGTGGTGGTAGTGGTGATGACGATAGTGGTAATTGTGATAGTAATACTGGTGGTAGTGGTTTAGTGGTGGTAGCAGTGTTGTGGTGAGATAGATATTGCGTTTTGGTGGTGGTGGTGGTGGTGTGGCGAATTGGTGAGAGAGAGAGAGAGAGAGAGAGAGAGAGAGAGAGAGTGAGAGAGAGAGAGAGAGAGAGAGAGAGAGAGAGAGAGAGAGAGAGAGAGAGAAAGAGAGAACATCACTCGTAAAAGAAAAAAAAAATCGCCTGCTCCCCCAAGTTTGGCGACATTTGCGAAGGCGCAAAGGCTTACTTGTTAACAGACAACCTTTACGATACGAATGTCAGTTGGATTACAGAAGACTCATCGACACCGCAAATTTGCGGCACAATGTAGCCTTTTTGTCTTAGGTAGGCTACATAAAGGGGACTTAATGCGGGCGAGATAAATTCCAAAACCGGAGTTTCTTCTATTTATCTATAACAAGAGATTCTGGTTGGAAATATAACAAACTATATATGGGCCTTGACCTCGGGCACACCTGGCTTGCAGGCTCTCGACCTGCTCAGCTCTCCTGATTACATTACCGTCGGTTAATATAGGGGGTTAGTGGGTTGTCGTAAGTAAAGGTGTTAGTCTTGTTATTCTATGCATTGGGGTAGTTTCTATATATAGGGGTTAGTCGTATGATTAATAAGTATGGTTAGGTATGTTATATATGTGTTAGCTTATGGGTAATATAAAAGGGATAGGTATAATAAAGGGGGTTTAATGGGTTTCTCTGGTGATATTGGGCATCTATATCTTGTTTGTCTGATTTCTGCTGCGTTAGATGTTTTCTGTGGTAAAGTGGTAGTTCTGGGAAAGCAAGGTCAACTAGAGGGGGAGGTAATGCCATGTTGTAAGCATGTGGATCACGTGCGTGGTTAGTGATGGTTAGTAATGGTTACACACAAAGGAATCTGCCACTTGTAAGTGGAGTAATCTCGTTCAATGGCCAGCGCTTTTGTCTTTAGGGACAATACTGTTGCAGAAAGGTGAAGTCACTGAGATGGTAAAGGAGAGGTTTAAGGAGACATTTAGAGGGATACAAGAAGTCAAATATAATCATCTTTTTTTCATTTTGCTTTATTTATTCTCTTACCTATCTTTATCTACTTTTTTTTGTATCTATGTATTCATTATTTATTTACTTTTTTGAGCAGGAACTATTCTCTTATCATAAAAGGTGGGTGCGAGACTCTTGCCTTTAGTGGTATACCTAAAGTCCGGATTATACAGAACTGCATAAAACTGATGCAGTCAGCACTCCATGTGGAGTTTTAGAAAGGGAGTCAATAGAAGGACGCTGTTGTCTGGAGTCGGACTCGAGCGCCGCATCAGAGTGGTCAAGGTTCACCTCCTCTTCCTCCCTATTCTTCGATCGAACATTCGCGAAGGAACAAAAGGAGAGACTTCGAATAAAAGTCGTAGGGAACAACGTCATGGCGGCAAACAAGTAGATTAGAAGGGAGGGGAGGGAGCAGGAGGGGAGGGATGGGGAGGAATATAAGAGGTGGAGGGGAAGGTAGGCAAAAAGAAGGGAAAGAGGTAGGGGAAAGAAAAGGGAAGAGAATGAAAGGAGAAGGGGAGGGAAGGATAAAGGAAGGGGAAGGGAAGAAAGGGAAGAGAAGGTTAGGGAGGGTGAAGGGGAGGCAGGGAATCGCAAGAAGCCTAAAATCGAAAGTCTGACGAGCTTAGCCTAGTGCCACATCGTGTCACATCGCGGCACATTGTGCCATATCGTCCCAGGAGCTACCTTCGGAGGGTCGATGAGACACTAGAGGCCGAGTTCTCCATAACCCGAGTTGAGAGAAGAGTACCTGGCTGTATCCAATGCCCCCAGCCCCCCTCGTCCCAGCTCCTGAACGTTCTTTCATTGCCACCTCCAGAAGCCTGACCCCAAACAAGCTCCACTCGCAACCCCGCCCTTCTTCCGAACCTCACAGAACCCACCCGCCCACCCATCACCTCTGACCTCGTATCCTCTCCGCCAAGATTTTCTTGGCCCTTAAACTATCTTCCCTACGGTTTTGTTCGCTATAGTGTGCCAAGTGACAAGTTGGTTTCTTTGTGTGTTTTTGCGTGACGTGGACCAGTCACCTTTTTCAGGTACTCAGTTTGATTGCTCTTAAAAGCGTTTTTAAGATTTCCGTTCTCTGTACTTCAGTTTGGTATTTGTAAGAATGTTTAAACATCATGTAGACTCTTCCTCATTCACCCTTTGATTATGTCACTCAGCTTCTGTTTTTATTCTGTCAGCCGGAAGTGATTTTATTAAGCTGAAGACTCCAAGTGATCAAGGAAATAAAATATGCGGAATATTTGTTCAATTACCAAGACAAAGACGTACGCATGTTACGAATTGAATAATAGGAAGTAAAAAGGAAAAAGAGAACGTGGAAAGAGTTTTCTTCAAATAAACGAATCTTCGACTGTTGCTAGATACTGGCATAGGGAATTCACCCTTCCACTAATGGTGGAATGTGGCTCATGAATTTCATGTCGATTAAAACCAGACGATTTCATTCAACTAAGAGACGTACGCTAGCCAAGGTTTGCCCCTGGTTAGAAAAGTATCTGGTATTAGTATTTGCTTCCATTTCTAGGTACTACACGACATAAGCAAATCTTTTAGGCCCACGAAGGCTTGTATGCATACTAAGTAATCGACGTAGAGACATAAGCTTCTTACAACTTCGCATAAGAAGGTCAGCCTAAGTGGCACTTAAAAGTGAAGCCAGCTGTACACCAAAAGCATGGAAGGGCTTGATAAAGTCCTCCAACTGGCGAAGACGCATAACTGTTTCTCCAGCAAGAAAGGATTTGGTTTTCTATAGATTGCTTGTCCATTGCAGTGCTCTTAAAATGATCGGTTTTTGGTCTAAACCGGTCAACAGTTTCTCGTCTGACTCAGCAATAGTCTCAGGTGATGGCTGTTCAGAACCTTTAGTCTATAACTGAAAAGTATTGTCATTTTGTCATACTAAAACTTCAGAATTTTCTTTCTTTTATTTTTTCTTTTCATTTCATTGTACCTTTTACTCCTACAAAAAACGTAAAAAAAATTATACTTTGCCCGGGTTTACTATATGTATGTATTAATATATCACACGGAAAGAAATACTTTTGCACTGATAGCAGAAGCAAGTGTAGTGCAAAAATAACACCAGAATTTACGCTCCCTTGGCAAAAGCAATGAGATGGTGTATCGGCATAGGCTTTATGTCAACCATGTAAGGATGAAAAGTGAGGAAATTGGAAATTCATGGAGTTCCCCAATCGAAAAGAAAAAGTGCTGTGTATAGATTATTGGATAAAGTAACAGAATACACTCATATAAACACACACACGTACAAACACACACACGTAC
>NC_134795.1:8105216-8112716 GCF_046742065.1 Oratosquilla oratoria | reverse complement strand
TCTTTTCACAAACATACTGCCTATCTCTTCCCTTTTACTCTCATCTGTACCACATCCACGCACATTAAAAGACCCAAATCTTAGGGTACTGGTTGGAAAACTCCCAGACCCTCTTATGCCTTTCCTTTTTTTTTTTTTTTTTTTTTTTTTTTTTTTAGGAATGTCCCCTTTTGGGGCTACAGTATATATATACTGTATATATGTATATATATATATATATATATACTGTATATATATATATACTGTATATATGTATATATGTATGTATAATATATACACACATATATACATAATATACATATATATATATATGTATATATATATATATAGATAGATAGATAGATATATGTATATGTATACATATGGATATATACATATATGTATACATATATAGATATGTATATATATACATATATATATATATACATATATATATATATATATATATGAACATACATATGTAAACATACATGTGTAAACAAATACATATGTACATATATATGCGTATATGTATACATGAATGCATGAACATATAGATACATATCTTCGATTATTAATGTTTCCTTATAACTTATCACAACAAACTTTTGTTTTTTGTTATTATCTTATCCCTGAAATAAAATCTCAGGATTTCGATCATAACAACTTATAGCTGTTGTTTATTCCAAAGATGATGGTGGTGATGGTGGTGGTGGGGGAGGAGAAGTTAAAATCGACCCTTTCCCCCGCCTCGTCCCCCACCTTCCGGAACGTGCGCGCCAACTGTGCATGACTTTGCATGACTTTTAATGGAAAACTCCGAATCTAAATGTTGGGACATCCAAAGTTTGCAGGTCCTGATTTAATTTATGAGTTTGCGTTCACGCTGTTACAGACAATTTTCGACGTTTGGAAAAGGAAGTTTAGTTTCTTGTTTTTTTTGGGGGGGTTGGGTGAGACGGGTGGAGTAGGAGTGACATAGTCTTGACAATTTCTTTATTGATTTATAGCGAGTAAGAACTACCGCCTCGACAGAATCAAACTAGACAATAAAAACTCCCAAAGGTCCCTCTATGCTGAATTAAATTGCTTGGCATGGACCAGAACAAAACCATCAGCCATTATCTGCTCTGCGAGGTGGCTAAGCATGATAGCTTTTGTCAGGGCTCCTAGGGGATTCTAGGACTTCTGGCCTTGGTGACGTCATGTGCTGACTTGCGGTTTCGGTCCGCCTGCATTACCTCCAGGCGTTAGCGTCCTGGTCTTCTCGGTCAGCACGCCTCCCAGACACTCGGGAAAAAACCAGAGTAATGACTTATTCCCCATGAGAGATCCAAGGTCATCAGTTCAGTGATGCCTCATTATACAAGTGAAACAAGGTATTACGTTTTTCAGCAAAATTGGAATAAGCAACGTATGATCTAGATCCCTGGGATAGGATGCAATTAGAGAAACAAGCCAGTATGATAAAAAAAATACTGACTTGTTTTATTTATAGACTTGTTCGTTTATATAATTATTCAATTGTTTTTCGTTGACTGATTTGACTTTCATGTTACCTGGTTGATTAATCATTTCATTCTGTTCACCTTTTTACTAATTTGCATATTCAGCAACCGCCCCACATCATGAACCAATTTTTTTTTTAACAACTTATTGATGTTGTAAACTAGTTAAAGTGTTTTATAAACCTTAATTTGAGTTCCATGGAATCCCAAAGGACCAAAAGTTTCTTTAGTGGAGTCAAAACCGAAAGGTAGAGATAGTTAGTGGACGTTTGACAATATTATTCAAAACTGTAGTGGTCATTTCAGGAGATAAGATTAAGGAACAGAACTGCAGGGAATGTGCAAGAAGACAGGTCAGGAAGCCCTACTATGCAGCAATGGACGCCAAGTTTTTCGTTGTCACTTTCGAGTTTGTTTGTTTGTTTGTTTGTTTGTTTGTTTATTTATTTATTTATTTATTTATTTATTTATTTATTTATTTATTTATTTATTTATTTATTTATTTATTTATTTATTTATTTATTTATTTATTTATTTATCTATCTATTTTGCGGAGCTGCACAGTTGGGGAAATGATCTCAATGTTTTTGCTCGCATGTATGATAATTAGAAAGGCGTTCACCGGTGATAGTCCTGCTGACGAAAGTAAACAAGAAGAAACTCTCTTTGTTGTTCATTTCTGTCGAATTAAAATACGGCATTTTTCTTTGGCGTTTCTGTGGTCACCAGATACCAATACTGCGCACACAAAACTTGCGAGAAAGCTGTTCCCTCAACTGTACATGAGACTGCTTGTGCCTACAGGAGGTCAAAAAAAGGATAGGCCACGTGAACCGATCCAGCTGCAGGAACTAGTAGAGACGCCAATTCCTCCATTGCCCTTGCAGATGGCCAGCGTCACTTTTTCAAAGGCCACTTAACCCCATTCGCGTCAGCCGAGTCCTCATCCCCACTCATCACCGCAACCACCTCCGCTGCCAGGACCAAAAACAACACCATCGTTCTCCCTCTGGAGCTATTTTTCAGACCTCATCATCACAACCACCATCACCAACCACGTTCTCCATAGCCTAAAGCCATCGATTGTCGAAGGATTCATTTTAAGCTGAACAGAATCACGAAACGAGAACCAAAATAGACTATAATATTAGCTTTTATCAGTAAAAGGTTTAATAGATATAATATTTATCAATCCGACTGCAAGAGGTGACCCTCTCTTGATGAGAATAACAAGGACACTGTAATTCATAAAAGTTGTTTTCCCTAATGAAAGGGTTGATTAAGGGTCTAGCCACACCCGGCAGCATCTCCAGCCAGCGATGGCCAATTTCCCAGGAGAGCAAATCCATCTGTTCATCCCACAGGCCATCACGGCCATGGGATGACCTCGGATCCACAATATCACGACCTTGACACCAACAACGCAATCTGCACACCCTCATCAGCAGATGCCAGGTTCACTTCCACACTACTCCTTGTGAAGGAAAGGGACCTCCTTTGAATATAATGAACCAATCTTTTGGCATTTTACTTCATTGTGAACAAAATATTAGACGTTTTCGTTCTTTATTCTTCAAATATTCACGATACCTCTTCTTTATCCCAGTTGGTATATTTCTTCTTTCACTCGTTTTCTTTGCTTAAAACAATAAGCACTTTACATGATTTTATAGATAAAGGTGTATTCAAACATATATACATACACGCATATCCGTATTCATACACACATACACAGAGACAGACAAAGACACAGACACAGAAACACACACAGACACACGCACACACACACACACACACACACACACACACACACACACACACACACACACACACACACACACACACACACACACACACACACAAACACACACACTCACACACACACACACACACACACACACACACACACACACACACAGACACACATATATATATATATATATATATATATATATATATATGAAAACAAATCACTAAGCACACGTGAAAACAATACTTGCAGACACCACTTGGAAAAAAAAAATGATTACCGAACATTTTCGTTTTTTCAAGACATCATCAGGGTCTTGAATAGACCAAAACGTTCGGTATTCAATTCTTTTATTTTTCAAGTGGTTTCTGCATATATATATATATATATATATATTTATATATATATATATATATATATATATATAGATATATATATATTATATATATACATATATATACATATATTTATATATATATATACATTTATATATATATATATACATATATTCATATATATATACATATATTTATATATATATGTATATACATATATACATATATATATATATATACATATGTATATATACATATATATACATATATATACATATTATACAGTATATATATATATATATATATATATATATATATATATATATACGTGCAATAAATTTCCGTGCAATATCATATATACATAGTTTATACATTATACAAGCAAACATAAATACATACAAAAATACATATATACATACATACATTTATATATATATATATATAATATATATATCTTATATATACATACATACCCTGTACATACATACATATATACATACTTAAATATATACATACATACATAAGAAAACTGCTGGAGTCTAGGAACCATGATGGAAAAGATAAAAAGCACCGAACTCAGAAACAGGTAATTTAATCCGACGTTTCGAACCCTGACCGGAGAGGCAGTTAATCCTCCTTTATGTACTAGAAAGCAGTACATGTAGTACATTTGGCGAAGTCAATTCCCATTTTCCCGTCACAGTTATCCAAGTGACCAAATGTCTGCGATTTTGTCCTTGCGTGGGTTTGATTGGCAGGGCGGGGATGTTTTGTATAAAAACAACAAGAAGGGTTGCAGGCTGTTTTTGAAAACTTGGGGCTAGTGACGAAAACAGCATAAACAGATCCTTCACACTCAACCCCATTTTCAGAGAGGCAAGGGAAAGGTCGAGTGGAACAGAGACACGACAGCAGGCGAGAACCTAGAAAAGGTTATGACCATTGGCGGGAGGGGGACTTTTCATCCATACACGCGCCAGGACAAAATCCCACACATTAGGTCACTTGGGCAATTGTGACAGGAGAATAAGAGCAGCCCGCGAGGTGAAAGAGAAGGTATTATACTCAAACCGCTCCCCGTGTATCGGTCAGGTACGCGGGGAACGGTTCAAGTACAAGAACCTCCTCTTTCGCCTACCAATTGTACTTCTCTCATAGACGTGACACCACTCGTGTATATCTTACTAATCTATACATTGTTATACCTTTTCATTTTGTTATTTATATGTTTATTTTCTTGTCAAAATTGTACCAATATTTTTATTTTTGTATAATGTTACAAAACTTTGTCAATCCTGAAGGTGTCTCTTTGAAGACGAAAGCTTGAATACATAATAAGTGGAGTACTATGGAAATTTTGTTCGTATTCACCTCCCAGCAGGAAACATCCAGATAAGAAAAATTGAACATATTAAGAAATTGAATCGTCAAAATGCTGTCTTATTAAATTCTATTTGCATATATATATATACATATATATATATATATATACATATATACATATATATACATATACATATATATACATATACATATATATACATATACATATATATACATATACATATATACATATACATATATATACATATACATATACATATATATACATATACATATATATACATATACATATATATACATATACATATACATATACATATATATACATATACATATATATATATATATATATATATATATATATATATATATATATATGCTGGTATATTGTGATAAGTTGATTGAAAGTGGAAAAAGAAGTCACGGGTCTTGTTCCGAGTTCCTGAGTTTATTCCTGACCGGTTTTGCTCTATGCTTCTTCAGAGGAAGCATAGAGCGAAACCGGTCAGGAATAAACTCAGGAACTCGGAACTAGACCCGTGACTTCTTTTTCCATCTTCATATATATATATATATATATATATATATATATATATATATATATATATATATATATATATATATATATATATATATATATATATATGAGAGAAATTTTCTAGTGACAGCGACATTAATCTGACCATTTTTATGGCAGTCGCATGTAGGACTCGATTACTATGCTGTGTGAAATTTATAGGGAACCAAGATGCCAAAAAGAAAGTCACCCGGGATGCAGAGGGAAGGAATCCGAAATATTCGTATTTGGGGAAGAGACCAGCTGGGAAAGAAAGCCAATTTGTATCCGCGTCATGAGCTAGGTGGCAATTTGATTACGCAATACAGAACAGAGTCAGAAATGCGTAACGTGGAATGCATGGTTCATGACGTCATAGCACCCTGCAGTCATGAAACCATGACGTCTTGTAGCTGTGACACAACGTCGGTACGTCATGAAACATGACGTAACTAGAACTGGTGTCATGAAACGTAACACTATGCTTGCAGTGCCATGTCCTCGTGGAGCTACATCATGGACCCGTGGCATTTGGATTGTGACGTCATGAAGTGCGACGTCACGAAGTGTGACGTCATCAAGCCATGTCATGAAGTGTGACGCTATAAAACGCCGGAGAACGAAGGCTGCAGTCTCCTGGCGACAAGGGAGGAAGGGTTGGCGCCACTTCTTTATGATTCTCAACACGGTGCCAAGAGATCCCTGGCGCCATCGCTGAGCAGCAAGAAGTGAAAAATCACCCAAAACCTTCTTCCTCCTCTTTCTCCTCCCCCTCTTCCCACTCTTCTTCCTCCTCTTCCTCCCCCTCCTCCTCTTCCTTTCACCCTCCCCCCACATCCAGCCCCTCGTTCTCTCACTCTCCACAATTCTCTCATTCTTTTATCCTTCTTGGTCGACTCATCCCCAGCCTCTCTTCCCCGAGACTTTGTTCTCTTTTCATTCTTCTTCCATCTCTCTTCCCTCATTTCTACTCGCCCCAACCCTTATTCTCTTCTTTTACACAATGCAGCACACCTCTGCTAATTACCTTTGCAATATCTTCTCCCTCTTTGTGTCTTTCTACCTTCCCAGTCTTCCTCTCTTTCTTTCCCTCCCTTCCTTCATCGATATTTCTTTTTTAACCTTTATCTCAACTGGCTCTCGCCATTCTCCTCCTCCTCCTATTCTTGTTTCTTTGCCTATTCTTCTTTCGCTTCCTCCTATTCCTTTTCCTTCCTTTTCCTATTCCTGTTCCCTTTCCATTAACCTCCTGTTAAAGATTGTATGGACAAGATTGCCTGAGTTTATTTCAGTTAAAGCCTTTACTTGGGCTCTCAAGTCATTGCAGGTTTCGTTATTTAGAAGTGAGAATGAAGACGTTCCAAAACTATTTCAGTTGTAATGTCGTACATTTATTGCATTTATTATTTGATCCTTTGTGAACTATTAATAGATTAAAATATAAGAATTTTATTCATGATTTGTCATACTCAAGGAAAATTATTTTCGCTAAATACCTGTGTGTTGGCGTGTGTTGGAGATGATTGTTGGGGAACTTTTATAAGACTGTATTGTTATTGAGAAAACAGAAAAATTCAAAAAAGGAAAAGCAAGATGGGTTTAATCACCACCACTTGAGGGAAAAAAGTTAGTTTTCTCAAAAGAAATGCTCATAACAAGAGCACAGCCTCCATCCTTCTCAAATTCCTGCTCTCTCTTCATCTCTTCCTTTGTTATACGAGTATCCTCTTCCTCTTCTTACTCTTCGTTACACTTGAACTTCTGCACATACCTCTCTGTTTCTCCTCCTCCTCCTTCTACCGCTCCTCCTCCTCCTCCTATCCCTCCTCCTCCTCCTCCTCCTCCTCCTCCTCCTATCCCTCCTCCTCCTCCTATCCCCCTCCTTCTCCTCCTCTTCCTCCTACTCCTTCTCCTCCTCTTCCTCCTACTCCTTCTCCTCCTCCTACTCCTACTCCTACTCCTACTCCTCCTCAACCTCCTCCTCCTTCTCCTTCTCCTCCTCTTCCTCCTCCTCCCCTCCTTCTCCTC
>NC_134795.1:8097716-8100216 GCF_046742065.1 Oratosquilla oratoria | reverse complement strand
AGAGAGAGAGAGAGAGAGAGAGAGAGAGAGAGAGAGAGAGAGAGAGAGAGAGAGAGAGAGAGATAGATTTAGAGAGAGAGAGAGAGAGAGAGAGAGAGAGAGAGAGAGAGAAAGACGGGGAAAATTTTCTTCTGTTTGCGTCAAAACATCATTCATACATAACCAACCCCTACCCCCATTCCCCATCCCCCCCCCTTTTTCTTGCATCATAGTATCATCTGTATACAGCCATGCTACACTCACCCCTATCTCCCTCCCTCTCCCTTTCCTGCTCAACAGACATTCCCCTCCTGCTCAACGCCCCGCTCATCCATCCACCCACCCCATTATTATAATTATAACAATGATAATAACGATAATTTTGATAATGATGATGACGATGATGATAACAATAATGATGATCACAATAATGATGATGATGATGATGATGATGACGATGATGATGACGACGATGATAGTAATAATGAAAATAATAATAGTAGTGATAATAATGATAATTGTTGCCTCAGGTTCTTTGACATTTCTCTAGACATAAACGCTACATGGTTGTCTGTGCTGTATTAGTGTGAGCCTATTGTTATGTCACTGACTGATGAAAAGGGAGCGGTCACCGGTTGTCAGGTTTCCTTGTGTGGAAAGTGTGGAGAAGTGTTGAAGTCAGTAGAGACCTTAGAACCATTTTGGAGACCGAGTACCAGCCCCCCGGGGCTGCATCTTCAGAGGTGAGGATATTCCCAGCAACGACAAGATGATTCTCTCGACACACGTCTCGCAGGACGACACATTTGGTCACAGCAAGAGAAAGTAAAAGGAGAGATAGTGAAAAAGAGTGTGTGTGTGTGTGTGTGTGTGTGTGTGTGTGTGTGTGTGTGTGTGTGTGTGTGTGTGTGTGTGTGTGTGTGTGTGTGTGTGTGAGAGAGAGAGAGAGAGAGAGAGAGAGAGAGAGAGAGAGAGAGAGAGAGAGAGAGAGAGAGAGAGAGAGAGAGAGAGAGAGAGATTTTCTCAGCAGACAGAGTCACAGCAACGCCGTTGACAAAGGGAACAAGCTGTTGTTGTTGTCGTTGTCGTTGTTCATGTCGATGTTCAAGTCGTTGTCGTTGTTCATGTCGATGTTTATGTCGATGTTCGTGTCGATGTTCGTGTCGATGTTCGTGTCGATGTTCGTGTCGATATTCATGTCGATGTTCATGTCGATGTTCATGTCAATGTTCATGTCAATGTTCATGTCAATATTCATGTCAATGTTCATGTCGATGTTCATGTCGATGTTCATGTCGATGTTCATATTCATGTTCATGGTCATGGCCATGGTCATGGTCATGGTCATGGTCATGTTCATGTTGATTACAAAGGATTACAAAGGCTTCGAACTGAACTATATTGCACTGCCTTTGCAGGAAGTTTATTCCATTCGTTAACTACACGGTCGGCGAAGTTGTTTCTACCCACTTCCAAATTAAATCTGTTTCCGGACAGTTTGAGACCATTGTTTCTTGTCTGATTCTCATTCAGTGTGGAAACTTTGTCACTTTTGATGTTGTCAATTCCCTTTAGAATCTTAAAGATCTGTCTCAAGTCACCTCTGAGTCTACGCTTTTTTTTTTTTTTGCTGTTGTTGCTGGTGTTGCTGTCGTTGTTGTCGTTGCTGTCGTTGTTGTCGTTGCTATTGCTGTTGCTGTTGCTGTTGTTGCTGTTGCTGTTGCTGTTGCTGCTGTTAGTGTTGCTGCTCCAATTTTGCGTCTTTCTGATTCTCCTCCTCCTCTTCTTCTTCCTCGTCTTCTTTTTCGTCTTCGTCCTACACCTTGCCCTCTTCCATGTCCCTGTTCTCGTCGTCATGCCTCTGCTACCCCTCCTCTTCCTATATGTTTACGTTCGTATTTCTCCCTCCTCTCCCTTGCCCCCCACCCTCCCACCCCCCGCCGCCCTCCTCTTCTTCCTGCTCCTCTTCACCTTCCCCCAACTTCGATCGACTTTTCCGTCACCAACGCCTTCCAGGTGGCCGGCCGGCCCCGCCACTCACTGTTCGGAGATGCGTGACCTGATACAAGTGAGAGCGAGAGAAAGGGAGAGAGATAGAGGGAGAAAGGAAAAGACAGGCAGACAGAGAGAGAGAGAGAGAGAGAGAGAGAGAGAGAGAGAGAGAGAGAGAGAGAGAGAGAGAGAGAGAGAGAGAGAGAGAGAGAGAGAGAGAGAGAGAGAGAGAGAGAGTAGTTGGAGTAGGAATAGGAAGAGGAAAATGAGAAAGAGGAGGAGAAGCAGAAGAAGGAGGTGAAGGAGAAGCAGAAGAAGGAGGAGAAGGAGAAGCAGAAGGAGGAGAAGGAGAGGGAGGAGAAGGAGAGGGAGAAGGAGAAGAAGAAGGAGAAGGAGAAGAAGAGGAAGAAGAGGAAGAGGAAGAAGAGGAAGAAGAGGAAGAAGAGGAAGAAGAGGAAGAACACGAAGAGGAAGAAGATGAATAAGAAGAGGAAGAAGACGAAGAGGAAGAAGACGACTAAGAGGAAGA
>NC_134795.1:8072716-8077716 GCF_046742065.1 Oratosquilla oratoria | reverse complement strand
ATTCCATTCTTGATAACCAGCGCTTCTTTACTAGAGGGGGGGGTGGTAGGACTTGGTTCCAGAAAGATGGAGTCAGATGGTTTGTACAAGAAGGATCTAAGGGGAATAGCAAAATGTTGCGCGGTTCGGGTCAAAACCCCACCTAAAAAGAGGGAACTGTGCGAAAGATTTTTTACTTGGATTTGAGTTCACACACTAGAGAATTAAATTGCCTGACGGTAGTTATAATAATGTAAGAAGTGACAGGTGGTAAGCAAGGTGTTAGCATTGGATTATTAGATCGATTATTCCATTCAGTTATGGGGGACCTCTCGAAAAAAAAAAATAAAATAAAAAAAAATGTGCTGGTGAAGACGGCACAAATGACACTTTAGGGTATGAACTGACCCCGCCTGGGGGGATATTGACTGCACAAGATGAATATCTAATGTCGACTACTTTCAATTTCTACTGTGCCTCCTTTCTACCGGTTACCACCGACAATACTAAAATACTGATAAAAGAAACTGATAGGAGGGTAACTGAAGATACGTTCAACATCCTCAGCCTTAGCAGGAGAGTAGGAGGAAAGTACAGCTGCCAATACTTCCACGTGGCCACCACTTCGTGCAATATGGAAGAGGTGGCAACAGTGCGTGTTTCATGTGCACATGTTAGATTAACAGATTATGTGCTGCTAATTTCGGCAGTCTTTATATATACCTCGTTTTGTGGATACATTGTTGCCACATCTCACTTGACCCATTGGACCTCGCGTGGAATCTTGGCAACAGGGCATGTCCTTGGACGCCATAGAAAAATATAAGGAAGAATAAAATAAATAAATGAATAAAAAAGGAGAGAGTATTGAAACGGGATGCATACAAAGGGGCAGACATTTGCACAAAGGACGAGAAAAGGAGTCTATCAAACGACTGGGCTAACACAACAAAGGAAAACCCCGAGGCACTGCAGAAACAAAATAAAAAGGACCTACGAAACATCCCTTTGTTTGAGCATGTACTCGAGAGCTGCCGCCTGGCGATTTTATTACGCCAAGGGAAGACCTCTCCGCAACGAAAAGGTTGCAGCACCTCTCTCTCTCTCCAATTCCGCTTCGAGAACCCCTTCGCTGCCTCTTACGACCTCAGTATTCATTCCAGCTGCCACCAGGACGACTTTATTTAGGTGAGGGTCAGACACCCCTCCCCTCCCCCTCCCCTCTCCCGAGAAAGAAAGAGAGAGAAAGAGAGAGAGAGAGAGAGAGAGAGAGAGAGAGAGAGAGAGAGAGAGAGAGAGAGAGAGAGAGAGAGAGAGAGAGAGAGAGAGAGAGAGAGAGAGAGAGAGAGAGAGAGAGAGAGAGAGAGAGTGGGGGCAAAGAAAGAAAAAGATAGGGAGGTAAAGAAAGAGAGGGGCAGAAATAGAGAGGGGGTGGGAGCAAAGAAAGAGAGAGGGGGTGGGAGCAAAGAGAGAGAGAGGGAGTGGGAGCAGAGAGACAGGGAGTGGGAGCAGAGAGAGAGAGAGAGAGAGAGAGAGAGAGAGAGAGAGAGAGAGAGAGAGAGAGAGAGAGAGAGAGAGAGAGAGAGAGAGAGAGATTGCAAATGAGGAGATCCGTGAAGCGGAGGACTTCCACATGGAATCTTTGTTACTTGCAGCCATGGCTTCCAGCCCCAATTTCCATCAACCCATGCCGCCCCCCCCCCTGCTGTGCCCCCCCTACCCTTGTTTCTTTTTTTTGGTGGGGGATTAATATCATATTCCTCCAACTATTCTCAGATTGATAGTGGCAAAATAAAGCAAAGAAGCAAACGAAATAATAGATAAATTGATAAATGTATGAATAAATGAAAGAATAAACATGCAGATAAATAGATGAATAAATGAATTTATAAACAAGTAAATAAATTAATAAATGAATAGATAAATAAACTAATGAATTGATTACTTGACTATTGTATATATCAATATGTAAATAAATCAATAAATGATTAGATAGGTAAACTAGTAAAAAAAAAATACACATAAGTAAACAAGTAAGTACGAGTAGGTCAACAGAAATACTCGTAGAGTAGTAGATCTATAGCTAAACTGATAGATATATCAAGTTAGATCAAATAGAATGAAACAAAATGTAATTAAACAATATAGAAAGAATTACGAACTTTATAACTGGTGTGCGTTATGAAAACTTGTATAAGTATATGAGGAATTCGCTAGTGAATAGCGACATCAATCAGACAATCCTTGAAGTTTGGGTCCAGATGCAGCGGGTTCGAATCCCGTGCGCTACTGTCAAGGCTTGTATAAGTATGTTTATAATAAACAAGTAAAAGAATTGCCTTTCATCTTTTAAAGGGTTTCCCAACGCTATTAATCGTAGATGAGTAAATATATAGCTTAAATGATAGATAAATCAAGTTCGATAAAATAGAATGAAACAAAATGTAATTAAACAAAATAAAAAATAAAATTACGAACTTTATAATTAGTGTGCGTTATGAAAACTTATATAAGTATGTTTATAATAAACAAGTAAAATAATTGCCTTTCATCTTTTAAAGGGTTTCTCAAAGCTATTAATCGACCATTAAACAGGTAATTAATTCTCTCAGTCAGTATCAAACTAACCCTTTAGTGAAATATTAATTTTTCCAATACATTTCCCATCAGAAGTCACACACTTCTTTTCACTCCGAGAGAACACCCTTTCCCACTAAATCTAGAAAGTTAAATAATATCAGCATGTCTATCTATAAATAGGGTCGTTAATATCAGAAGAAGAAAAAATTGCGGATTTTAGTCTATCAGTATATGAATATTAGAAAAAGTGTGGCAAGGTGAACCAATCTTTCTAGCATGCCTAGTAATCTATTCGCGGGTGCCGTGATAAGCATTCTATTACCTGAAGATTCCGCTCAGCCGTAAAAGACACACCACCACACCCCCAAAGGCCTAAGGCCTGATATGATTAATGATTTTGTTTTAGATATTCCTCCGTGATTGTCTCAGGGACATTTGATTCAGCCAGAGCTGGAAGCTCTAAAAGACACACATACCGTTAGTTCCCTATCAATGGCGGCAGAAACAGGTGGCGAAGTAAGGTCCCCACAGTCACACCTGCCAGGCACAAGATTGTCTGTCCGTATACATTGAACAGAATCCAGATACAGGCGTGTGGGTAAACCCCGTTATGTATCCACAAATTAATTTAGACAGATCCGCACGCACGCAAGCACGCACGCACACACACACCCATAGCATTACCCATAGATCGGTCATACGAGCTCTGAGCTCTCTTCCGGGAGGGAAATAGCTGTCAATCACGAGTCCAACACATGATCCAAAGACCAAGGTGAATCACTCACACACACACACACTTACACACACACACACACACACACACACACACACACACACACACACACACACACACACACACGAGTCGTGTACGGTTGTGTATGTGTGTGTGTATTCACTTCACTTTCACAAGTGAAAGTGAAGTGAATACACACACACATACACAACCGTACACGACTCGTGCCCACACAAACACATATCCCACATGACTGTTTAACACATGAAGATGAAGTACACAAAAGAACAATAGCCACCTAAAGTTTATCCAGAATTCCATTATGTGAATATAACTTTTAGACATTGTTACCATCACGCGCTTCCGTTTCTTTCTTTCTTTTTCAAAAGAACTAATGAACTGGAAATGTTGAACGATATTTGTTTTGGTACAGTTCAGTACGAGAGTGTAGAAGGGGCCTTTGGTTTAAGGATGCATATATTTGATGTTGGTAGATAAGACACACAAGTACACATGAAGGAATAACATCTTCCCTCAGCCTGCCAACCCTTCGTACAAACACGGCAGGACGAAAATGACATTTCCGTTCGCAAGACCAGAGAACAACAACATCGCTGGCCGACGATCGGAACCGTCTGGACGGCGTTATTCCGCCACCCAAAACCTCTAATAACCAACCAACCAACCAAGTAGTCCTCGAGATAGCCCTTACCCTCGGAACCTGAAATTTCGAGTTGTACTTACGGGACCAAGATTGTGAAAGCCGTTCCTCCTGGCCACCTGGTGGGCCAGCTCGTTGTCGGCGCCCTCCTTCAAGCTCACCAAGAACGAGTTCGTGAAGACTTCGGGGGCAGCGGAGGTCACCAGGGGGCCTACGATGGCCACCAGCAACAGGGGTGCGAGAAGGGCCCAACGGCTGGTGCAGGAGAAAGGGGTGTGGAGGCGCATTACTGCAGACCTACAAGGTTGCCGCTCCCGTAGTCGCTCCTGCTGGAGGTGGCCCCGGTAGGGCCTGGCCTCCTCCACACTCCTGCTCCTGTACCAGCCGTTGTTATTGTTATTCCGCCGCCTCCTCCTCCCCCCCACCCCCTCCAAGGGTGTCGTGGTGCCTCTCCGTCCACCCGCCACCTGAGGACCGGAGAACTCCAACCCTGCTGGAGTCTCGGCACACACCACCACGGTACGCACTGTTAATTCTGCCACACCTGCTGTTGTTGATTCACCCGCGGATAATCCTTAGTCCTCCCGTAGTGCCCGGCCTTCCAGAAACTGCCCCTCGCACGATGCCCAAGAGTTGAGATGGCCGTTGTGGAGGTGTCGAGACGCGGACGGCACCAAATGACAGCAAGTGCTCAGGGCAGGGACCGCGCGCCAACTGAACAGCGCCCTCTGCACCGAGGGGATGTGACGTCACATGACGTCACACATCGATCAACCGCCATCTTAGCCATAGCGCGCAACAGTTGACTAGCAGAAACACGTTCACTGCTTTAGGATGGAGAAGGAAAGCCTGTGCAACCATTAGGAGATGGAGGAATAGGCAGAGTTTATTAAATAAACGCATAAATGCAGAGACAAAGGCTACGTGATCAATGCGCATGCGCCAGCCAAGGGAGAGAGGCCCAAGCCAGACTCGCATTCATACAAACATTTCGGCTTGCGAACACATGGGAGAACACAAAACCATAGGAAAGGAGAGGGCGGAACA
>NC_134795.1:8057716-8065216 GCF_046742065.1 Oratosquilla oratoria | reverse complement strand
GTATAATTTCTTTTATCTGTTTCTCATCTTGTCGTCAAGAGCTACAAAAAATATTCTGATAGAATACAGTGACTATTTTTGCTGGGTCCGACGTTTTCACAGCAACCTTGCGTTCTAGTAAGCCCTTAGTTACACTGTCAAAATCTTGATTGGAGTAACCATTATTCACAAACATCTGGCGTAGATAACTAAGCTCTAAATGGAGCATGTGCCAAGAGGAACAAATAGAAATTGCCCGCCGGACAATTGGCCTAATAACGCCTTTCTTATAATTAAGAGAACATTCACCAAGACCATTTATGCATTTACCGCTATCAGTAGGCTTGTGATACACCATATGCCCGGCGGGCAATTTCTATTTGTTATATATATATATACATATATATATATATATATACATATATATATATATATGTATATATATATATATATATACATATATATATATGTGTATATATATAGTATATATATATATATGTATATATATACTGTATATATATATATGTATATACATATATATATACATATATATATATATATATATATATATATATATATATATATATATATATATACATATATGAATGTGTGAAACATGAAAAGAATGACAACGGAAAGTAATATCCTGTGGACAATTTACCTGTCCCCCATTCAAAAGCAAATAAGGAGATATATAAATGAATAACAGAATTAGACAATTATATAAATTCTGAGAAATCCCACTGCTAGTCTCGTGTCTGAGCTCTGCTTAGATACACATACTTATTGATTGTCGGTCTGACCATAAAATTTGCGGCAATAAATTGGACCAACATGACTCACTATTACTCGCAGGGTTTTCACGCAACATACTCTGGCAGTATTCTAGAATCTTCTATATATTACTAGTCATATCATACTTATTCTAGACATCATTTGAAGACATCTAAAATCTTAGATTGATACTAGAAACAAAGGGGAGGTTATGATTGCAGCAAAAATAGGGGCAACAATTGTAACTGTTTATACACAATACTATATCATAAATCTGTTCCTCGATTTCAGCTGTAGAGGCTGGAGATGAAATTGTACTGTTAGTTACAATAAAGTGCACAACTTGTCACAATTAGCCCTCCTTATGTCACTTAACCAAATACGTTACTTGTAGTTGTAAGTTTCGGTTATGTTGCGCTAAGTTTGCATAAATCAGGTTGGGTTAGATTAGGACCGATTAGATTACGAAATTACTGTCGTCATTCACTTCGTTTACTGCAGGGGGGAATTTCAGACGTTAGCATGTATTTCAATAAGAATTAATGCCTAAGCATTCACATTCTGCGATTAGTATTAGGCAAGTATGGATCCACCTACAGGAACAGAGGACGTGCCACCTAAGATTTCTGAACAAAACCCATACTTCACATAAGTACGGTGTAGTGTACTCCAGTACCAGAGGCGACGATGCATATAGTCGATATCGGCTGGGTGAATCAATAATTGAAGAAGAACTAACCATCTCTACTGGAAGCTAAATGGAAGACATCGATAATTCATTTCAAGAGATGGGGAATAGAAAATGGAAACGACAGAGGAGAAATGTGGGAAATGGATACCTACATCGTGACAAGCCATTCCGAATAGGAGAATAATTTAGAAATAACACAATAGACATAGAAGAAAGACTTAGTGCCTCAGAAGGACAACAACCTTGTCTCGAACAATAAGAGAAAACGATTGAACTTTCCTAAGTACTTGGATATGAAATATACCAAATTAAAACAAGTAGTGGAACTATACAAACACCATAAAGAATTCGAGCCATTATTTAAATATGGTAAATAAACTCCATACATAATTGTGAGAAAAAAATTAAACCTGTCAGTTTACTAACAAAGCCTGAGTTTGAGGAGGTGTCAACAGAACAACCTGGAGAGAGTGGCAAAACTACTAAAAGGATCATATTTGACTATCCTACTTATCTTGATACCATCATAATGGTAGAAAATACAAAAGGGAAGGAAAAGAGAAGGCAAGCGTAAATTCAAGTTAAAATTGAACACAAATCACAACTAATGGCACTGGCCGAAGACTAAATAAACATATCTTTGAAAATTTCTATACAAAAAGAAACTCCGATTATAATCTGAGGACATATGAACTACAAACGTCGCACCTATTATTTCAGATGTGGGTGAGGATTCTTCAACAGGAGGCGCGTAACTGAGGCCGAAGCTATCACTTTTGACCAATGCGCTTGGAATGTTGGAGCAGGAGGTGGTTGTCACTGCTGGGGATCGGAAAGAAGTGCAGGATTCGAACCCACAACCAAGCGAATGCGAAACCAGCAAGGTTTTCGCGAACGAATCCTCTGCTGCTTAGAGTCGAGAGGCTGCATGGATCAAGACCCAGGAGTTTCCAGGTCTTACAGAAGAAAAATAGAAAAAAAGAGAAATTCCACTCTAAGAAATTCCCTCACGAAGGATCTCCTTGACCAGATTTGGATTTGGAGGGCAGGCTAAAACTCAGACCCTCTGAGGCGAAAGGACCACTTCGATCTCAACTACAGAAGACATCTATATACATAAAAGATTTTTTTTTCTGTTTTGAAATTTTCCTGACCAGCCGGTGCCTCCCGATTTTTTTTTTCCGACCATCCTCCGGAACCCGGCAAAACCTGGCAAAGTTGTTCCACGGTGTTAGGCGGGGGTTCAGACCTTCGGGCGAGCTCGCTTCCCTCGCAGCCAATCAGTCGTCTCTATTGCCTTGACGTCACAACTCTAGGCCAATCAGTCGTCTCCGTTGCCGTGACGTCACCACCCTTTCAGCCAATCAGGGGCCGGAGGGGACGTGTCCCCTTGAGGGCGAGTTCACATCGCTCGCAGGCACCCTAGGAACCCAGCCCTACGGGCTTTCAACCAATCACTCGCATGATTTTTCAGCAATTTGTGGTAGATAATTACGTCAAAGTAGATTCACACAGACTATGTTTTATAGTCGATAATCAGGCATCTATACGCAGAGAAAGATGTGACATATTAAGGGTGGACGTTGCGTCGACCAAAGGAAGATCCTGGCGCGAGCGAAGCGACGAAGAGCCGCAAGCCACGGCACCTCCGGCGTAGTCGGTGCCTTGTTATTTAAAAGAAAATATATATATATATATTGATACATACAAATAATTTGATATATAGATAAAACAATGATAAATAGAAGAAGGGATGCAACAAATATAGAAAATATATTATACCAATAAGAGAATTCCTGTCGATATCGATCTAAATCGGACCAGAAACCGGAAATCCCTCAAGGGGACACATCCCCTTCGGCCCTTGATTGGCTAAAAAAAGTGGTGACGTCACGGCAACGGAGACGACTGATTGGCAGAGAGCGGTGACGTCACGGAAACGGAGACGACTGATTGGCCGAGGGCGCCTGCGAGCAAAATGAGCACGCCCGAGGGGCCGAGCCCCCGCGTAACGGGATCGGGCGGAACCCGTTGCTAAAAAAAAAAAAAAAAAAAAAATGCGTACCGTCCACGTCTCGGCTCCTACTTTACATACCTGTAGTTAAATGGCTAATGCCTGGGGCATGGCGACAGGTTTTACAAGTAAATATTTATCATTCCTCTGCACGAGATACTCAGAACCAGCCTCAGAATTTATCCTAAAACTGAAAGAGACAACGAGATTGGACATGGAAGAGCCTATGGATCAGTACATCAATAGATGCACTCGCAACGGAAAACGGACCGTTGAATTACTGAAGGAGAAAAGCTTCAGCATTTTGGGAATATCTGAAACCCGTGAAAATATATGGAGAAAGCTCAACTTTTTGTGAAATTAAGAGATCCTTGAGAATATGTTAGATAAGTCTCCATATTTGGAGACCTGCGTCTCTGCGAGCCCCATGAGGTACACATTATTTTTTACAGGAGAACTGGAAATGTTACCTACCAAAGGGATCTAAATAGAAACAAACCATTTTGAAAGTTTGTAAGTAATGGACCCATTGGAACTAATGATGAGTCTAACAGGATAGCCAGGCATGTGAGTTTTAATCAACTCATACATGTATGGCAAAGAAGGGGACATAATAGAAAACTGCCTAACTAAATGGTTATGGGTTATGTACTTTCTAAATTTTTTGTAGTATAATTAAAATCACTGTAAAATGCACCTCATTAGTATGCTTAACAAACTAGACATTAACTATGATTTTAAACTAGTTAATTTTGACATTACTTCTCTCTTTACTCGTGTTCCAGTTTTGGATTTATTATTGTACCTTAAAGAAGGACTATCTAAACATGATATCCTACTGCATGTCAAAACCGTTATTGAGTTGATCAAGTTTTGCATTGTTAATGCAAATTTCGTTTTTAATGATGAATAATATGTATAAAAACTTGGAATGACAATGGGGAATCCGCTATCTCCATTACATAGTAGCTTATACAAGGAGTTTTTGAGAGAGAATTGATATCCAACACTCTTCCCCATAAAGTGGTGTGGAAGCGATACGTGGATGATATTTTGTGCATATGGTCGGTTCCTCACAATTTAAACTCCTTAGTAAATTGAATGATTTGGTCCCATCAAATTCACCACAGAGACAGAAATAGATAATTAATAAGTTACCAGTTTTGGATATTTTGCTACACAGAAGTGGAAGATATTTTAAGTATGATTTTTTCTAGAAAACATACCAATATACTGTCTTATATTCATTACTACTCGGTTCATCATAAAAAAAACTAAGCTTTCTGTTTTCAGCTCTATGTTTCTCAGAGCGTACAGAATCTGCAGCCCTGAATTTTTTAATAATGAGCTGAACAATATATATAGCATAACATCAGGCTTGAAATATCTGAAGGCAGATCCCACAATTAGGCCATCACGTCTTGCCATAACACTTCACAAAAGAGAAAGCAGTTTTGTAAAAAGATTCTCTTGGTTCATCCATTTCATGAGAATATGGTAAGGCTACCTAAGATTCTTAAGGAATAATATATGAATGTGGTATCTAGGAACAAAAATACTGTTAAAAACATCCTTGTCAAAAATTCACCAGGTAACACTGAAGGTTGTGTTTACCCCATTCCTTCTGCTATATGAATAATTTCACATTGGCCAAACTGGCAAAGATCTACAGACAAGAATAACAAACACCAATACAGCGTGAGAAGTGGCCAAGTGTACAGTGGGGGTTTTGTTCATGTGAGGGGCCACAGTCATTCAACTGACTGGGATAATACAAATAAAACTGTGATATGGTTTAACGTCACAAAGTCCTTCCATCGAAAGGATAGAACGGTTCCCCTTACAGAGGACTTTGTAGCGTGGAATTTAATGAACCATGCCCTTGGTTCAACTTCGCCGGTGGCAGGATTCGAACCGCCATCCCCTCGACCTTCGCCGCAAGTAACGACGCCCTAACCCGCTCAGCCAGAGAATAGAATTACTTTTTGTAATTCCTTGATTGAAACATAACTGAATTAAGCCACATATAACATGCGTTTGAAGATAACATTAATTTAAGTTTAGGAATGTGCATGCTTGGTCATTTCATTTCAAAGAAAATTGTTGAATGTTATTCCTCCAGGCCTGCGTGATATTTTGTCCATCAAAACTTTGACCTGAGATCCCAACGTGTGAATTTTTCCATGTTCCTTACAATGTCTTTTTTTTTGTAATACACACACACACAAACACACACACACACACACACACACACACACACACACACACACACACACACACACACACACACACACACACACACACACACACACACACACACGCACGCACACACGCACACACACACACACACACACACACACACATACATATATATATATATATATATATATATATATATATATATATGTATATGTATGTATATATCCCTGTATCTCATACTGTATTCTCTGAAGATATCTTGGTAGACGAAAACGTTCGGACTACGTATTTTATTTACGTGTGTGTGTGTGTGTGTGTGTGTGTGTGTGTGTGTGTGTGTGTGTGTGTGTGTGTGTGTGTGTGTGTGTGTGTGTGTGTGTGTGTGTGTGTGTGTGTGTGTGTGTGTGTGCGTGTGTGCGTGCGTGCGTGTGTGTGTGTGTGTGTGTGTGTGTGTGTGTGTGTGTGTGTGTGTGTGTGTGTGTGTGTGTGTGTGTGTGTGTGTGTGTGTGTGTGTGTGTGTGTGTGTGTGTGTGTGTGTGTGTGTAACGTTAGGTGAATATGCGAGAAAAAAAAACCAATTTGAGCAAAAGCAAAGCTGAGCCGGTGAAATCTTTCATGCATTCCATCTTCACACAGCGCCAGCTATAAAAATAGGTCATCCTAAATACACACTCACAGCAGGACAGGTGAGGTGGTACAGGTTGCTGGCCTTTGTGTCTGTACCCCTTGCTTGATGACGTCATGCACGAAAGGTCTTAACACATAAACTCTGCTTCCTTCCTGTGCCTTCTGGCATGCATAATAACACACACCACACACACGTACACGCACGTAAACATTCACACACACGAAGCCATGCGCACACATACAAACACGCACACATGACTTAACGGCGCAGTGGTAGTGTTCGCGGCCGCCACTACGGTGGTCCGGGTTCGAATCCCGCCCAGGGCTAAAATAATGTTAGTATCGTTACGCTGTGAGTCGTTACTCCAACTCTCGTGGGTGGGTAGTTAGGTGTGCGTGTACGTGTAAGGTGCTTTACCCATAGTTCGGTCACGTATGAGCTCTGAGCTCTCTTTCGGAGGGGAAATAGCTGTCGATCATGAGTCCAACACGTGATCCAAGACCATGGTGAATCATACACACACGCATACACATACACACACATACACACACACACACACACACACACGCACACACACACACACACACACAAGCACACACACAACCACATACACACACACACACACACACACAAACACGCACATATACACAAATGCACACACATACACTTTTTTTCACTATAGGGAGTACCTCATAGCTATTATCCCTTTTGCTACCAAGGGACATGGACGAAACAGCCTTTAGGCAGGAGCCAAAATAAAAAGAAAAGACGCCAGACGGTAGTTAAAAGAATTTAATCGAGACTGGCTGCAATATCTTCGCTACCATTGAGGCGCCACGAGGGAGACTTAAGAATAGCGCTGCGGGAGCCAGAATGATATGAAAAGTGTCACCCGATGCAGAGGCAATAAGACGATTAAAGCTCTCGATTTAATTTCTTATAGTACGTCGTAGCAATTTCTGTACGTCTAAGGATTATCTTCTTAATGCCAAACGGTTCTATTCAACTTAGAGAAACGCTCTGTCCGATAAAGATTTAATGGGCGGAATTCTTGAACTGTTTCCCTGGCTTCTGCCCAACCCCTTGAGGGTCTATATCGTCCACGACAAAGTAGTCCAACAGTTCCAGCGCACAACCGTATCGCAAGCTCTGGCAGCTTAGTTGAGGTCACTCCGACTGAAGGCAATTCGTTCTGTTGTCCAGGAGCAGTTTGTC
>NC_134795.1:8050216-8055216 GCF_046742065.1 Oratosquilla oratoria | reverse complement strand
CAAGGACGACACCACTGCGTTACGCGTGACTGTACGAAAGAAATGAGCTGAAAAACCATCTGATCGCTCCCCTGATACACAACTTGGCTCGCATGAATAAAGACGTTCTGTGAGCTCAGAACGGAAGGACCCGAGTTTCCGCAAGAAACAAAGATCGAGCGAGCACCCAGACAATATTATGAGGACCCTTTGTCTGCAGCCTCTACAGCGGCCTCTGCAAATCGAATGTTGGACGAATAAGACGTGAGAGGGAATGAATTAATTGGATGATTTCATAAATCGACATCTTTTCAGTACATTGATTAATCTATACGAATTTCTTAGAAATTGTGTGGACCAACATTTTCCCTCGTGCTGCAATAGCAGCAAAACATAAAAATCGGACACAGATGAAACTGCGAATGGCATAGAAATTGAGAGATAAAAATCTGTGAAGAACATATTCATCTTGATTTTTTGTTCTACACATTCTATGTACCAATACAACGAACATCGTAGCCCATAGAATAATTTAGATTACTATCTCTCTATATACCAAGAGATTTTTCCCCCCTATCAGGGAGGTAGCCAAGTCAAAGGTAGATACATACTCCCACCCATTGCACTCCCATCCACCACCCTTTCCCACCTCTCATCTTAGCTCCTCATGGATGACAGGTCATCCCTGTATCCCGCCCACTGCCCCGGGTCAGAAGCAATGTAACAAGACACAATACATCCACAGCAAGGCTGCTTCACTTAATCGGCGGACACTCCTCTTCGTCTACTCATGCAGAAAAAGGAGAAAACGGAGAGAAATCCCTTCGGGCTGCGTCAAAATATCATTCACACATAAAGATCTATACCCTCATTCCCCCACCTTACTTCCCACACATTTCATCTCAAACATATTTAAACTTTTCCTTTCTGCCTCTCTTAAATTCCAAGTCTGTGCCCCCCATACAAAGCCGTTAGCACAATCACCCCTTCATACAACCTCCTCTCAACATCCATTCCCAGATGCCCACCTCCCACAACACTTAAATCCCCCAAGGCATTTACCTGCTTCTCTCAATCCACAATTTACCTCCACCTCCACTCCTTCCTTCCCTGCCACATGTGTCCCCAAATACCCAAAACCATACACTTCTTCCTCATAAGGGGGAAAAAATCAGTGAGAACACATATTGCTTCTTGAGGGCCTTAGGTTACATGCTAGAGCGTCGTCATCAACCTGAGGAGGCACAACAGTTCCCTGAAGAAACCTCTCTTTAATATTTCGTCGGCAATAATCAGCGTCTCTATTCTTGGCGACCGAGTTACGTCCAAGAAGCGGAGAAATAGATGTAAGAAAGTAGAGATTTGAGGGGAATAGTAGCAAGGAAAGATAGCAAAATGTAGAATTAATCAGCATTTTTTTGTGGAAATAAGTCTCCAATTCATACGTGATTCTGGTCTATAGGGATGTCGCTATAGACCCTAGAATAATGAATGCACAAAGCTTATGAAGAATGTCTCATATGGGACTATGAAGGAACACACTGCTTGTTCACATGAAGCTGTATTTGCAACGCTTGCTTACGTAATTTTGACTACTGTACTTTGAATCGTGGATAACAAAGCCAATTGGACAGTAAATCGAACAAACAAACCCCTTATGAGATATTAATATTTTAGGCAGTAAATAATCTAGGAGGTATAATGACACTCCTACGGTCCAGAGTTACGCAACATTCATTCATGATAGAGGACTATTCCCCACTAAAAAAAAAAAAAAAAAAAAAAAAAAAAAAAATCACATTTTCCTTCAACTATCCCGACTTTCTACTGTCCTCCTTAAATATTTCCTTGACCACTTCTTCTTGACGACATACTAAATACTTGAACAAACAAAGAGAACTGCGCGCAGAGAATGAGACGTCCCTTGGCCAAGATTAGACTGAAGACTGCCGCGATTCGTCTCCACTCGCCGAAGATATTCCAGCCCTTACTCTTTCCCAAGAGGAGGGTAATCTGTGCAACTTTCGTCCGCTTGAGAGCTTGTTAGCAAAGAGGGGTGGATGAGTGGCTGGATGAGGCTAAATTGTGGAAAACAGAAAGAAGCACCGCAGAGGAACAAGAGTCTAGAATATAAATACAAGAAGGAGAAAAAGAAAGGAAGGAGATGAAGAAGGAAGAGAATGAAGAGAAGGTGGAAGTGTCAAAACAAAGAACGGGAAGAGGCGTAAGGGAAGGAGAAGAGAGAGAGACGAAATAGGAGGAGAAGTAAGATGAGGAGGAAGAGAAGGAAGAAGAAGAGATGAAGAAGAACGTGGAGAAAAGGGAGGTGAAGAGGAGAAGCTGGAGAACGGGAGGAGGAAAAGGAAGAGGAGGAGGAGGAGGGAGGTGAGAAGGAGAATCAAGAGAGAAGGAAAGATAAATAGTAACTAAACGAGCAAGAGGACCAAAAGTAGATGGAATGGGAGGAGAGGGAGGAACAGCATAAGAAGGAGGAGGAGAACGAAGACCAGAAGGAGGCGGAAGGATACAAGAAGCTATGGTGAAGATCCTCCAGACACTTCCATTCTCGAGTGTCGGAGGAGTCTGCACCAGAAAACAAAAAACACAGATCGATTCAGACCGCTGCTGTTGCTAGTGCTGCATGTGGGGGCATGGGTGATATTGGTGGTGGTTGGGGCCGTGGGGGAGACGGCGCCACAGGTGGTGAAGGCGGGGGAGGGGGGGAAGCTACGGGCGGAGCAGAGGAAGGAAGAGTAGGAGAGAGGGAGGCAGCAGGTGCAGATTATCGAACGGTATTGGGGAGACAAAGTGAACCAAAGTAGCACGCGATATTTCCTTTCTTTTCTTTTCTCTCTTTATCTCTCTCTATCTATCTCTCTTTCTCTACCTATGTATCTATTTTCCTATCAATCTATGCATCTATCAATCTATCTATCTGTCTATATAGCTTTCTGTCTGTTTACATATTAATCATTATATTTATCTATCAATCAAATTATTTCCCTTTCTCTCTCTCTCTCTCTCTATATATATATATATATATATATATATATATATATATATATATATATATATATATATATATATATATATATATATACAGTATATGTGTGTGTGTGTGTGTGTGTGTGTGTGTGTGTGTGTGTGTGTGTGTGTGTGTGTGTGTGTGTGTGTGTGTGTGTGTGTGTGTGTGTGTGTGTGTGTGTGTGTGTGTGTGTGTGTGTGTGTGTGTGTGTGTGTATGTGTGTGTGCGTGTGTGTGTGTGTGTGTGTGTGTGTGTGTGTGTGTGTGTGTGTGTGTGTGTGTGTGTGTGTGTGTGTGTGTGTGTGTGTGTGTGTGTGTGTGTGTGTGTGTATTTGTATTTACCTAGTTGTATTTACCTAGTTCTATTATACGGGAAGGGAGCTATGCTCGTGGTAACCCGTCTTTCAGCATCAAGTTTTTTCTTAAAACCTTGAATAGTGTTTGTACACACTGTTTCTTTATCTAAAGTATTCCAGGTATCCAACACTCTGCGTGGGAAGCTATTTTTTCAGATATCTTCTATAGTGATCCTTTTTTAGTTTGTTTTCGTGTCCTCTTTTTTCCATTGTCCCATTTTAGTAAATCATTCCTATCAAGGATTTCCATTCCTTTCATGATTCTATAGATAGTCAGTAGATCTCCTCTTTCTCTTCTCTGCTCCAGTGTTGGTAATTCTAATTTGGATAATCTTTGTTCGTATGCTGGAGCCAACTTTGTCGTTGCTCTCTGTATCATTTCTGATTTCTTTATATTCTTTTTCAAATTGGGTGTCCATAGTGTTGCTGCGTACTCCAGTTTTGGTCTTATTAATGTAGCTAATATTTTTTCAATCATTTCCCCATACAAATAGTCAAATGGCACTTTCATTGACCTTAATAGGTTGAAGGTTTTTTCGACTATTTTATTGATATGTTTGTTCAGTGTCTTGTCTTTGCTGATTGTATTACTCCAAGGTCTCTTTCCAAGTTCACTTTTTTGACTTCTTCACCAATTTTATCATTTTTTTATATTCTGTTTTTACTTTTTCCAAACTCTATTATACTACATTTCTTGATATTGAAGTTCACTTCCCACTTTTGAGTCCATTTCCAGATTTTGTCCAGGTCTAACTGTAATGATTCACAATCGTCCTCTGTTCTTACTTTCTTTAGTATTTTTGCGTCATCTGCGAAGAAATTCATATAACACTCTACTCCTTCATCCATGTCCTTTACATATATAGCAAACACGATTGGAGCCAGCACCGAATCTTGCTGGACACCACTTCTCATTTCTTCCCATTTCGTGTATTTATCTCTAATTACTACCCTCGTCGTTCTCCTAGTCAGGAAGTCTTCCATCCACTCCAATAATTTTCCTCCGATGCCACCTATTAATTCTATTTTTCTTATTAGTTTCTTGTAGTGCCTTATCAAATGCTTTTTGTAGGTCTAGATAGACACAGTCTGCCCATCCATATCTCTCTTGTATTATTTCTATTAGTCTCGAATAGAAGCAGATCAGGTTTGTTGTACATGATCTTCCTTGTCTAAATGCAAATTGATTTGGATTCAGTATAGTTTTTTCTTCCAGATGTTTAACCCATCTACTTTTGATAACTTTTCACATATTTTTGCTACTGTGCTTGTTAGGGAGACCGGTCTGTAGTTGGTTGGATTTTCCTTGTTTCCTCCTTTATATATATTGGTACAATATTTGCATTTTTCCAGTCTTATGGTACCTTTCCTTCTTTGAGCGAGCATTTGATTATATCATATATTTTATCTGTTAACTCCTCTACGCATTCTTTCAGTATCCAATTTGCAATTCCATCCGGACTATGCGATTTTCTGACATCAAGGTTTTTTATTTGGTCGCTGATTTCCTTCTGTGTTACAGTTATTTCCTTCATTGGGGGGTGAGGATTTCTGTCTCTATTTCCTCATAGTTAGGTGAATTCCCAATTGTGAATACCAATTTGAAATGATTACTCATAATTTCTGCCATTTCTTGTTCTT
>NC_134795.1:8032716-8042716 GCF_046742065.1 Oratosquilla oratoria | reverse complement strand
AGCTAACGACCTGCTTCCGAACGCCACCTTCGACGGTGGCACTTTTGTTCATCTCGTGGTTAGCGCCAGATGGCTATTTCATATTCATCTTCATGGCGGGGGAGATTCATTTCAATTGCATTATTGTCTTGAATTCTTTTTATAAACAGAGAAGCAGCTCAAAACAGCTTGGTCGCCGGTGGTCGGAAAGAGGTCGTAAGCTTGGCATGACTGAGCCCTCAGATCAGCGTTTCTCAACCAAGGTACCCCGGAACCTTATGGTTCCGCAAAAGGTCCGCGAGAACAAGTGAGATAAGCTAATGCACTTTTGATTTTTTATTTGATTTCATATACGTAATATAATTAAACACGCACGACATATTCTTGGTTATTGTAATAATGTAATATAGATATCATCCTATCTAACCTATTATTACGATGAAAATAAAATGAGAAAGATATGGTATATGTTTTGTTTTGTTTTTGCGCAGGAGTTCCTTGAGACATGCAATTTATCTTAAAGGTTACGCAAGGGTAAAAAGGTTGAGAAACGCTGCTTTAGAAAGATCATCGGTACTGCCCCCACAGTCAATAATATCGTGTAGAACAGATTACAGTATAATTCTGTTGATCTTATAAGAACTGTTAGCCTAAGCACAACTTCAGGGTGTGGATGTGGGGAGTCCCTACCCCCTTTCTTCTGTGTATTAAAGGCGTAACAAGTGGAACAGGATTTTACAGGTCCGAAGGTGGCAACGAGGATGTTGACATTTGGTAACGGAAAAACAAGATGACCGGGGATGTTTTGGCAAATAGGAAGGCTGAATGCAAAAAATCATAAACGCATATATGATCTGATAAAATAGAAGTTGAAGTTGTTCCTGCCTCCTTACGAGCTTGAAATCATTGGTATGGGCAGCTTATGTATTTTCTTTAGCTTGCTCAGCGAAGTTCGAGTCCATAGAAAAGTAAAAAAGAAAAAAAAAATAGAATAAAAATAAAAATAATAAAAAAGTCTTAAACCACCGTGCTCCGAAAGGGCATTTGTGCCTAGCAGAGTGGGTACTGACTGAAAATTAAAACTGAAAAAGAAAGAAAAAATAAGAGATCAATAGAAATAAATGAGTGAAAGAAAAAAATGAAAAGCACATCTGCTGCATACATGCCATGAACAGCCTACCATTTTCCCACGCGTAAATGACGTCATGAGAGGAGCAAGCATGGGAGAGGAGGGAGGAGGTGGGGGGAAAACATCATCGAACTGACTGGAGACAATGTTGTCAACGCCAGCGGTCCGGCTGACAACGACACCATCCGTCAGCAGGCCCAGGTGGCAGTTTCATTGCCTGTAACGACCTGTCAGCAAGGGCTGAATTTAAAAAGAAAATCCAGTTCAGAGGAACGGCCATTTTGGCGATCGTTGCGACACAAGAGAAATAGGCGCTGTCGAAAACCACTAGCACGAACTTGTGCATGTGACTGTAGTTAACCTTTTGTGACGGCTTTACGATTAGACATTAATTCTAGCTGCCGACGTAGCCAGTTTGCATGAGATTACACTATTACTCTGTTCCCTTTTCCCTTCACTATTTGCTGGCTGGCAAACCAAGACCTCTACACGTGAAGAACCTTGGGTAAGCCCGAATATCAGCTCTAAATAAGGTACAAGCTTCACTGAAGTTAACGATACCTATTTGTTAATGACTCATTTTTCTTTACATACCTTAAACACACTCTGTTCCACAGATTATAACTGCAAAAAAAAAGAAGTTACAAAAGTGCACCAAATCACTGTTAACAAAATATTATACCTTACACGATCAAATACATTTTCCTCGTTCTCATCGTCACCGTCAACCAACTGTCGTCTCAGTGGTGACGTCATGTCGCCGATGCCGATGGGGTTGACATCGACGATGACGACAACGAAGGAAAATGCAGCAAAAACAGTGGTGGGCGAGAAGGCTGCAAATGAGAATCCAAATACTCTGGTTACAGACACCGGATACATTGATGATAACGAGGAGGAGGAAGAGATAGAGGAGTAAGAGGAGGAGGAGGAATAGAAAGAGGAGGGAAAGAAAGAGGAACAAGAGAAGGGGGAAAAGAAGAAGGATGAAAAGGAGGAGGAGGAGGAAAATAAGAATAAGGATGAGGAATAGTAAAAGGAAAATGAGGAGGAAGAAGAGGAAAATGAGAATGGGGAGGAGGACAAAAAAGGGAGGAAGGGGATGAGGGAGAGGAGAAAAGGAGGGGAGGAGTAGGAGGAGGAGAAGTAGGAGGAGGAAGCGAGAAGAAATAAAATAGGAGAAGAACGCAGAGAAAGCGAAGAGAAGAAGGAAGAGAAGAAGAGGAGGGGTGTGTATAGGAGAATAATCCTGATAGTGAGAACTATCCTATCGTCTTTTATGCCAAAACAGGGCAATCACATGTTGTTTCAATAAATCATTCTGTGTGTGTGTGTGTGTGTGGTGTGTGTGTGTGTGTGTGTGTGTGTGTGTGTGTGTGTGTGTGTGTGTGTGTGTGTGTGTGTGTGTGTGTGTGTGTGTGTGTGTGTGTGTGTGTGTGTGTGTGTGTGTGTGTGTGTGTGTGTGTGTGTGTGTGTGTGTGTGTGTGTGTGTGTGTCCCCTTGAGTGTATGCGTGCGCGCGCGTGTGGGGGGTATGTGGATGTGTGGGTGGGTGTCTGTGTGGGGTGGGATGTATGTACGTGTGTCTGTGTGTGTGTGCGTGGGTGCGTGTGTGAATGCAGATATTTTAAGAGAATGGAAATTGCCAAATGTCACTCCTTCATTCAAAAAGGGTGACAAACAGAAGCCAGAGAACTATTTACCAATTAACTGACCTCCATCATAGGAGAAATGATGGAGACAATTATAATACATGCCACATAACGTCACTTAGAAATTATTTGTTTAATGAATGACAACCACCATGGCTTTGGATGTAAATGCTCTTGCTCGACTAACCTAGAATTTTACAATATATTCATTTCCAGTTACGACGAAAGAGATAGTATAGTTCTAATATATATGGAATTTGAAAAAAGCTTTTGATAGTGTCTCATACGAAAGACAATTAACTAAACTCGACTCGTATGAAATGAGGTTAATTTGATGAACTAATTTGAAACTAACTGAACAGTTTTTCTGAATGAATTTTTTTTTTATCCGGAAAGATGTTGCGAGTGGAGTTCCTCAGGGTTCAATTCTAAAGCCATTTCTGTTCGTAATATATACTAATAACATTGACTGCGGACTTAAATCTACTGTCTCAAAATTCGCCGATGGTACTAAGTCGCACGGAATAGCAAATGACAATCAAATCAATTGAATATCCATGGGTAATTTGACTAATTAGCGCAATAGTCTCAAAAGTAGTTAATAAAATTTAACACAAATAAGTGTAGTGTTATGCATAAATGTAGAAATCATGTTGAGTATATCTACAATTTATTTGATAAAACTTACCAAAGTAGAGAATAGAAAATATTTTGGTGTAATTATCAGATAAACCAAATAGGATAATGGGATTAGTGGTGCGATCTTTTGGCTTCATCGTCCGGCTACTGTCAGCCATTTATATAGATTACTGGTTAGCCTACATTTGGAATATACTGTTTCTTTATGGTCATTAAAGGCATTCGTAGATTGAGAAGAGTGCAGTGTTGAGCCACAAAACTCGTGACGAATATAAGACATAAAACCAACAAAAAAAAAATTTTCATACCTATTCCCAAAATTCAGAGGGGACTTAACACAAACTTTAGGATTTTAAAATGAATGGATAAAACAATTTTTTACATTAACTGCTTACAGGACAAAAAATAATGGTTTCATGCTCCCAGAACAAAATTTTAACCGAGAAGAAGGTAGAAAAAAAAAATGCCAGCTGTGTTATCAATAAATGGAATAAGCATCCAACCAAGGCAGTTAAATGTAATGTAGTTCGAAGATTTAAAATTCAGTTAGATAAACATACATGCACATACACCAAAAAGCCCCTTTCATTTTTATAAGAAGGATGACCCAACCAAGGCATACACTATCTCTTCACCAATTCCACACCCACCTAACATATACATTATTAGTTCATCCTTTTTCTTATATCTCCTTGTGGATGAAAAGTCATCCCTCTCACCGGACTTTTATTCAGATCAAAAGAAACGAAATGAGACGCACTACCTACACAGCAGGGCCCGACAGCTAAAGCTGGTTTACCCTCACTGCCTTATTATATAGCGACCTTCCCCCTCATTAGCTCCTGAATTACCAGAGCAGACAAGAAGAAAACCCTTTGGTCTGCATTAGTTCCTCATCCATTCACAACCACTCTTCACTCACACCTACATTATGCCCTCTCCCTTCCCTGCTCGAAAGATATTCCCATTGTACACAGCATCCCCTTCACTTTCATCTATCCAGTTCTCAGTCTTGCTTTTAAGCTCACTCTATCTACCTCTGCCTATCACATTCTTTATGCTACCTCATGGATTCTTTCGATATGTCCAAACAATCCTAGCATTCTTTGATCAAAATTGTCTACCAGATCTCTTTCCGTTCCCATTCTCAAACAAATCTAGGCTCCTCATTTATGCCTCCATTTTGATCCCTCTAAAGCACGTACATTTATATTTGTCATATTTTCCTTTGTATAGTGGAAATATACATACGCCCCTCCAGTCTTCTGGTACATTCTCCTTCCTTAGGCACACATCAAACAACCTCACTAGTCATTCCACTACAAAATCTCTCCCCTGCGTGAAACACCTAATGTAACATTCATCTAACCCAGGTACCTTACCAGTTTTCATCACTTTCAATGCTCTTTGTATCTTACAAACAAAGGATTACAAAGGCGGAGCATGCCGACAGGAGACCTTTTGATCCATATCTAGGTCGGATGCGAAAAAAAAAATCATATTAATAATAAAATAATAATTAAAAACTATGATAATGCAAATAACAAATAAAATACATAAGTAAATGCATAGGTATAGTTAAATAATAAACAAACAGGTAAATAGTAAATAATAATAAATTGACATATAACTAATAATAAATAAAAATCAGACAGACAAATGATAACAAAACAAAAACAAATAATATAAGATAAATTATAATCATTACAGCATCTTACTTAGGTATTTATCTAAATGATTCTTAAAGCTTCGAACTGAACTACATTGCACTACCTGTACAGGAAGTTTATTCCATTCATTAACTACACGGTTGGCAAAGTTGTTTCTACCTTTACCTATATCCCTATCCTATATCCCTATCATTTTTTTCTTCCATCACATTTTCCTAGCATCTACCATTGTCAATATCAAACCTTTCTAACCTCTCTCACATTAAAAAAAAAATCTAAAATACTCTACCCACCTTCCCCTTATCATCCTCACTTCCATTAACATCTATCCAACTGCACCCTTTACCTTTTCTCTTTATTTGACTCACCCTATTACACTTCTCACTTCCTTCCAAGACATCTTTATATTCTTACAATTTTATTAGGTAAACTACCACGCTTTAATCTGCCCTCCCCTTTGCCTCCCTCACCTTACGTTTTACTTTCTTTTTTCTTTATGTACCTCTTATATGCTCAACTAGTTCTATTTTGCTACCAAATTTCATACGCTCGTTCCCTCTCTTCCACCACCGCATTCACCTCTACACCCCACCGTTTGTTGCCTCTGCTATTTTCCATAGCCTACTCGTGTCATGTGTCTGTGCACACATTATCTCTTCTTCTTCCTTTAAACATATTCATTCCTGTACTACTGGTTCTCCTGTTTCACACTACTCTCAGTTTCTAATGTTTTTCTCCTTATACACACATACATATACCAAAGGCTTTTTCCCCATACACGGGGGGTAGCCAAAAAGAAAAAGGCATAGAAACCACTCCCACCCATTCCATTTCCTATATATTCCACTCCCCCCAACCCTCCTCCCTCCCTCCTATCCATTTAATTAATCTACTCTCAACACTTCTCTACCTCCATTTTCTGTCTTCTTCAATTTTCCTCCATTTTCACTTTCCCCTATACCAGATAATTACCTAGCAATCCCTGTTTTCTCTCTCCCCTAAAAAATATTACGTCTACGACTCTTTCGATCCTCTCTTTGAGCATCACTACAAATTCTGTTTAAGCCTTCTCAATCACTCTTTCCTCTGCCACCCTTCTCTTCTTGAACAGTATTCGTTATCATCAATTCCTTTCTAAGCACATCTCTAACAATTTCTCTCCATCATATTTCTTCACTGCCACCCCGCATCTTCATCTTACTCCATCAATCAACTCATCTACTCTACCAATGAGACCCCTCAACACAATAACATTCATATTTCTCCCAGAGTTCAATGTGCACTCATCTAAATATATCTAAAAACCTTCATTCTCCTCTTTTCTTTTCCTACTATAAGGACCTTTATACTCACAAGAGCCCATATCTACCATTCGAATTTCACCTTCGCCCACATTTTCTCGAAGACACTTCCCTCTACCCCACATCACACTTCTTTTGTCTTATCATTTAACAGCAGTGCTTCGCCCGCTAATCAATCCAGACCCCCTCCCTACCAGACTCCCAAACTTAAACTCACCCATCCCTTTTAGCTTAGTTTTATTATCATCCTTCTTCTAACAAACATACCACCAATTTGTTTCATTCCCCACTCATCTCTACCATATCTACACATATTTAATGACACATTTACAAAAGTTCTGATTGAAAGCCTCCTAGACCTTGACTCTTCGTAGGTGGAAAATACACAGTGGAAGATCTTTAGTCCTCTCACTCTGTCTCATTTAGCCACCATTTACGACAAGCTTGAGAACATGGTGGTAGGATTCTCCACCACAATAGGGATAAGTAAGAAATAGACTTATAGAAATGATGAGGGGCAAGTATCATCATTTTTTTTAATTACATCTTTTTAAATTCCAACATAGACCAATGAAGTGTGGTTATGTCTCTGTAATTCACTGCGCACGCATGTGTGATTCACCATGGTCTTGGATCACGTGTTGGACTCGTGATCGATAGTTATTAACCTCCCGGATGAGAGCTCAGAGCTCGTATGACGTGTGTGTGTGTGTGTGTGTGTGTGTGTGTGTGTGTGTGTGTGTGTGTGTGTGTGTGTGTGTGTGTGTGTGTGTGTGTGTGTGTGTGTGTGTGTGTATTCACTTGGTCTTTGGATCACGTGTTGGACTCGTGATCGAAAGGTATTTCCCTCCTGGAAGAGAGCTCAGAGCCCACGAGAGTCAGATTAACGACCCGAAGCGCAGCTGTACCGAAATAATTTCGGCCCTGGGCAGGATTCGAACCAAGCACTACGGGCACCACCATGCCAGTAGTTCATCACTCTACCAACTGCGCCACCGAGGAGTCGTGCGTGTGTGTGTGCGTGTGTGTGCGTGTGTGTGTGTGTGTGTGTGTGTGTGTGTGTGTGTGTGTGTGTGCGTGCGTGCGTGCGTGCGTGTGTGCGTGCGTGCGTGTGTGTGTGTGTGTGTGTGTGCGCGCGCGCACAGACAGCGTGTACAAACATCTGCATGACCTTGCGGTCCCTATAAAAAGGTGAATTCTGCAACGTCTGTTTTCTGTCCCCGAAACGGGCATCTTGATCTCTCCATCCTCCTCCTTCTCCTCCTCGTCTCTTCTCTCTCCATCTCCTTCTCCACATCTTGCCATGAATACCGAGGCGTGTAAAATCGTCAAGTTTTGAATAACGTCGCGTCTAATCTTGGATTTCCACTGACTGGTCTTCCTCCTCGCCTCTTCGACCGTCTCGTTCCGATTCCAATGCGTAGCCATAAGTGTCTACAACCAATTGAGGGGGGGAAAGGGGTCTGCACACTAAAGAACCTTATTCTCAAGCTTCATATGTTTGTTTGTTTGTTTGTTTGGTTGGTTGGTTGGTTGCTTTTTGTTTGTTTGTTTGTTTGTTTGTTTGTTTGTTTGTTGGTTGGTTTGTTGGTTTTGTTTTTTGTTTGTTTGTTTCTTTGTTTGTTTGTTGTTTGTTTGTTTGTTTGTTTGTTTGTTTGTTTGTTTGTTTGTTTGTTTGTTTGTTTGTTTGTTTGTTTTCATTTCAGTCCGCAGCATCCTTCCCCCTCGGACATATTCATTCATTCATTTGTTTGTTTGTTTGTTTGTTTGTTTGTTTGTTTGTTTGTTTGTTTGTTTGTTTGTTTGTTTGTTTGTTTGTTTGTTTGTTTGTTTGTTTGTTCTTTTCTGTCCGCAGCATCCTTCCCGCTCGTACATATTCAGCTTATAAATATCCTGTTTACAGACTATTCCGAGCAGGAGGGACGAAGTGAACTAGTATTCTTTACATGTCTATTCATTTGTTTATTTCATGTTAATTCATTCACTTATCATTTAGATGTTAACCTAGTTATCCATTTATTTTTTGTTTTAATTATGCCTTCATTTATATATCTATTTGTCTATTTACCTACTATTTTTTTCTTCTACTTTATGCATTTTTTTTTTTTTTTTTTTTTTTTTTTTTTTACTACAAGGAACAGAATGAAGGTTGGGAAAAAGTAGAATATGATCAACTTTATGCACAGGACTGTTCTTGTGAAAACACGAACACGAAAAAAAAAAAAACGCGTTTTCATATTACCGTTTTTAACAAGTTCATTTTTTTTTTTTACTGAAAATAGAATGAAGTGTCTTTTTTTCCTATCCTTGCTATACAAATAGATATCTTTACATCAATCAGTTCAACCGCTGTTTCAGTGACCTCGTTTCCCACGAATTCTTTTAGTGACCATGCTTATTGTTAATTAATTGTTTGCCGAACAAAATCGTTCTGCCTCAGATAAAACAGAAATTTTATGTATATAAACACACGTACCAAAAGGCCTCTTCACTCTTACAATAGAGATGGCCAGCTAAGGAATGTTCCCAATCTTCACCCACGCTACATCTATCCATTATTTGTTTTCTTTTTTATGTTAGTTTCTTCCACTTTGGATCAAAAGCAATGCAGTAAGACGCAACACCTCCACAGCCGAAGCTGGTTTAACCCCACCGCTTCATTACATGACGATCTTCCCTCCTGGTCTAATCAATCATAAGCTATTTCGAGTCCAATGGCGCACAAAAGACTCTCTCAAAATATTCCACGACTCACACAACCACCCCAACTTGCGCCACGCCACTCCTGCAAACATTTCTGTCTCGTCTCTGCATCTTCTATCTGGTGTCCCTCTTTCCGTTAACCATCTCTCGGCGTCCAGTTAGTTACACACTCCTCGCCTCATCTCCCATCATTCTTCTTCGCTAACTTCCCTGCCCAATTCAATTTCCTCTCTTTTATAGCTTCCACAATATATTTCACTCCTGTCTGCTCCCTCACCCACATTGCCCTCTTTCTGTCTTTCAGTAGTATTGACCTCCTCATTCTCCTCTGTACATTCTTAAGCTTTATTTCCATCAATTCCGTCTATTTCCAAATCTTACATCCGTGCATTATTGTTGACATCATACACCGCTTGTGAATTTTGCGTGTCAGACATATAGGAAGAGAGTCTTTCATGATGTTTATTGATTTACTAAATATTTCACAACCAATTGTGATCTTTAGTCAACTTTAGGATATAATCTAAATAATTATTCGATTATGGCTGGTTTAATTCGAACTTACGTGTTCACTAGTATTTTAGTTTTACTGTTATTCATTTTCAAACCTACTTTGGGACTTTCCTTGTTCAGATCACTCGGCATATTTTGTGCGTCTTTTACTCTTTCTGAAAGAAGAAGAATATCGCTCGCAAATCTAAGGTAATTAGAATATTCACCATTAACCTTCAAACTTTGCTCTTTCCAACTTGACTTTCTAGCTATAAATGGCTTAGATGAACTCTTTCTTGAGTCAAAATCCTTTTCGTAATCTACAAAAGCTAAACAAAGAAGTTTGTTGTCATCTTCTCGATTAGTTGATTCATTGTCTGAAAATGGTCTATAGCTAAATATGCTCTTCTGATGCTTGCCTTTTTCCATCTAAGAC
>NC_134795.1:7919917-8007417 GCF_046742065.1 Oratosquilla oratoria | reverse complement strand
TATATATATATGTGTGTGTGTGTGTGTGTGTGTGTGTGTGTGTGTGTGTGTGTGTGTGTGTGTGTGTGTGTGTGTGTGTGTGTGTGTGTGTGTGTGTGTGTGTGTGTGTGTGTGTGTGTGTGTGTGTGTGTGTGTGTGTGTGTGTGTGTGTGTGTGTGTGTGTGTGTGTGTGTGTGTGTAATTTATACATATGGTAAGCTTCAGTACTCAGGGAACATTGGATGGAAATTATATTGATGCTGCCCTCTGGATGGTGACCGTGACATATGTAGTGTTGATAACAGTTCAGTTCGTGATATGCTTGTTTGCATAGGTGATGGTGGTTGTGTAGAGTAATTATCATGTGATCATTCTTAGCAGATATAATGTCTTCATCAAAATTTCTATGTTGGGTCTGCTTTGAACGAAACCACACTGAAGTTTGTCGGTATCTGCTGCCCTGCTATTTTGGTAGCGAGATACAGGTAAGATCGGATCAGGTCAGCTCAGGTGCTATATCGGGGGCAATGCCTTTAAAAGACGCTCCTAAAGGGTGTTTGTTTCTTTTGTTTTTGACGGTGTTTCTATCTTTGATTATCTCTTTTTGTTTGCCAGAATCTTTGTAAGGTTTTATTTCTGTTTTCATTATTATTTTGTTGAAATAGGTATTGTCCAATTAGCGAATCTGTATTTTTGGTATAAGGTTTCTGAAGATCTTTATATATATTTTTCCTTATGTGTCTGCATAGCGGACACCATCAGTACAGAATAAAGGAAATCTTGTTTATCAACACTACACATAACATATTTTACTCTTGAATCTGTTAATATTTCTTTCCATTTAATGGTAGACAATTTATTCTTCCATATCCATATACTAAAATACCCTTTCGCCTTTATAATGTTTGTTGCCATACTCGTAAATCTCTTCTTTGTTTTCGGTTTTCCGTTCACTGATGATTTATGTCTCATACTTTTGTCTTTTGACGCAGCCCGAAGGGATTTCTCCCCGTCTTCTTTTATGCATGGGGGGACGGAGAGGGGGGTTCGCCGATTTAATGAAGCGGCCTTGCTGTGGATGTGCTGTGTTTTGCGACACTGCTTCTGACCCAGGGCAATGGACAAGGTGCAGGGATGACCCGTCATCCAGGAGGTGCTAAGATAAGAGGGAGGGTGGAGGTGTGTGGAGTGTATTCAGGGATGGAATGGATGGGAATGATTTCATGCCTTTTCCTTTTTGACTACCTCCCTTGTAAGGGGGAAAAAGCCTTGGTGTATGTATGTATGTCTCATACTTTTGTTTTCCCTTTAAGTTGTTCCCTTATCTTTGTAGTAATATGACGCTTGGCAGTTTACCATTTTTCCATGTATGGTTGTTGGCGGTTTTGATCCACAGTGTGTTCTTTTCTTGTATTAGTTGTTTGTGTAGTACGGTCTTCATATGTGCATTTATATAATTTATATTTTTCATATATTGTAGCTTTCCATCGATAGTTCTTCTTTTCATCTTTGATGCTTACTTCTTACAGTACAATTTGTTGTATATTTAGGAGCGCTGATTATTTACCTCCATTTACTGTTATTTATTATTTGCAGTCTTTCGATACCTGTTTCTCTAAAATCACCATATAATACTGAAGGCAATGGTACTGATTTCCGATATATCTTACCAGTTAAAATTTTATTGCATATTGGAGATTCTCGCTATTATAGATTACGGACTTTTGGGAACTTTTCTACATATTTCTAAATACGTTTTGGTATTGCAAAGGAAAGGACTTCAAAAGTGAAAGTTTCAATTTTGTAACTATCAGGTTGGGGCTTCAGATTTCACGAGGTAACGAGTCCTACGTTGGGCGCCAGATGTCAGGAAGCAGGGAGCCCCCCCCCCCCCCTCTGTTGGAATGCCAGATGTAATGAAGGTTGCGATGTGGGCTTAGCCGTAAGGCAAACACTGGTTGGGAAGAGCAGGTTAATTGTTCATAGTGAATGGGTATCTCTTTTAAAAGCGCGTCCCGTCTGACCGCGGGTTGAGGTGGCAATTTTGCCAAGTGTCGGACGCCGAGAGAGAAGACTTGTCGGGTCGGTAGTGGTGAAGATGCCCGGTTTTCTCCACACGACGGCTGCTGGGGAAAGTGAAGATGTTCTGGGCGGCGATCTGCTCGAAGGAGACGGCGACGGAGGCAGCGGTGAGGCTCGTCTTGTGGTGCAGCAAGGCGGTCACTCGAGGTTCCGTAGCGTTGAGTGGAGAGAGAGGAAGAGATGTTTTCCGTCGAATCGAGGGCGCTGACTGTCTCTGGACGGTGGTGAGAGCAAAGACCTTCCCCTTACAGGAGAGGTGAAATGCCTCCGCATTACACTAACATTACAAAATATAATATCGTGGTACCACGGAGGGAGAGTGGGGAAAGGGGAAGAAGAGAAAGAAATGAAGGAAGGAAGGGAGAGATAGATAGGTTGCCGGGATTCCGGTATGCAAGTATTTCATACGTCAGCTACTAAGGGGGGTAGGGGCTACGTTCGCCCAGATGAAAAACGGAAAGAGAAAGTGTGTGTGTGTGTGTGTGTGTGTGTGTGTGTGTGTGTGTGTGTGTGTGTGTGTGTGTGTGTGTGTGTGTGTGTGTGTGTGTGTGTGTGTGTGTATGTGTGTTTGTGTGTGTGTGTGTGTTTGTGTGTGTGTGTGTGTGTGTGTGTGTGTGTGTGTGTGTGTGTGTGTGTGTGTGTGTGTGTGTGTGTGTGTGTGTGTGTGTGTGTGTGTGTGTGTACAAACATATAAATATATATACCGATATATATACAAGTTTGTGAATAATCCGCTCGAAGCTCCAAAAGAACATCACAATGATCAGTTCCTTCATTTGTGAAGGGATCAAGCATCCACATGCTGGAGGCCAGCTGGTCATTCTCTCTGTCTGGGAAATAGAAGTCAAGGTTTTCTTGCATCAAAGTAAGGTATCTGATAACTAAGTGTGACATATGTACCTCCAGTGTCTGCTCTGTTGTCTGCATACCATGTTCCCAGCCACATCCTTTCATAAATGAGTCAAATGATTCAAAATCAGAAAATACCTCTTTTCTACATTGCTTTTCCATTTTCTCACCTTCAGCTTAAATGCACACACACACACACACACACACACACACACACACACACACACACACACACACACACACACACACACACACACACACACACACACACACACACACACACACACACACACACACACACACACACACACGAGACTCGGTGGCGCGGTTGGTAGAGTCCCCGACTGTCACTACGGCGGTCCGGGTTCGAATCTTGCCCAGGGCTGAAATAATTTCAGTATCGCTGCGCTTCGAGTCGTTACTCCAACTTTCGTGGGCGGGGAGTTGTGTGTGTGTGTGCGTGTAAGGCAACAGCATTGCCCATAGATCGGTCATACGAGCTCTGAGCACTCTTACTGGAGGGAAATAGCTGTCGATCACGAGAAAGCACGTGATGTAAAACACCAAGACCAAGGTAATTACACACACACGACTGGATGGCGCAGTGGTTAGAGTTCCCGACCGCCACTACGGCGGTCCGGGTTCGAATCCCACCCAGGGCTGAAATATTTTCAGTATCGCTGCGCTGCGAGTTGTTACTCCAACTCTCGTGGGCGGGGAGTTGGGTGTGTATGCGTGTAAGGTTACAGCTTTAACCATAGTTCGGTCACATATAAGCTCTGAGCTCTCTTTCGGGAGGGAAATAGTTGTCGATCGCGAATCCAACACGTGATCCAAGACTATGGTGAATCACACACACACACACACACACACACACACACACACACACACACACACACACACACACACACACACACACACACACACACACACACACACACAGTGTTAATATTCCGGAGTTGTACAAGTTTTGTGAGTAATTCTTGTGTTGGTGATACATTTTCTTGTGGCTTTAAGAATAATTGGTCTTGTTCATAACGTCTAGGATAATGGTGTTGCTCTCATAACACTGAACTAGAAAACAAATGGGTGCTTGTTGGGTCAAGAAAAAATGTATATAAAAGCGGGAACTGCAGTTCAATGTTATTTCAATTAATAGGAGTTTTCTGTTTTCATTTTCCATCCACTTACCACGGCCGACCACTGTTTTGCCAGGTGTAATTTACCGGAGCAAATCAAAGCGCGTCACAAATGATAATTTATGCTTACGTTCACTGCACAATTATAAATCATTATTTGCATCACTTCCCCGATGAAAAATTACCTATTCTGTTTAGACAAAAACCACAAATATATCATAGTCTATCCTTACCTTCTTCCCTTGGTAATGTGATATGTCTGTGGCGGCTAATTTTGTTGTGATCTCATGATAATTATCTCTTTTAATAATGTTTTAATGATTATATGTGTAATTTCCTTGGAGGGGAATGGCACTGGAAAGAGATGTGTGGGGTTCTGAACGTTCTGTTGATTGCATTTCGGCTAGGGGTCTCGCTTTTCAATGTCGACAAAGGCGCCATGACGTCACCACTTAAATTCGGTTGTGTAAGAGCATACTTTGGTTGAATAAATATAATAAGTAAATTCATACGGTACACCTAAACTAAGACAAAACATAATTTATTCATTCAAAATTCCTTGGTTAAGATTAAAACCTTTACAGATCTTGTTCTGAATGAAGACACGATTTCAGACAACTCGTTTTGCCTGTAATTATATCGGCGACAGAATACAAACACCACCCTTCTACATCTATCAGGTTTAAAACAATCCATTCACACTCTAAACTTATTTGTTTAACTATTCAGTATAGCGACCAACATCCTTGAGTAAATGAAATCTTTTTGCATCAACCAGAATAAATCCTAAAATAAAAAATCATCAAAAATCTGTCAAGTGCGTCACCCAATAAACGCGGTTCAACTGAAGAAAATTCCCTCTTCAGCGAAAGGGTAAGACTTTCCTTGATTAACCTTTCTGGTTTGTTTAATGATTTCAGCAGCTGCAGTCAGGCGATTCTATTCAGCCGAGGAAAATCCTTACAACAAAGAAATGAAAAACAATTGTGTATCGCGAAGAAATGAATGAATTGCACATTTGATGCAGTCAAGTATGTGTTTTATCGTTCAATTGTTTTTACGTGAATAAAATTTAATAAACTAATAAACTTGGTTACAGCGTTGTAAACCCACGAGAAAAAAAATTCAACTCTGTTGATATATATCATTTCATTTTCTATGCTCTTAAAAAGTGCTATTTACTTTGCCTGTTCGTTAGATTTTATTGCTGAAAAATGAGAAAAAAGTAATTGCAGTAATCATTGTAGCTTACACGTTTGTTTATCTTTTGCCACTTCGCAAGAACGAGAGCGGGGGATTTTTACTCAACCAAGCAGGTTATTTGGAGGGACTTAGAAAAAGCGCAAGTAAACAGTGAAATGACGCTGCGCATGGTTTAAGCCATATATACAATACAATACAATGAAATACAAATTATACAATACAATGCATTACAATACAATACAATACAATATCACTTAAATATAAATCAATCCTACTGGTGTCCAGGAACGAAATATAGATTTGAATGTCTGCAGTCAGTCCTAATAAAGAATTAGACAATAAACTTTCCTTTTAAAAGATGCAGTGTAACTGAGCCATCAAAGAGGCATAAACACCAACATACGACCTCCATTTTAATTCTGATTAAAATACCACTTTTGATTTTGTGAATTCGAAATTACGTCAGAGGGTGCTTAGCTCTGAACGAAGGCGTCACCTTTGTTTTGGATGCTTGGACAACAAAGGAAAACAAATACAAAGGAGAGGCAAACAGCAACAGACTTATAGGCTGTTTACGAATTAAAAGGGGGTGTAGGCCTAAACAATGGAAATGGTTGAAATTGCCGATCATGAAATAATCATTGTAGTTGTTTGTGTCAATATGCAAAACTTTATACATATGAATGTTATATTCCATTTGACATTTGTTTCTCCACTCAACTAAATGATCTAAGATTGTGATTGATCCCTATCCACTGCATCATTTAATCTACTTGCAATTTTTGTGTCGCCCGCGACTTCTTATATTTTATATACCAGACCACTATCCATATAATTTATACAAATCCAAGAGAGAACTGGACCAAGCATAGATCCCTGAGGAACACCCTTCACTATATCTCACGAGTCAGAAGGATTTCCAACACGTTTTCTCTCTGTTAACAAATATCTAAAAGAGGTGTGGAAGGCAGAAGTGGAGGGAGTGAACATGAGGGGGCGACCTAGGATGAGATGGATGGATGGGGTAAAAGGGGCTTGAGGAAGAGGGGAATGTCTGTGGAGGAAGGACGGGAGAGGACAGAAGACAGGGGTGAATGGAGAATGGTTGTATATGGATGAGGTTGTGATACATGAGGTGGGATGGGTGGGGGATGGGGAGTGAGGTAGTATGCGTGAATAATAATAATAATAATAATAACCCAGCCCGAAGGGATTTCTCCCCGTCTTCTCCTTTTCTGCATGAGGGGACGGAGAGGGGGGGGGGTCGCCGATTTTATGAAGCGGCCTTGCTGTGGATGTGCTGTGTCTTGCGACACTAATTCTGCCCCAGGGTAGTGGACAGGATGCAGGGATAACCCGTCATCCAGGAGGTGCCAAGATAAGAGGGAGGTTAGAGGGTGGAGGGGAGTGAAGTGGATTAGGGATGAAATGGGTAGGAATGGTTTTTATGTTTCCTTTTTTTTTTTTTTTTTTTACCTCCCTTGTAAGAGGGAAAAAGCCTTTGGTATATATGCATGTAACAAATATTTGACCCAATTATAAATATTACCGGTGATGCCATCTGTGTGTAATTCACTGAGTAGCAATATGTAAATATATGTTCGAGTTCCCGAGCCAACTATTTTATTACCTACACAAAGCGGACTCAAACAGCTCGCTCGGCCGTTATTTACAAACAACCTACCTCTTTCTACCCTATTTTCTACGAGCCTCTTACAGGGCTCGGTAGCTACCACTTGGTCGCCCCAATCAACCCTTTCCTACCTGCATCTTGCAGGGCTTCGGCATACTACTGTAGGTTGTGGTACTCTACATTTGGAATTGGCGGTGAAAGAAACTCAGGTGAAGTTCTTGGCTTTAATTCTCCAAGTTAAGGTCTAACTGCAAAATACACGGCAAGCCCCCAGCAAAGCATATATTTATATAGTCCACATAACCAACACTCGCGGAGGTCGGACGTCGCTCTCCGCTCCAGCACACTTAACAAGTGCTCAGGAATCTTCGCCGGCTGGTGGTGGCAAGGAGACTTTATTCCTTTGCTGCTGCCGGTCTGGCACAGGCCGACCTCTTCGTTGACGTCGGCAGGCGGGTTTACACCAAAGACAAATACACACATTTCCCAAGTCACGCAATTCTCTGTTTTCAAAGTTGTGCTTGGAAGAAGAGAGATACACGCACACTTGCTCGCTGGCTTAGCGGGGGCCCACAATTCAACTCTGATTCAGAGCCCTTAACTCTTCGCCGGCTGGTTGCGAGAAATTGGGGAGCCTCTCTTGCCGATCGGCCCGCACCCACGCCCTGGCCTCTTCGCTGACGCTGGCGAGCGGGTTTACACTTCTGACATTTACACACAATTCCCAAGTCACGTAATTCTCTGCTTTCAGAGTGTGCTTGGAGGGAGAAAGATAGCACAACACCCACCCGCCTGCCCCCACTCGCACCGACATTGGATCCACTCTCCTGACTCTCAAACCCAACCTGGGGATAAACAGGAACGCTCATGTCCAACCTGGGGCTAATCAGGAACGCAATTTCTACACGCGGGAATTGAACTCTACTCACTTCCCGTAAGATACATACACACACCTCTCACGAACATAGCCACGCCCCACATACAAACATCTACACGTACTTTTTCTTCGACTGAAATTAACTTCCTTTCTAACTTTCTCTTATACTACTTCTCATTTCAGTTCACTTTCCACTAAAGATTTTTCAATTTTTCTACCTTTCTCTACTACTACGCCTCCTACTATTTTCTCAACTTTTGGTGATTCTAATCCCAGGCGTCGGCTCCGCCGTCCGAGTTCCCTGCCCAATTCTCCTGAGCCACGACCACCAACCGCCCCTAATCGCTTGCTCAATCGCCCGGTGGCGAAAACCCTCTTTTATGTACTACTATCTTTTCATTTTCTTATAGACATTTTTCCCCTGCCACAAAAACCGATCCCGCGCAAGCGGGTGGTCTTACCTGGCAAGTCGACAAGTCTCGTCTAGCTCTGAGACCTTCTCTCTCCTAGGATTGGATGGAAGATCTACAAGCCCAAGACCTTCTCTCTCTCCTAACACCGGATTGAGGACCTCTAGCGCCAGACTTCAGGCTCGCCACATTCTCGCCTGATTCAACCAATAGAGAGAAAAGACACTGCTTTGATTTCATTCCTTGGTTGCCCTCCATACCAGAACACTACAACATAACCTAATCTATGGTTAGAACAGCTGTCGGTGTATATGTGAACACCTGTTTAATGAAAAGATTCGTGGGATAGTTCTTTTGGATGACTTTAATGTGGCTTAAATGGGCAGGGGCATATGGGAGGACGTAGCTTGGGGACTAGCATAGACATTATTATGGGAAGGCCTTTGTCATCAACTTCCAGTGTAGAGAGCAGGTTTGTCATTCTTTTGCATAAAATATGGGTATTATGTAGGTATTTGTCAAATTCTTAATGGGGTATAAAGGTTTTGAAAGTGGGAGATTGGTTTGATTGGGATACTCTTGATGTGGTAGATATTTCTGTGATCTTGGGGCACAATGGATGTCCGAGGAGAGGGAGTGTGCTGTGCCTCCTTGTTTGACTTGAGAAGCAAGTGGGTAGATATGTGGTACAAGCTTTTAAGTAGGGATTATGTATGTTCCTAGTTGTATTTCTTGTAAACATATGCAGTCAGGTTTATATTGTTGGAGAAAGACACATATTTTCCCTGCTCAGGACGACTTTTCAGTAGTTCCACTGTATGATGGGGTGCATTGTTACTTGGATTTGCATGATACATTGGTCGATTTTGGTTGTGTATCAATGGAGGTTGATGTAGGTTTTATAGGTCACTGTTGTTAAGGGTACATTAGTGTACTTGAGTATTCTTTGGGAAAGAAGAGGATGGATAAAGATGAGGCTAAATTTGACATAATGATCTAGTGGGAGTTGGGTTTGGTTGTTCAGTTGGGTGATGGGAATGAAGGAATGGGAGGCTATAAGGTGGGTCATCATGTTATATTGGTAGCCTTGCTTGCTGGGGCTACGTTATTATGGGTTCTACTGGGGTGGTGGATTTTGGTGCTTTTCCATATGTAATTTTTGTGTCAATGATTATGGATCTGATTTGGGTTTGGCCTCTCAACTGATCCACTCAGTCTCAAAGCCAGATGATCCCTCATTCAAATTGTACTGTGGAGAGTTTCACATTCAAACTGTGCTGTGTGGAATGATTTCACATTCAAACCATGCTGTGAAGAGGATGCTGTGTGGTTATGACCATAATTTGTGCATTTGGCTAGGTTTGGGTGAGGAACAAAGTGCAGTGTCCAAACGATGTACACACATCTACTGGACAATGGCACCATTGATTGACATGTCCAAAGTACTAGCAATCAAAACAGTGACTAAGTTGAGATAGTATTTTCTTAAATAATTTTTCAGGCAATCTGCACAGATAGGATAGGAGTTTTGGTTGTGCAATGGTTAGTGTGAGGATGAAATCTTTGGGCTATTGTTCTTCCTTGAGCAGGAGACTCGTATTATAGTAGTTGTGTGGCAGTGAACGCTACATTTTGGATGACACCAACAACAGTTGAGACATTCTGGACTTTGCTATACCGGGTTCTAAATTCCAGCTCCACTATTTGGAACTTTGTTCACATTTGGTGGGGCCTTCTACATGAAAAGATAAGTCTCTAATCACTTAAGAGACATTGTACAGCAAGGGATGGTCTACTGGTAGTGTTACAGGCCAGAAATATTGGATAGCTCAGACTGAGGACTAGAACTGAATGAGTCTGGGAATTCTATGTCAATTCATAGTATTAGAGCAGCTAATGGCTATGGTTCAAAAACAATTTTGTTGTTGTGGTGGTAATCACTCCCTTCATTGAGGAGGTAGGCAAATGTCATTGTGTCATGGAGTTAAACTGGTTGTGTGTATGTGGGGGGTGAGGGGAGTGGCAGGGGGCTTCATTCGATGTGGGAAACTTCTCTTGTTTTATTGTTGGGGCTATAGATTTGGCGACTTTACTGGAGGCAGCTCCAAAGCCAGTTGAAAGGCAGGCTATGTTTAGGGCACCTTTTCTAGATCTATGCAGGGTGAACAGAGTGGATCCTAAAAAGGGCTGCTCAAATGTGTTAACACTGCCAAGCTATACTGCTGCCTAAATCCCAGTACCAGGTAGAACCTGGGCCTACACCAGCTCCATGTAGAGACAAAAGGCCTCCAAAGAGGAAAGGTTGAAGATGCATTGATCAAATTCTTGTAGCAAGGTAGATATGTGAAAAGTTTTTGGAAAAGGAAAAGACTCTTTCTCTCCCTTTTATGGATCAAAAAAGCTTATGATTGGGGCAACAAGACATTTGTGGGAGGAGATATAGATGTATGGGACAAGGTAAAGTTAAGGGAATTCAAAATCTTTTATATTAGTAGAGTTTGTGTTAGGGTTGGGAATGGTGAGTGACTGATTTCAGGTGAAGGTGGGGTTGCTTCAGTGTTATGTTACCATGATTGTTCAATGTGTACATGGATGGGGTCATACAGGAAGTAAATGTGAGAGTGATGGGCATGGGATTAGAGATGGGTATTATGTGTGGAGGGATGTAGGTGAGTTGTTTCCAGATAACACTGCATTTGTGGCTGGGCCTGACGAGGGTCTATGGAAGTTAGTATTGGAATTTGAGAAGATATGTGAAAGAAAATGAAAGTAAATGTTGGTGAAAGTAACATGATGAGATGTAAGTGAGGTGAGGGTGGCAGTAAGCTGAAGGTACGTCTTTAAGGAGATAGGCTAAAGGAAGTGGATAATCCAAAGTTTTCAAGGGTACATGTGGCAGGGAATGATGGAATAGGGGTGGAGGTAACCTGTAGAGTGAGAGAAGCAAGTAAATGTCTTGGGGGGAATAAAAAATGTCATGAAAAATAGGTATCTACGGACAGGCACAGAGATAAGACTACAAAGGAGTGATTATGCCTACAACACTGCATGATGCACTTTGAATTTATGGGAAGCAGAAAGGAGCAATTTCAATGTTCTTTAGATGAAGTGTTTGAGAACTATAGTGGGGGTTAAAAGGATGGATAGGGCAAGAAATGAGGAGGTGAGACAGAGTGAAAGGGATCTGGCTGATAGGGTTGATGAAAGAAGACTTGGATGGTTTGGGTACTAGAAAGGAGTAAAGAAATATTAGCAAAAAGAGCGTAAAAGGCAGAAGTGGGTACAGTAAACTAGGAGGGAAGAGCGAGAATAAGATGCATGGATGGGGTAAAGGGGGCTGTGGGTAATAAGGGTTAGGTCTGTTGAGCAGGGAAGGGAGAAGGCATGAGATACGTGTGATTGGAGAATGGTTGTGAATGGATAAATTGATGAGACCTTCTGGGATTTCTCCATCTTTTCTTATTACTAATGAGTGGGTAAGGAGGGAAGGTTGCCATGTAATGAAGTAGTGAAGGTAAATCAGCTTTGGGTTACTGTAGAGGCACCGTGTCTTGTTGCATTACTTCTGACCCAGGCAGTCTGGGTGGTGGTAGGTGTAAGGAATGATCCTTTTTTGCAAAGGGCCGAGATAAAAAGAAAACCAGATAGGTGTGGGTTGGGTGAAAGGTGGGCGCATGCCTTGGCTGGCTACCTCCCTTACAAGGTTGAAGAGTCCTTTTGGTATTTAGATGTATATACACTAATATTTATGAAAAACATTTGAAAATGTATGTTAACCTGTAGTACCTTATATTTTGTATAGTCTTATCATGGTAGATTAAGGCAAAAACTATTGCTTGTAGATGAAATATAAATGAAACACTACAGGATATTTTCTCATTTATTACAAGCCCTATGATTCATCCTGTGGTAAATATTTTCTAAGCACAGTACAGATTTTTTTCTTGTTTTATTATGGTATTTACCATTCAACTTGGTACTATGCATAGTTTCAGGTGTTACAATAGTAAGTCACTTCCAGCTAAACTCGTGATTATTTGTAGGAGGGGGACTGATGGTGACAGGATCCACCAGCAGGTCATGAGAGACAGGGTAAGATATTTTATGGTATCAAACTATCAACATGAATTGTGTGTCAACAGTTTGGCAGAATTATAGGGGTAGGAAACAGTTATTATTTCATCCAATGGATGTTGTTTTCTTTACTTTAAAATTATCAAAATACCAAGCACTGGAATCAGAAATTTCTATCAAGAATTGCTCTGAAGTTAGTATGTCTTGATACAATGAGTAAGACTGAAAAGTTGAACCAAACAGATCAAGGATGTTCCCATAAGTATTTTTTAGTATCAAGATTTTGAGTTGTATTTTCTATTAAGAAACAGATAAAGTTGCTATATGGTTTGCTTCAGGTACACAAGCAAAAATTGTGTTACTGCTTTCACAGTTTAGTCATATCACCATTATACCTTTAAAAACTTATACCAAATTTATTACAATAACAATGATACCACCTATTGAGCATTCATTATTGAAATGAATACTAAATTCTAAAATTATTTGTATGTTTCACAATTACATTTATCCCCACACCATACAATTTCAAGGCTTTCATAATGGAATATTTCATTTATTAAATCAGTCTTCTGTAGCCACTTACTGCATTACTAAATGAATACTATATCAGAAGCAATCTTGATTTGATGATCTCTCTTAAATGCACATATTCCCCTGTAACAGAAAACATCATTCCCATCCATTTCTTCACGATACTATAAAAATCTGATGTACAAATGATTTGGGGAACCAACAAAACCAAGAACTTTCTTAAAATAACTGTAAGATAACAAAATCATGTCTCGGGATATCAATTACAAGATTTTACTTATATAAACTAAAGAATGACATGGTATGATATATCTGTGATACTGTATATATTCAATTATCCTTGTATTATGAAAAGTTTTATCATGTTTGCAAATTTCTATACCTGTCTGTGCTGTAAGTTAACACCCAATAACATACACACAATCATAGATATATTCAGCCATTCATACATATATATATATATATATATATATATATATATATATATGCACACACATATATATGTATATATATATATCACATATTACATGTATACACACACACACAATATATATATATATATATACATATATATATATATATATATTCATATTTCTTCACTCAAATATCTAAGATAAACCCATATACATATATAATTCTTCTTTCCCTTTTTCAATCAGCAAATTTCAGTTCATGTTATCCATGTGTATACATACATGACACATGCAAACATGTTTCTTTTTCATCAATCAGCACTGTACCTACTACTGGACAATAGGGGGTTGCCAAACACAAGAGGCCACATGACCCATTTCTTCTTTTCAATGCACAATGGGAGAAAAAATAGTAATAAAACAATAATAATAACAACAATAATAACAATAAAATATAATAAAACAATTTTATGAATACAATCATTTAAATCTCCACCTCTATCCAATCACCCTAAGTTACAAAATCAATCATTATGGTGCACACCAAAAAGTAGGTGGATATTGTGAACATGATTACCAGTGCTGGTTCTCCAATACAGGCAGGGTGCAGTTCATCTACAACCCAAAAAGAAAAGGAGTAAATGCTTATATATATAAGTGCATATACTGTACTATACATACACGTATATAAACCAGTAACAGTAACACAGACTTGACCTGACAACAGAAACAAAGTGCCCAAGATGATATCAACAGAAAGAAGACAAAGAACATGTTATCTTGTGCTGTCATCTACTCATGTCACATATCACAAAATTTCTTCAGTGAATGCTGAGATATGGAATAAATTTGTGGCTATTCCTCATGTTCTTTGATCCACATGTCTCCTTCTAGGACCTTTGTGTGTATGTGCATGTGTGTGAATTGTGTGCGAGTGTGTGTATTGTGTGTGATTGTGTGTATTGTGTGTATTGTGAGTGTGTGTATACCTAGCTTTATTTACCTAATTGTAGTAAACATGAACAGTGTATGTGTATGTGTGGATGGGTACCTGTAGGTGTTCCTGCAAGATAGACAGCAAAGCTGCCCCATTTTCAAAATATGTTAACCTTCCTGTACTATATCCCTTGGGGGCTGACATTTGGTCTCCAGACTCAGCCCAAGATCTCTATTAATTTCAGCTTACTTCTTACAATTTTTCACACATGGAGAGCTGACAGCCAGCAAATGCTCTTCTCTTCCTACCACATTTATCTAGTGACATAGAAACAGTGCCCTCTATGTGATGGCTGCACCTGAGGCAATCAGATTTTGTGGCCAGGCCTACTTTGTGCTGATACTGTCTTAAAGCTGGATGAAGTCATGTATGCAAGCATGCTAGTGTGGTTCTTGATTCTCTTGAGAAGGATTTTTCTATGTTAGATGGGTCTTGGTGAGTATTGAGTTTAATGGACTGTTTTGAAGAGTTTGTTTAGGGATCTGAGTGTATATTTGTGTAGATCTATTTTATGGTACTGGTGGTAATTAGTTGTATATGAGTGAGTAGTACACTGTTAGTTTATTTTTTTATTATTACTTTTTTTTATTTTTTATTATTTTTTTTTTTACATTTAGCTGTGATGTAATGATATGGGTGAGTAGGGTTGAGGGTTCTGAGAACTATGTAGCCAACAATTTCATATGATATCCTATGGTTTCTGAGTGCAATGTCCTATTATTATTCTCAATGTTTTATTTATAGAGTTTGTAGCATCTATGTTTGTTTTGCCTATTACTGGGAATCAAACTGTGGAATCATAGTTGATTATGGTTCTTATCTACTGTTTGGAGACAGTAATCAGTTTCCTTCTGCTGTTCAAAGCCTGTACTTGTGAGTGATAATATATATATATATATATATATATATATATATATTATGGGAGAAAGTATACGCTGGACTCGACGTATACTTTCTCCCATAATAATGGTTCCTGGACTCCAGCTATTTACGAATATATATATGTATATATATATATATATACATATGTATATATATATATATATATATATATATATATATATGTATATATATATAAATGTATATAAATATGCATATATATACGTATATATACATGTATATATACATATATATATATATATATATACATATATATACATATATATATATACATATATACCTATACATAAATATGTATATACATATATATATATATATATATAAATATATATGTATATATACATATAAATATATATATATACAATGACACACACACATACATACACAAAAAACATAGTTATAGAAGAGATCTGAAGAAGAACAGTTTTCCACATAGAGTAGTGGACACTTGGAACAAACCAGACAAAAAATAGTGTGTGCAAAAACCATTCATGAATTTATGAGCAAACTAGACACTGTGAGATACAAAGGCAGGACACCATGAGTGTAGCTCCCCTTCTCATAAAATACGACTAAGTAAATACATGTGCACACACCAATGACAGGTTTTATCTGCTTGTGGTGGTCCTGCATGATGGACAGTGGAGTTCTTCATTTTCAAAACTTGAGTTACAATCATAAAGCGTGCAAACAGGAAACCTTTCAGTCCATAACTTCAGTGACACATTTACAGTTCAGTCATGCATCATCCTTTTATGCACGGAGACAAATCTCTATTGACAGAGTAATGCTAAGCTACCTTTAAAATTTTACTGTTCCTATTTCTGTTATTCTTAAATTTCCTATACCACTCACAGAATTCTTCTTTTCATATGCTTTTGTGGCAATGAGGTAAAAGTACTACCACTTAGTTCCCATTTGTGTTGTAAAAGGTGATTAAATGGCAGAGTGTGGGGACTGGGATGCACTTTTTTTTCATGAAGTCATGGCTTGCTTTGACTCAGTCACATCCACTGTACATGGGGAAAACACCATTGGTGTTAATGTGTATTTACTAGTTGTATCTTGTGTGTGTGTGTTTGTGTGTATGTGTGTGCATGTGCACATGTATATTGTTTACCTGACTGTAGTATTTGGAGTTGGAGCTATGCTCATGGGGTCCTCCCTTTTCTCTTCACTTATCAAACCTTACCTTATTTTTTTTTTTATATTAGTCCAACTTGTTCCATAAATCTATGGATTTGTGTGGAAACCTATACTTTCTAATGTATTTTAAGTAATCTTGCAACATTATACTATGACCTCATTTTGATCTTTCATCCCAAACTAGCAGGTCCTCCAAGTCTATTTTTTAACCCGTTTTTCTTATCACCATTATCATGTTGCCTCTCTCTCTTCACTCTTCTCATGTGGATAGTTCCAGCGTTCTCAGTCTTTCTTTTATGTCATTTAGGCCTGGAATCATTTTAACTATTAAAACATAACTTTTATTCCTTACCAATCTCTCTCTCTCCTGTTAGTCTCTTCATTTGACTTTCTGCTGACATATCATCTAATTAAAATTCCTAAATCTTTTTTCTCCTTTGTCTTTGCTATCAATTCATCTCCCATTTCATATCTTCTCATTCTTTTTTCTACTTTGTACTGAATTTCATCTTCCACTAATGGCTTCACTCATAAGCCTGATCTAGGTCTTGCTGCAGTTGATTATACTTCTCTTCATTTCTCATCTCTGTCATGGTCTTAAATCTGTGTGTATTTACCTACTTAACTGTATTTACCTACTGCAGTATATAGGGAATGGGGGCACCAATGATAGTGTAGTGATCATGCAAGATGGACAGCAAAGCTGCCCACTTTCAAAACCCACCAACCCCTTCATCAGATGGTGCACCCCAGAGGAATTAACGCTTGGTCTTTGGACTGCGCCCCAGATCTCTACCAACAACTGCTACCCTCCTGCTACCACTTTCAACTGGTGATGAGAAATATTCCCATGCTAATCAACATATTGTATTATATACATACATAGAGCCTTTGGTATATGTATGTATGTAATACAACATGGACAACAGTCTAAAGTTTTTTCTCAGGGGCTCAGATCTCTACCAACTTCAATTGTATTTCAATACTTTTTCACACATAGAGCTGACAACTGACAAATGCTCCCCTCCTCCAACCAATTTCAGCTGGTGGCGAGAAATATTCCCACATGACACAGACAACAGTCCAAGGTTTTTTCCCAGAGAGATCTGTAAGGACCTGAAGCCTGATGCAAGCCACTGGGACTGCAGGTTTTCTATTTCATGAAACTTGTGGCAACAATTAATTAACAGGAAAGGAGTAATGCTTATTGCATCCTGTTTCTTACTCTCCAATTATCACACCTAACCTAAAATTTGTGTCTGGTTCAAACATGGACTGTGTCATCTTATTTTCCAATTACTATACTTTGATAAATTCATGAATAGTTCCAGCTTGGTATCACCTTTTAGGCTATTCCAAGTACTTATGCATCTACATAAAAATCATTTCCTTACCCTTTAGACATAGTCTTTCTCATTTTGGTCTCACGACCTTAGGAAGTCCTCCTACCCCTCATCAAAAGATGTCTTCTCTCATTTAGTCCACCCACTTCAGTGACCTGAACACTGGAATCAAGTTACCTCTTTCTTTTAGATCTTATAATCTGTGTTTGTGTGTTTGTTTTTATTCAAATGTATTTACCTAATTGTAATATCCAGAAACGGAGCAGTTCTCATCGGGATCTGCTTCTTACTCTCCAATGATCATATCTAACTTCAATGTGTCCTCCGATTATCATACCTATATTCAAATTTATGCATGGTTCCAGCTTGGGCTATATTGACTCCTAGGCTATTTCAAAATATTTATAAATCTATAAGGAAAACTGTATTTCTTCACATCCTTTAGACAATTTTTTTTTTTTTTTTTTTAATTGGTTCTCATACCATTGTGAAGCCTTTGCACCCCTAATCAAGACATCTATTCTATCAAAATAGTCTGCCTCCTTTAGTGACCTTTTCTCTTTAATCTTTCAATGTGTATTTACCTAGTTGTATTATATGAGAAGGGAGCTATGTTTGTGGTGACCTGTCTTTGTATCTTTCAGCATCAAGTTTTTTCTTAAAATCTTGAACGGTGTTTGCACACACTGTTTCTTTATCTAAATTATTCCAGGTATCCAGCACTCTGTGGGAAGCTATTTTTTTTTTCAGATCTTTTTTATAGTTATCCTTTTTGAGTTTCTTTTCGTGTCCTCTTGTTTTTCCATTGTCCCAATTTAGTAAATCATTCCTATCAAGGATTTCCATTCCTTTAATTATTCTATAGATAGTCAATAGAATCTTTCTCTTCTCTGCTCCAGTGTTGGTAATTCTAATTTGGATAATCTTTGTATATTAATTTGGAAAGAGCTGGTGCCAACTTTGTCGTTGCTCTCTCTATTCTAACTTCTTTTTATTCTTTTTAGTACTGGGTGTCCATAGTGTTGCAGCATATTCCAGTAATATGTGAATGTGTATACCTATGTATGTACATTTATATATGTATGAAATGCTGACAAAGCTGCTGAGGATGCACACCAACTTTTTTTTTCTTTTACTTTATTATTGCATACCACAAAAGGTAATTAAGTATTCAGTTACTACATATGGAAGGAGTTTCCACTGTGATTGGAATATGGTCAGCTCTAAGGTGAATTAATGGTGTGGGTGTCTCTCCTCCCCTCAAGGAAATCTAAGTATACGTATTGGGATGATATATGTAGGTACAGATATAGGTATGTATGTATGCACATATAACAAACATGTTCACACATGTATATATAAGTATATACATGTATATTTTTCAGATATTGGTTCCCCACTTCCCCAAAATAGTTTTTACTATCTCCCCCAACTATATAATACACACAACTAGGAGAAAAGGAGGTCAGAGTTTATCTCAATCCATTTTGAGTCTTTTGAAGAGATTGCATTGCAATTACTCTTAGACAGCCAAGGGATCCAAGCCTGTACTTTGCCTACTTATATTTGGTAACAGCAACTGCATCAGGCTAGACAGATATCAGACCTTTGAAGTTTGACTCCATTTGTCTGAAACCACTGTCCATGCACTTTACCATATTGATATGGACAGATAGACAAACAGATAAGACAGACACCCTATATGTATGTGTACCTTTGACTGGGGGATCCATGATTCATCTATGGGGGGAAACACCATTGCTGAACATGCACACATGTATTTATATATGTTTGTATATATGTATGTACGTATGTATGTATTTGTATGAATATGTATGAATATGTGTATGTCTGTATATACATGTATGTATGTACATATGTATATATACACACACACACATATGTATGTTGTATATGTATATACTGATACATTACAATGAATACAGATATATACATGATCAAATGTATAAGTATGTACTCACAAATGTAAGGCGTCTTCTTCCACAGGACTTATATTTGGCAACTCATATTTGCTGTGGAATAACAGGCACATTTTTTGTCCATGCTTCATGATACAGAAGAAAAAGAATATAAAAGTGCAGAAAGTATTTAAGCTGTGACATATCATACATTCAAACTTACAATATTTCTCCACTGTGTATGAGGGCCAGGGCATGAAATGTATCTTTTTCACAGCAAACTTAAGATGATGAAGAAGAAGAAGAGGAGGAAGAAGTATAAGATGAAGAAAAAATAAGAAGAAAAAACAACAGAAGACACCTATGTCCATCACTCATGCAAATATATCTATAAATGACATACTGTATTTACATGTTCAAATGATGAGCCTTTCTGAAGCATAGGTCCTTTGCAAGGTAAACTTCAAATTTGTTGGCACTTGAAAAGATTTTGTCCCTTTCCTTCATGCCTCTGACTTCTACAAATTTTTGTGTAAGGCAATCCTATTTGTATTGGTCTACTACTCAAAACTGCATTGTAGATATGCATGTGTATAAAAAATCCTTGGATATAAACTGAACATTTCCAGTTTTAGTTCCATCAGTCTAATCTCAAGCACCTCTTAGAAAAATCCAAGCTTTCATCTATTTCACTCATTTAATGCATATGATTTAATGTATATATCTGAAACCACCTTATCACATTACATTTCAAATCATCTCAAAGGCATTATGACACAACATAAAATAGACATTGAAGTTGAAGGAAAAGCAAGTAATCTTTGTTCTCATAGATAAAAGAAAATTCCATGTACATCAATTGCTAACCATATATAGGCATGCATCAATAGCTAGTCTTGTATAATCTAAAAATGACTATTCCTCCCATAACAGCTCCGACAACTACCAAAAACTACAAAAAGATCGTTTCCATGCTTTTCTTAAGTATCACCTATAACCAGGAAATACGAGTTAACCTGATAACTTCTGTAAATTACTGCTTGCAAACAACCTCCTTATGTAGGGCATGGACATCAAACAGAGGCACAACATCTTGTCCAAGTTTCTTACAACCTGACAAATACATTATCCACCAATGACAAATAAATATCACTAACCAGCACTTTCCCAAGCATTTTACACACTTAGGATAATTCATTTCCTTCAGTTTTCTATAATGGTTAAGCATGAAACTACAATTTTGCCATTACATGATAAATTTAACACAAGCACAGTACACAACATGAGCTTCTTCCACCTATGCAATGTATGGAGAGCATTTGACATACACTCACTGTCTTCTCCATCTACCACCCTAAGTTCTCACATGAGCTGCACATAAGCATTCTCATTTTACAATGTCTAAAGACCTGAAGACAAATACAGGTCTAGTTGGTGTAAACAAAGGCTTCTTCATGGAAGTACAAGAAATCACGATACAGGAGGGTGCACCATGAGGCAACCACTTCCTGCTAATGTCGTCTTTCAGCCCGTTGGCAACTACCCTGCCGTAGAATGACGAGCACAACTTTTCCTGTGCTGCCCTTATCTGATACACTTCCCTTAAGTCATGGCAAAATAAAGGCCCAAAATTATGTGCTGTCTGTAATTAGTGGATTATGAGTAACATATATTTAAAGTTTCTAACCCTGTATGTGTGCATCACGCTGCTCTTGGCATATCTTATGGACTCATGAGAAGCAGACTAAAACAATATGGCATAAAATTGGTCCGGTTGAGCCATACCACCTGAACTTCTATGAGCAGTGTGCCTAATACACCTGTGCTGAAATCAGGGAGTATTCCATTACTTATGCTTTGTGAGAATGACAGTTTGGTTTAGTTGCAGAAGGTGTATTGTTTAAGCATCCTAGCACCTACATGTATGTTGCTTTCAAAACCATGCAACAAAATTGAGAACACTAATACCTAACCCTTATAATGTCATTTTCAATTAGGTATGATAAATCACTCCATAACCTCAGGTTGGTATATGTACCAAAGTAACATCTCGCTCTCCTTTGCACTGGATAATGTTAGGACTTACCCTTACCAAGACCAGGTCTCCACTAATATGCTCACACAGAATGGGCAATGGGCAACACACTGGCTGACTGGACATACTCAACAATGGCTAGGGGCATCCTAGTGTAGTGAACTTGTACCAGGATACGAGTAGCTAAACCATAGCTACAAGTTGCCACCCCAGCAGGATGAGCAACACAGAATAATGCTAAACCCTCCAGAAAGCTCTTGGTTTCTTCACTTTGGGCCTTTGCTCTGTTTTTTCTGCTCCAACAGACGTTCCAGGGGAGACGGGCCAGGACCAGACCAAAGAGACTGTAAAGTTATACAAATTACCACTGGTGAGAAATGTAGTTACACATTTGTAAATCACAACTAACACCACAGTCGGACGAAAGAAAGAGGTGCGTACTACTGAAGAGGATTTCAGTTAGCAATCGAAATATATAGTTTCGCTTACGCAACTCTTTCTTTCGTATGATTGTGGTGTTAGTTGTGATATACAAATTATGTTTCAATAGTATATGAAATAAATAAGGGGACTAATGACAGGTAAGCCAGCATGTGGTGATTCTACAAGATGAATAGCAAAGCTACCCATTTTCAAAACCCATCAATAACACCCTCACATCCATCAGGAGGTACAGCTATGAGGGTGACACTTGGTCTTCAGACTGGACCCAAGATTCTTTCTATAAAATTCAGCTGTACAGTGAGACCTCTCATTATCGGACATTAATTAGCTGTGCTTGTAGTGTTTTCGCTGTGTTTTCGGTGTTTTGGAGTGGCTTTTGGGTGGCATAGTGATTGCACGCACTAAACAACAGCACCAAAAACACAGAAAACACAGCAAAAACACTGCAAACACAGCTAATTAACATCTGTTAATGAGAGGTCTCACTGAATTTAAACTTTTTCATATACATACATACATACATACATATACCAAGGCTTTTTCCCCCTTACAAGGGAGGTAGCCAAAAAGGGAAAGGCATAAAATCATTTCCACCCATTCCATCCCTCAATACACTCCACACCCCTCCACCCTCCTCTTATCTGAGCACCTCCTGGATGACGGGTCATCCCTGCACCTTGTCCACTGCCCTGGGTCAGAAGCAGTGTCGCAAGACACAGCACATCCACAGCAAGGCCGCTTCATTAAATCTCATATACAGAGAGTAAACAACCCATGACTGTTTCCCTTCCCCTACCACTTTCATCCAGTAACAAAATCAGTCCCATACTAATACAACACAGACAAAAATCATAGTTTTTTTCCCAAGAGATATGTGGGAGGGCCCTAGGGACTGATGTCAACCACTGTGGAGTTGCAGGTTTTACATTTAGTGAAACCTGATGCAACTATCAATCAATTAATTAGTTCACAGACAAAAATTAAACCTAAATCATTCAAAACAAAGTTTTCTTATTGGAATTATAGTTCTTGCACGCTTAAAACTATTTGACTCATTTTTCTAACTAGTTTACAACTTTGATTATATTCTTTAATAACAAAACCTAACTAAATTCATGTACTTAATTTACATAAGTCATGTTCTATTTCATATTAGTTACAGTAAAACTTATTCTTTAACCTACTTAGTAATATTGTAATGCATGACTCACCTTGTCAATATATTATTGTAATCAAGTCAATAAACAGACCCTCCAACTCTCCCTCAATGTGAAAATATGATAACAAAGACTCAAGATGATTGGAGCTCCAGAGACCAACAAAACTACAATCTCTCATTCCAACAACAAAACTCAAAGTGACGCACTCTTGAACAAAACCACCAAAGAAAACAAACATTGCCGCTAGTACTCATGAATTATTTTGTGCCAAATACACCACATATCCACATGACCTTATGATAAAAAACAACTAATCATGACCTATCAACCACTGTAAATTAATGGGCCAAACACAAATTCAATAAACATGAAAAAAGAAACAAAGATACCTCAAAATAAACAGATAAGAAAAAAAAAAAAAAAAAAAAAAAAAAACAAAAAAAAAAAAAAAAAAAAAAAAAAAAAAAAAAATTGTGACATAATCATGCATCCAAGCAGGAGGTTTTGTATTCCTCTGAGGATGCTGAAGATCCCGCTGATCACTCTCATCAATCCCTGGTGGCCCCACATGCCCTTGAGAACCCAATAATTTATCACCTGAATCATCACTGGCATCTTCAGATGGAGACCATCCAACACATGTCTTGGCACACCATCAACAATATTATAATATTTCACGAGTTCCCTTGAGTAACAATTCCCCTGCCCCACCAAATGGTGCAATATGGCAGGCAATCATTCTGGCAATCATCCACTCCTCCTTGGTTCACTAGAGGATAGTTCCACTCATATTTGAACACAGAACACTGTAGCACAGCCAACTTGTACTGTCTAGATCTTGGTATACTGTTACACCAATATACTGCCTCAATGAGAAAGATTCCTCCCCTCTCAGCAATAGCCTTAATGGCCCTGTGGTGCCTCTCTACTGTTCCATTCCCTCCTGGTCAGTAAGCAGCCCTAAATGCCATCAATATTTCACAGATACAACATATCACCTAAATAATGCAATCAAAAAGTTGTACTGTTGTCCATTAACAGCTCATCAACTGGGCCTCTTTCTGTAGAGATACTGTCCAATTCTGCTGTGATGCATTGTGCATTTTCTCTTCAATTTTCTCTGTATAGTAAAACGATCTGGGTTGCAATCAACTATGGATAAGCAAGGAATTCCCTGTAATGAGTTACATCAATAGTCAGGTGCTGCCAGCCCTTCAAGACAGACCACCAAACTCAATACTCCATCTCACCAATCAGCAACACCCCAACACCCACCCTATGCAAAAAATCTATAACACCGATTAAGAACCATACTGGCACACTTGTGTTTAGGGCACCATCCAACAATGAAACAATACCAACATACAATAAACCCGTTCGAAGATGCAAACTTCCCCAGATGCAACAACACACAGAATACAACACAATGCCCAATACTGACAATCCTTACAAAAAATATATCTTTCCTAAGTGACTTGTTGACCTGCCCTAAGGCCAGTGCCATTTACTTAAAGGCTGTGGGTCGTCTGCACAAGAAACCCGGTGCAAGGTATTGATTGTCTCCATGGATGGAATCTCTCTTGCATGGGAACATGTTGACAGTTTTTTTCTCCCCACCACTACAGGGGTATCAAGAAAATGTATACTCAGAAGTGGTAAAGGTTAGATTCAAGGGAACAACATAAAGGAGGAACACAAGTAGTACAAAAGTACTGTCATTCCTTTATGAATCAAGATTTTGAACTTAACAAAAGATGAATTATGTGTGGCTTTGGTCTGTAGGGTCACCCCAAAAAGAATCCCTGAAAATCATCTGCAGGGTCACCCCAAAAAGAATCCCTGAAAATCACATTCATATATTTCCACTTACCTGAGAATTAGCTCCTGAGTTGGCATACAGGGGCTGAGGGAAACTGCTATCTCTTCCAGATCCTTTGTTAACTGGGCTGAAGAGTGAATATGTGTTCTCTCCTCCCCCTGTCTCCTACAGGATGCAAATGACAAACTCAATAATTCATATCATCTTAAAAAGAAAAAAAAATAATAATATCATTTATAAGACTGATGAAGAGTAATAAATATAAGATAAACTTACCCTGGTTCCATGAAGAGGATGATGACTCAACTGCTGCTGCTGCTGTTGCTGTACATTAAACAGGACCTCATTGATTCCAGAGCTACTGGGTGCTGAAGGTGCAAAGGAAGGTCTGTTCAAAAAAGCTGCTGGACTTGCTGGTGGTATTTGTGCTGTATGTTGAGCCTTGTTGCCCAACCCTCCTGACATTACTGCAGTGCTTGAATCACTCTGAAGAGATCCTCCTCCAAAGGAGTTACGAGTAATGTCATCAGAACCATACTGATGTAGAAGTTGGACCAGTGTGAGAGGTGGACGAGAGAGATTGCTCGTGTCTATACCTGAGTCTCCACCCATGCCTCCCCAAGCTGGGCCTGACCCACCTACACTTACACTAGGTGCTTTCCCAGAGATACCAGGGGTCTGCTGTGTGTTGGTCCTGTAGTTGCTGGGGTGGGGTAATCCACCATAACTAGGAAGGAAAGGTCCAGGAGGTGAGTTGTGAGGTCCTAATATGGGGTGAACTTGGGACGGTTTGTTCTGAACTTGTGCTGGTGGTGGTGGAAGATGCTGCATTTGCTGGAAAGAAGGCATTGGGCTTTGGGAAACAAAGGAATTGTCCCCTTTACTTCCTCCCTCCACATGGCTCATCCTGTGCAGGTTTGACATATTGATTCCTTCATTCTGCTGGGGCCTGTTTACCATCCCCAGAAGGGGTCCTGGCATTGGACTAGATCTTGCCTGACTGTGATTCTGAGGGAGCAAACCTTGATTCATCAGAGTAACTTGGCATCCAGGGGGACTTGAATCTGGCTCTTCTAGTCTGACCTGAGGAATGGGCGGAGGAAGGAATCTCATGGTAACATTCATGTTTGGGCTACGTGGCGGACCCATGAACTGTTGAGGTCCACCAGGCAGTGGTGATGTTAGACCCTGCTCCTGGCTCAATTGTTGGGGACTTAGTACCTGATCTGGTCCTAACTGTCCCAGGTTGGGATAGGGTGATGGGGGAGCACTATACTGCTGTTGCTGTTGCAAACCCTGCTGCATTGGCACAAACAGCTGATGTTGTATCTTCTGCTCTTGTTGATACTGATTAGAAGCTTGAGGTCGAAGTCCAGTAAAAGATGAAGGGGGTCCACCAGAATTGCTATTCATATTTTGACCCAAGAAATTTAAAGGTGGAGGAGGATTCTTATTATACAATGTATTTGTCATGGGAGCTGGGTTGGTCTGCTGGGTGTGTCTAGTCACCATGAAAGATGATGGAGGAGGAGTGGACAACTGACTACGATGACTGTCAGTAGAGGCTTCTGATGGGTTGGGAGAGATAGCAGGTGATGGTGTCTTGAAAGTAACCTGAAAGTAAACAAGAAAAATTCTGCATTTCTTTCTCTCATAATAGGAAAATGTAAGAATATTTTTTGGGCTTTTATGAATTTGGAAAAGGCTTACGACAGGGTTGACAGGATCGCCAATTTAATGAAGCAGCCTTGCTGTGGATGTGCTGTGTCTTGCGACACTGCTTCTGACCCAGGGCAGTGGACAGGATGCAGGGATAACCCGTCATCCAGGAGGTGCCAAGATGAGAGGGAGGGAGGAGGGTGGAGGGGAGTGGGATATGTAGGGGATGGAATGGGTGGGAGTGGTTTCTATGTCTTTTTCTTTTAGGCTACCCCCTGTGTAAGGGGGAAAAAAGCCTTTGGTATATGTATGTATAATATTCAGGCATTCATTAAATGAGATGCTGAAGGGTGGAGGTAGCCTGGTACTTATGGGAGATTTTAACTGCAAGGAAATCTGTTGGGAAGAGATGACAGTGCAAGGTGGAGAGGATCTATGGGGGAAATGTATTACTTAACATGACTATGGAACATACAATGACACAATGGGTAAAAGAAAATACTAGATATAGAAGCAATAAAGAACCATCGAAACTAGATTTGATATTTACAACAGAACCTGAAATTGTGGATAAAATTTAATACAAAACACCATTTGGAAAGAGTGACCACATACTAATAGAGGTTGAACTAGAGGAGGAAATATATAGAGAAATAATAAATACAGAAAAGAAAGACTGATGTACAAAACGAATTTAGGGAAATTTAAGAAATTTCTTTCAAAATGTAAATTGGAAAAACTTTTTCAAAGAGACACAGGAGGAAGAGAAATGGATGAATTTGAAGGAAATTTATAACGAAGGAGTGAATAAATATGTACCAAGACAGAAACAGGAAAAAGTGTACATTAAGTGGTGGTTCAACAGAAGATGCAGTGAGGCAAAAGATAGAAGAGGCAAAGCTTGGGAAAGATGAAAATATATATATATACATATATATATATATATACATATATATATATATATATATATATATATATATATATATACAAAAAAAAAAAAAAAAAAGGATGCAAATATAAATCAACCATAGAAATGAATACGTAAAAGTGTGCAAAGAGGAAAAAAGAAACTGAAAAAGACATTATAGAAAAATGTAAAGATCAACCCAAACTTTTCTATAGATTGTGAATAGTAAACTTAAAAATAAATTGGAAATGGTGAAACTACACCACAGAAATATAAAATATACAGAAGATTTAGAAACGGCTGAAGTCATGAACAACCACTTCAAGTCCGTTTTCACTAGAGAAAAAGTACAACATTGGAATGAAGGATTTAAAGTGCAATCACCTCCCATGAAGGAAATAACAAGAGAGTACAAAGGATTACAAAGGAGGAGCATGCCGACAGGAGACCTTTTGGTCCATAACCACGTTGCATGTGAAAAAAAAATATATAATGATAAATAACTATTATAATATAAATAATAATAAACAAAATAAATAAATGCATTGCTATAGTTAAATAATAAACATGTAAATATTAAATAATAATAAATTGGTAGATAGTAATAAATGAAAAATCAAACAATAATAAACTCTCCTGCCATATCTTACGTTTCTTAATCTGTTCTTTCTACAACTGTTCCAGCTCCTTGCTACTTGAGTCATGTCCTATCCTTTCCCCACCCAACCCCTTTCATATTGTATAATCCTGAACCACTTTGGCTATTCAAATTTCAACCTATTTTTAGTGTGACCTTTATTCTAACATACCAATGATTTCCTTTATCCAATGTATTTACCTGTTTTGACTCAACAGTGTTGGTATTCCTCTTCATAATGGCTTGCAGGGCCACATTTGTCCTTCCTCGACGTGACAGACCACCAGCACCAGCGCTAGCACCTCCACCTCTTTCTCCACCTCCATCACTACCACTGCCACCACTTGCAATTTCCCCTTTTTCACTTAAGCTTAAAGTACTGTTAGACCCTGGAGAAGACTGTTGTTGTTGCTGTTCCTGTTGAGACTGTTGTTGTAGCTGCTGAGGCTGCAGTGGTTGCTGCTGCTGCTGTTTCTGTTGCTCTTGATTATGCATCTCTTGTTCCCTGTTCTCTCTTGCACGTTCTAGGGATCCCTGAGGCTTGAGAATCCCTATCTTTCTGTTACCTTTCTTTACTTCTTCCTGTAAAAAAGTACCTAAAACTTAGAATGAAGGTCTTACAAATACCATTATACAAGCACACATACCAAAAGGTCTTTCCCTTTAGTATAGAAGTGGCCAAGTCAAAGCAGAGACCAATGCTACACCCATTCTTCACTCCTATCATTTTAGCACTTCATAGATGAAGCATCATCCTTGTCTGCTACTACACAGCTCTGGTCAATGGCAATGCTGCAAGACATAGTGCTTCCACAGCAGGGCCCAAGAACAACAACTGGGGTGAAGTGTTACACTTCACCCTACACTATTCAACATATCATAGAAGACTGCATTATACAAAATCTCGCATGCAAACAACACAACATACACTCCATAAAGGATTTGTGGGAAAACCCCATTTCGGACGTGGCATTCCTTGGGGAGATGGGACTGCTTAGACAGACAGTTTAGGGAATAACAACCACAACTGGTTTACTCCCACAAATTCCTTGTATAGCAACACCCCTTCCTCATCCACTCAAAAATCCTTTATGGAACAGACCAGAACATGCTTTCAGTTAATGCCACTTATTCATCCATTTACAACTATCTTTTCACTTCTGCTTTTTGCATTCTTTCTTCCTTGCTTGACTGACATTCCTCTTGCATCCAGTGCTCTCTTTACCAAGTCTATCCACCTCATCCTTGGTCTTCTCATCTTCATTTAATAAATTTTTGCATTCCATAACATTTCTGCTAGTCTTTCCTCACTCATTCTTTCCACATGTCCAAATCACATCAGCACTATTTGATCTACTCTATTTGACAGTTTTTTTGCTCTACTCTTTGTTTAATCTTTATATTTTTCACTGCATCCCTCCTCATAACACTATACCTCCTTCAAATCACAAATCTCTCAATACAATTCTGAGGTTGCAATTACTTCCTTATGCAGCCTTCTCTTTGTGTTCATCCCCAGTCACCTATTCCTCATAACACTTTTCATTGCACCTTCATTACTCCTCCATTCAGGGCTACATATCACTCCTACCACTTAGAGCTCTTCTCTTCTTCCAGTCCTTCTAAATTCAACCAACCCACCAATACTGCCAATCCTTGTACATCTCATTACCTTATTTTGCCCACATTTACTTTTACTTTCTCCTCTCACACACCCTCTCAAACACTGCCAAAACTCAGTCTAATCTCAGACTCAGATATAAGCACAGTGTCTTCTGCAAACAACTGGCTCACCTCCCACTTCCCTTCACTCTCACTCACCAACTCCAGACCCAGTAAAACATTGAAAACAATGGCATCATCACAAATACATAGAACTTGTTCAATTCCTGTTGTACATAAACATAACATACACACAACTCTAACACAGGAAAATGTATTAACTCCAAATCTAACCCAAAATGACTGCATACACAATAATCAGAAGACAACATACTCGTACAACACAAAGTTGGACTCATAACATTAATACACACAGGCTTACCTATACCCTTCTCTAACAAAACAAAGCTAAACAGTAACTAACAAACACCATAACTGAAATAATCATTATCCAAACACATGGAAATAAAATAACTTAAAATGTCACAAACATACATGAACAGTGAGTCCTCCTTTTACGGTAATTCTTTATCCAGTAAATTCACAGCTACGGTATTTGGTAATTACTATCCTCAATTCTATTTACAGTAAGAAAAATTCATAGATATGGTATCCGCTCATGTTTTGAAGAAGAAAGAGCAGGGAGAAGGTACGTCTGCCATATCCTATTATTACATGTTATAATGGGTTTGGTATACGGTAATTTCAATTTGCGGTAAGGTTTTCAGGAACACATATGTACCGTATAATGAGGACTTACTGTACCACCTTCCAAATCAGCCAATATATACACTCACCTTCAACCCAAACATAAAATAGGACACCATATATGACCTCCCCTCAGAACACTTCCTAGGGTTGGTCATATTTTATATTTATTTTTTATTTACTTTATCTTTATTTTTTAAATTATACATATACACACATATATATATACACACACACATACACACACAAAAGAGAAAATGAAAGAATGAAAAATGAGGACAAAAATAAAAATGAAGAACTGAAAAAGGTCAAAGAACAATTACAAGTAGTGACCGGAAAGGTGGAAGAGTCAATCAAAGAAACAGACCTCATTGAAATAAAAAATTAATGGGAACAGGAACAGGAAAATCAAAAAATATCTTTTGGAGAAATATTACAAAAGCAGATGGAGGAAAATACAAAATAAACAGTTATGAAAGTAATTAAAGAAAGGAAAATTGGATGAGTGATACAGATGACAAAGGTAAGAGCATTGTGGTCCATGGTATCCAGGAAAAACATGATATGTATAGATACCAGAGAGAAAAGGAGAAGGAAATAGCTAGGAAAATTTTGAAAGAAATACTGGATGAAGGGCAAAATTTTGATAAAGAAATTGATGAAATCCACAGGATAGGCAAATGTTCAAAAGAAAAACAACATAGACCTCTGAAAATAATGCAACGAACTCAAATGATAGCCGAGGAGGTATTATCGAAAGTGGTTAAAATGGCAAACAGTAAGAAATTCATACATATATGGATACAAAAGGCAATGAGTGATGAGGAAAGAAATACAAAGCTCTCAGAATAGAAGCCAATGATAGAAACGAGAAAAAACCCGAGACGGAAAAAAACGAGTTTTTTTTGGAGTGTGCTGGACTTGAGACTGAAAAAATGGTACATAAAAATGGAAACTTAAACCAAAAAAGAAAAGATTATATGAAACTAAAAGTGGCATATACAAATATCGATGGCATGATCTCTGGAATCCATGAACTAAATGACTATCTCTAAATTGTCTGAACTTACCTGAGGCTGCAACGTTAACCTCTCCAATGCCTGAACCTCTTCTGATGAAGGAGTTTGATGAAGCAAAGCCTCATATGTGGGAAAATTATTTTCACCCTTTTCATCAGGAGTCTGTCCTCGCTCTTTCAACTAAAAGAAATAAAATAAAAATAATACATACATAAATATGACAATGTTAAATGGTTGTTAGGTTCTATGTGAATACAGTACTTAAGACTGCATGTAGGTGGCCTATGGTGACCATGACCAGCCAGGGACATGTATATTAGCAAGTATACTAATAAACCATTGAAATCTGTTATAGAATACAAATACACATTTCTTGTTTTAAAACTGGCCTTTCCTTGTCTCAGGCTCTATCTTCTCTGTAGCAATTTTGCAAAATCTTATATAATTTTGCACAATTTTAATAAACCAATGAAAATCTGTTAAAGAATACAAATACACATTTTTTGTTTTAAAACTAGCTTTCTCCCCATCCCGGCTATCCTTGCTTCAGGCTTCATCTTCCCTGAAGTAATTCTACATTCAGTTAGATGACATAATTACTACATACAGCTACAATACATAATACAAACCTTCATCAGATGAGACCCATCCACTACTTGCTGAGTTGCCCAGTTTGCGAACTCAATCAGCCTTGCTGCTCTTATAAGGTTATATTCCTCAGGGCAGGGCTCTATTAAGCTGTCCCTGTATCTGTTACATAAAATGAGTGAAATCAGTGCCACCAATTAAGACAGCTTATACTTATGCCATTATCAAACTCTTTCTAACTGTAACACGAAAATTTAAAATTTTAAGAACCTTACTTGTACTTTTCCAACATTGACTGTAAGGGAACAAAGCCTTGTAGATCCCAATCCTCTGGTAAGGGATGTTCAGCATCTATATGAAAAACATTACGTAACTGATGAAACACCAAAATCTCCTCTAAATATATACATACATTTTCAAATGTTACAAAAATGCAGCATCAATAACAACAATATAATTACACTTGTTTGCATGAAATGCATGGAGGCGAGGCTGAAAAGCATTGACCAAGGTACAAAGGCTTGGCCAGATCTGAAGCTTCTTGCGCATTGCTTGACTCTTCAATATTGACGGGTCCGATCTTATCCACTCTAACAGAAGACGCACTGAAAAATTGAAAAGAAATATATTTAGCTCAAACATTCTTGGGTTATTCATCTCTCCTTCAGGGTGGGGTGGGGTGGGGGTGGGATGTTTAGTAAACTAAATGTATAAGCATACAAATAAAAGTGAATACAGGGGCATTAAGTATGTTTTAGTGTTTATATTGTGAGTGTGCTTTGACTTGGCCATCCCTTTATAAGAATGGAAAAGGTCTTTGGCATGTATCTATTCATGTACGTTTGTTGCTGGGGTAATGAAAGCATGTTATCATGCAAGTAGTAATTGTACATTAGCATGCAGCCAATGCTTTAAGGATCGACTGGAACTATGCACCATATGCCTAAGCTAGAGTAAACTCTATTCATAGAGAAATAATGCTTTTTTTGTTACATGGCTGTCTTCCCTTTATGCTGTTCCCATGAAACTGCACTTTATTACTTCTATAACTCTATCTCTTCTTATTCTCTATGGTAGAGTGGGGTGTTAAAAAGAATTTTGTTGACTGTGACCATGTTGTAAAAGGTGACAAAATGGGACAAAATGGGACAAAGTGATTGGACAAGGGACCTTGCTCTCTGTATGTTCACCCTAAGAGAAGTCAAGGGATAAGAGGGTTTGAGAGGAAAATTCCAACTAGAAGCCTAAAAGCTGGGTCATTAAATGCACGTGGGTGTGGTACAGATGTGAGTATAGGGGAAGAGATTAGCAGTATTTTTGTGAGAAGGAAGAGGGTTATGTTGGCATCAAGCTAAAGTAAATAGGGGAAGATTTTGAGTTTGGGTGTGTGGTGGGGAGTGTCAGGAGAAGTAAACACAAACAGCAAAGGAGTTCCATAATCTCGCTCACCATCTTAACCACTTCCATACGGTGACGCCTACGTAGGCAGCATGAGGAGCAAGTGGGTACTCGATGATGCCGACGTCGGCATCTTGATTATATTTATTGTAGTCGTACCTATGTAATTTCCATTCTCTCTAAACTGGCTTCATCAATTTTCTATGGTTATCAAAATACACGGGTGAAAGAGAACGAACGATTGAGCACTGACTTTATTTTTTATAATGCGATTATTATGACGCAACATCGCACGTCAGGCAGCTAATGCTGCCAGACGTGCGATGTGCCCCGGAGTGAAGAGGTTAAAAGTTTATAAACAACTGTTGGGGTACAGATTTTAATGCTGAGGTGACAATATGTTAACTAAGCCATTCCACTTCGATGTTGAGATTGCTTGTGTAAGCAGTATTGCTTACGACGGTGTAACAGTCTTTCTCATTGCAGAAGGGTGGAGGAAGAGAAAAATTTATTGATACATGGGAGAAAAGTCACGTCCTTAGGGGAGGCACTTATTTGTAACAATCAAGATTATTGGATGAATTAAGCAGTGATGTCGGAACAGAGATGGCTTAGTGAATGGATTGGGGATCCCAGGTGGGAGTCCTCTGGTATGCCTAAGATAATAATGTTGTAGAGAATTAGTGAAGAAGAAAATCAAGAAAATTTAAGTACAGTTTGATTCACCTCATCCAGAAACATTACTAACTTGTTACAGAAGATATGGTGGAAACATACTTAAGTGAAGGAAGTTGTAAATGAAAGAAGAAATACAAAATAATACAAGGGAACAATAAACAGAATTAAACCAGTAATTATATAGAGATGAAGGGAACTGAAATGAAAATGAAGGGGTCGAAACTAAAAAAGGGTTGAGTACTGGAGGAGTACCTGTATAATTCCACCTTACGAGGGAAAAGGGGACAAGTGTGAGTGTAGTAGTTTCAAAGGGATCAGTTTGTTGTGTGTAGTTGGGAAGGCTTATGGTAGTTTTGATGAGAGGATTAGGAGAGGAATAGAGAAACAGTGTCAGTTTAGGACAGGTAGGTAGCTGTTGTTTGTCCCACACTTTTATCAAGACCAATAAGTTCGATGCTACATCAAGCAACCCCTAAATTGACCCAAATGAGAAAACCCCTTCCAGGCAAAGAAAAACAATACTATCTATCTATATTCAGGTCACTACACAGTACCTGTCAGCACATTACTGGCCTGGTAGTAAGAATCAAATACCCAAGACACAACCATAACACAGATGACACATATGAAAAAAGGTTTGACAACTTTATGGATGGGGATAACAGGTGGTAATGGACAAGGTTGCCAAGTGTAGGCCTTATGGTCTCTTACAGTTTCCTTCATTCTTATGTTCTTATCTTGCACTACCTCAACCCAGACATTTAAAAAAAACTCTTCCTTTAGAGAAATATAAGTACATTCTGTGAATGTGAAAGCATTACTCATGTTGTGGGCTTTCCATAAGAAATCCAGGACAACAGATTCCCATATGTCTAACAAACAATTCTTTAACATTTCAAAGTTGAAACATACCTGAGGGTAGAGCATAATAGGCAAGAAGGTGGTCGAGGTCTCTAATGGTGTAAACTGGAAGCAGGAGTGAAGCCAGCATGCCCACCATCAAGTGCTCCAAGCATTCTTCTACTATCTTCTTCCGGCATCTGTCATCCTCAGTTCTAACATTAGTGCCACCACATCTAGAGGAACCATATGAATTGGTGAGTAAAGTAAATCTACAGGTCAGAAGATTCAATATGTACAGATATAGAATTATGAATATTGCAACATATATGCATGATGACAATCACATCTTCAATAACAACAGCACCAAAAGTAATAACAATAATAATAGCAATTAAAATAATGTTAATAACAATGATAATAAACATAACATGAGGGATTTTCTCCTTTATAAGTATAATTATTATAATCATTATACTTTGCTAGCTACCTCCCTCATGTGGGGAAAAAGGGGGCGACTGAGGATGAGATGGATGGCGTGAAAGGGGTGTTGAGCAAAAGATGGATATATGTTAAGGAAGGAAGAGAGAAGGCAGAAGATAGGGGTGAATGGAGAATGGCTGTGTATGGATGATACTGTGATGCATGGAAGGGAGTGAGTGGGGATGGGGTAGGGAGGGGTTATGCATGAGTGATATTTTGACACAGCCTGAAGGGATTTCTCCCCATCTTAAAAGTCTCTGCATGAGGGGACAGAGAAGGGGGTTGCCAGTTAAATGAAGCAGCCTTGTTGTGGATGTACTGTGTCTTGCTGCATTGCTTCTGACCCTGGGCAATGGGCAAGATGCAGGGATGACCTGTCATCCATGAGGAGCCAAGGTGAGAGAGAAGGAGGGGTGGTGAATGGGAGTGGAATGGGTGGGAATGGAATTATGCCTTTGCATGCATGCAAGGGGGGACGGAGAGGGGGGGTCGCCGATTAAATGAAGCGGCCTTGCTGTGGATGTGCTGTGTCTTGCGACACTGCTTCTGACCCAGGGCGGTGGGCAAGGTGCAGGGATGACCCGTCATCCAGGAGGTGCTCAGATCAGAGGGAGGGTGGGAGGGGTGTGGAGTGTATTTAGGGATGAAATGGGTGGGAGTGTTTTTATGCCTTTCCCTTTTTGGCTACCTCCCTTGAAAGGGGGAAAAAGCCTTGGTATATGTATCTATGAATGTATATGTATGTATATGTATGTATATATATATATATATATATATATATATATGTATATATATATGTATATATATATATATATATATATATATATATATATATATATATATATATATGTATATTTATATATATACATATATATGTATATGTATGTATATATATATATATATATATATATATATATATATATATATATATACAGGGTGTTCAGGATAAGTTTGATATTTTTTATTTTCTGTCATTTCAGAACCATTTGAAGGATTTAATAGTGGTAAAGTGCAACAGATAGCTGATTCTGTGTACTATTGGTGGGTGTGAGAGCAAAAGAGCATGGACAACTGGAAAGCACTGGAATATTGGAAGAGAGTGACCTGAGTCATGATGATTTGCACCAGATTAAAAAATTTGGAAATCTTAGCTGCAGCTCAGTGCTCCTTGAATACCGTGAAGGCTGGGAGACGTGAGCTGGAGAATTGTGATGGAGATGTGGAAGCAGTGGCTTGCAGGAAGGATCATAACAGGCACTCACTCTGTCCATACAATGAAATTTGTTGAGAACTGCGAAAAAGGTGTGGTAAGATCCAGGCAAGGCAATGCAGAGAGATGGGCATTGGAGTGGCAACTATGAAGAAAGTGCTGAATGAGGATCTTCACAACTCCTCATACAAGAGGAGCAAGGGCCAACTACTCACTGCCAAGGCCCAAGAACTACCTTACAAAAACCAAGAAATTCCTCAACAAGGTCAACCATCCAGTCGAGCTGGGGATGCTCTCATTCTTCTCAAACAAGAAGAACTTCTGCCTGGACCAGCTGCACAATGTGCAGAACAGGTGGCTAGCCTACAGTCCTCATTTAGTCCCGCACTTCATAAAGACCAAGTTCTCTCAAACTGTGATGGTCTTTGAGTGTGTTTCCAGCGATGGCCACATTATGTCACCCCACATCTTTGAAGAGGGACTCAGACTCACTTCAGATGGCTATATTGAGTTGCTGTCCACTGCTGTCAAGCACCGGGTGGAGTGGGTGGAGCTGCAGGAAGACCATATGTGTGGCAGTAGGACTCGGCTCTGTGTCACACCTCCGGGAAAACCTAGAAGTGGCTGTCTAAGAACTTCTACAACTTCACCAGTCCCAACATATGGCCCCCCCAACTCGCCTGATTGCAACCCAATGGACTATTATGTGTGGGGCACAATTGAAAAAGACACCAATCATACTGCCTGCAACACCAAGGACAAGCTGACTGCCAGGATCAAACTGGTGTTTAGGCATCTCTCAAAGGACACTGTGAAGGCTGTGTGTTGCAGGTTCAGGTCCCACCTGGAGGCTCAGGGCAGCTTCTTTGAGTGAATTGTTTTTGGCAAAAGATCCTCTTAAGAGATGACTTTGAGTTTTGAGAATGTCAATTTTTGGCCATGATATGACATTTTTCTTTCCTTTCCAAAAAAAGTGTCAAATTTACCTTGAACACCCTGTATATACATATATATACCCCACCTGGGGTATTGGCTGCTTGTTATTGTAGCTAAGTAGCATGTAGCTGACACTTTAAGGTCTATATGGGGTGCCCCTACAGACCAGACCACACATCATTTTGTCTGTGATAGAGTAAGTCTCTGTTTATAGAGAAATTATGACACTTTTATTATACTGTGACTGTCCCTCCATTATGCTGTCCCCCCACCCTTTGTTACTGTCCTGTACCATTTCTCTGAATATTCATTTCCTTTCTTCACCTAATCCTGTGGTGGGGGAAAAGAATACTGCCACAAAGTCTCCCTACTTGAGTTGTTCGAGACAAAAAACAGGATGAGGATAGGACTAAGCATCCTTCTCCCTGTAGCCCCAAAGGGGACATTCCTAAAAAAAAGTACAGGCACAAGAGGGTCTTGGAGTTTTCCAACCAGTACCTTAAGGTTTGGGTCTTTTAATGTGCATGGATGTGGTACAGATGAGAGTAAAAGGGAAGAGATAGGCAGTATATTTGAGTAGATGGATGTGTTGGCATTGAGTGAAACTAGGTTGAAAGGGAGGGGGGAGTGTGAGTTTGGGAGTGTAGTTGGGTGGTTCTCTAGAGTGAAGAGAGGACGAGGGAGAGAAGGGGTGACTATACTAGTAAGTGAAGAGATAGATAAGCGTTTAGTGGAGTGGAAGGAGGTTTCTTCAAGGTTAATGTGGATGAAGGTGAAACTGGGAAGGGAGATGTGGGTTTTTGTAAGTGCATATGGGCCTAATAATGAGAAGAGTGTAGAGGAAAGGGAGGGTTTTTGGATGGATTTAAATGAGTCCATAGAGGGATTTAGGGAGAAATGTCAATGTAGTGGTACTGGGAGACCTTAATGCTTGCATGGGAAATGAACCAATAGAAGGAGTGGTTGGGAAGTGTGGAGTTCCAGGAAAAAATTGTAGTAATGAGTTGATGGTTGATAGCAAATACAGTGTTTGGGAAGAAAGTTAAGCATAAGTACACATGGGAGAGGGTGGTGGATGGAGGGGTGGTGGATAGAGCATTAATGGACTATATAATGGTAACCATGAGTATAATAGGAAGAGTTAAGGGGAGAGTGGAGGAATATTAAATAATTTTTTGGTGGAAGGAAGGTTGAGTGGAGGATAGATGGAGTAAGAGGAAAATGACAGAAGGTAGGAAGGTGCTTAGAATGAACTGCTTAAACAAGAAAGAAAAGGAGAATGAGTACAAGGAGAAGCTGAGAGAGGAGTGGGAGGGAGTGAAGGTTAGAGTAGAACTAGGAGTGAAGGAGGAATGGGGATGGTTCAAGGAGGGAGTCACAAGATGTGCAAAGATGATGAGTGGGACAAGGAGGGCAGGAGGAAATAGAAGGAAGGGTAGTGAGTGGTATGTCCAAACCATCCCAATAATTTTTCATCAACCCTATCTCCCAACTCCCTTTCCACCCCTGTTCTCCTCCTCACCTCATTTCTCTATCCAGCCTAGTATCCCCTACAATACTTCTTAGGCATTTCATCTCAAATGCATTTAAACTCTTCCTCTCTTATGTTCCATGTTACTGCCCCATAAAGTATGTTGGCACAATCACTCCTTCATACAATCTCCTCTTAGCATCCATTCCCAAATGTCTATTTTTCATTACACTTTTCAGTCCCCCAAGGTATTTATTTGTTCCTCTCAATCTACATTCCACCTCCATCCCCACTCCTTTTCCCACCACATTTGCCCCCAAGTATCTAAAGCTATCCATTTCCTCCAGTCTCTCTCCCTAAACACTCGCTTCCAATTTGGTACCACATTCTCCCCTTGTACATCTCATCACTTTACTTTTAACAACATTTATCACCACTGTCCTTTTTTCACACACCTTCCCAAACTCTGTCACCAACTTCCTTAATCCCTCCTCTGATCCTGCCACAATCACAGTGTCATCACAAAACAACTGATTTATCTCCTATTTTACTACATTTTCTTTAACTATCTCCAATCACCATCCCATTACCCTTGTGTTTACCTCAAGCACCACCCCTAAATACATCTAATATTTCTCCATTATAATTCTTGCCTAACACACCAAACCTATTACTCCATCTATTGGCTCATCTCCTACTCTAGCATTGAAATTCCCAACACCACAACATTTAAATTCCTCCCAAAACTCTCTATACACTTGTTTATATAAATCTAAAAAGCTTCCCCCTCCTCTTCAATTTTCTCACTACCACGGGCATATGAACTCACAAAAGCCCATATCTCCCATCCCATTCCACCAATGCCAACATTATCCACACTTCCCTCCACTTCACCACACACTTACTTGCCCCATCACTTACCAGCAGTGACCCTACTTCCCTCCCTCATCCACTTGTCACCCCTCCCTTTCAACTTAGTTTCACTCAATACTAACATGTCCATCTTTCTTCAAACAAACACACCTCCACTCTCTTCCCTTTCACTATCATCTGTAAGATATCCAAGCATATTTAATGACCTAATTGGTTTTGGTGAGAGTCCTCTTACATACTGACTTTTCACATGAGAAAAATATGGAATGGTAGATCCCTAGTCCCCTTAATTCATCCCATCTAGTCACTTTTTGGGACACATGAGGACACTATGGCAGAATTGTTTTGCTCCCACCACAGAGGAATCTGAAAGAAGTACAATTATGGAAGTGGTAACTGATAGGTTCAAGGGAACAGCAAAGACTTACTGTTGTTGTTCCTGTTCACAGCCTTTGTCCTCCTCAACTCCAGCTCCTTTACTGGCACTTTCTTCCTCCTTTTTATCGTCCTTCGTTTCTTTCTTGAGATGTTCTTTTATATTGTATATAGCAAATAAACTCACTACCACCATCTGTTTACAAAACAAAATTATCATTAATCAAGTGCAATACATGTTACAAAAGGTATGCCTCACATGCACCACACTCACCAACACACACAATATACAAAGAGTTAGAACTGCAGATGTACTGTGGATGTGCTGTGTCTTGCTGCATTGCTTCTGACCCATTGTAGTGGGTGGGATACAGGAATGACCCATCATCCATGAAGAGCTAAGATGAGCGTGAAATGGGTGGGAGTTGGAACTTTTCACTTTTCACTTGGCTACCTCCTTTGTAAGGGGGAAAAGTCCTAGGTATATAGATGAAACTACAGCCAACTCCATACATCTACACACTCTTTAAACACTCTAAACATACTAGGAATAAACATAACATCAAACAGAGAACTTTTTCAATTCCTACATAAATACAAAATACATAATCAATCTGTTGCCCCAGGTCTCTCTTGCAGGTAACTGGCGACAGCCACTTGGTTAGCCCATAAGGCACACTAGGTATGGCTAAGGTGAGACAGTACAATATGAGGTGTTCTCTGTCTTCTACATGATGAGTTCAACTGGTGGAGTTTGTTCCTGTGGCAAGGTCTATTCTGTGTTGGTTCAGTCTTGGTGCTAGATGGTGACCTGAACACAATCATGCGAGTGTGGTTCTTGCTTCTCTTAGGAGGAATTTTTCTGTGAGGTTAATGCTAGAAGGGGTTTGTTGGAGAGAGCTGGGTGGTTAACCTTGGATTGCTTGTTTTGTGACATAAATGTGGATTTTTTTTTTTTAATGGACATGGTGTGCAGTGTAGGGGGAAGGTTGGTATAAATGTTTGAGTAGTATTGTTGGTTGTGCTTGCCAGACCCCCTGATATCCACCCTTCTGAATCCTCTCTCCCACGTAAGGACAGAGTCCACTTGGCCAGACTGCGATGCGGTCACCACCCAGCACTTCTAAGCTACCAGAAGAAGCTGGACGACCGTGTTGTGAACAGCTGCCCAGGATGTAACACTTCACCCCATACCATACAACACATAATGGAAGACTGCATTATACACAATCATGCACGCAAACAACACAACATACACTCTATAAAGGATTTGTGGGAAAACCCAGTTTCGGCTGTGGCCTTCCTTGGGGAGACGGGACTGATCGGACAGACAGTCTAGGGAACGACAACAACAACAACTCAATAGAATTTTTTACATAGAGAACCAAAAGTCCTCTTCCTAGAACATTTTATGAAAATTATAGGTACATAGTTCTATACAAAAACTCTGAACACTACTCACCCATCTCACTACATCATACAAGCACAACCCACTGAATGGGGAGAAAAAAATCACCAGCAACATGCTACTTAAACATTTGGAGCAACTTGACATATGCACAACACAATACCTCAATTCAAATATACACGCACACTCACATCATAACTCAAGTACCTCAAAACTGAACAAACCCCTCCAGACATTAGCCTCCACTGAAAAATCCCATGAGAAGCAAAATTCACACCAGTGTGACTATGTTCAGGTTACCATCCAGCACTAAAACAATACCAACACAGAATAGACCTGGCCACTAAAATAAATAGCTCCAGATCCAATCATCATACAGAAGACACCAAACATCTCATCTTTCACTGCCCCACCCTAACCATACCCAGACAACTAAACAACAATTCTTCCTTGGGTGGTTCCTTGAAAGACTTTTGAGCTAATTTGGTGGTTGTTACCAGTTACCTGATAGCTGTGGACCCCCCTGCAAAGGAAACCTGAAGTACTGGGTAATAACTGAATGCTGCTTTCAAATAAATTTCTCACTGGACACAGAAGAGAACAAATTAATAAACAAAACTTACATGTATTAAATTGGCCTTTGTAAGAGCCTGTGTTGCCACCAAAGTTGACAGAGAGGAAGTCAAAGGTTGAACTAGATCTCCAGCATCTTCTACTTGTTGATTTAAGTAAAGACTTGCATGAAATCTCAGAAACAGATTGATGTATTCTGCACCGCTGATACGCAAATTCTTGCTTTCCCCATTCCTATAATTAACATATATTTGGTAAAAGGATGATAAAAAAAGAATATATATAATCTTAAGTTCGACACAAATATACAGATTTATGTATTCTGCACCATTGAGACACAAATTCTTGCTTTCTCCATTCCTATAATCAACATATATTTGGTAAAAGGAGGATGAAAAAATATATATAATTTTAGCTTCTTGACACAAATAAAATTCCTGCCTTGAATTTCATAGACTGAAAACCCACAGCAACATAGATCTCCCTGGGTAGAAACTCTGGAATTATGTTCTATGGTATTTCAGTCTGGCGGGCAAAATAAAGAGAGAAGAGTTATTGTTTGAAAAGAAAGAGAGAGACAGACAGATTGAGCAAGAGAGAGAGAGAGAGAGAGAGAGAGAGAGAGAGAGAGAGAGAGAGAGAGAGAGAGAGAGAGAGAGAGAGAGAGAGAGAGAGAGAGAGAGAGAGAGAGAGAGAGAGGGAGGGAGAAGGAGAGGGAGGGAGAAGGAGAGGGAGGGAGAAGGAGAGGGAGGGAGAAGGAGAGGGAGGGAGAAGGAGAGGGGGAGGGAGAGAAAGAGAGAGGAGAGGAGAGATGAGAGAGAGAGAAGAGAAGAGAAGAAAGAGAGAAGAGAGAGAGGAGAGGAGAGAGGAGAGAAGAGAGGAGAAAAGAGAGAAGAGAGGAGAAAAGAGAGAAGAGAGGAGAGAGGGAGAAGAGAGAGAGAGGAGAAAGGAGAGGAGAGGAAGAGGAGAAAGAGGGGAAAGGAAAGAAAGAGGGGAAAGGAGAGAAAGAGGAGTGATATAAGAGAGAGGAGAGGAAAGGGGAGAGAGAGAGAGAGAAGAGAGAGGAGAGGAAAGGGGAGAGAGAGAGAGAGAGAGAGAGAGAGAGAGAGAGAGAGAGAGAGAGAGAGAGAGAGAGGAGAGAGAGCAGAGAGATGGGTGAGAGAGGAGAGAGAAGGGTGAGAGAGGAGAGAGAAGGGAGGAGAAAGGAGAGAAGGGAGAGAGAGGGGAGAGAGAGGAGAGGGAAAAAGAGAAAAAGAATGAGAGAGATAAGAGGAAGAGAAAAAGAGAGAAAGAAAGAAAGAAAAAAGAGAGATGGGGAGAAAGAAATAGAAAAGAGAGAAGGAGACAGAAAAAGAGGAGAAAGAGAAAGAGGGGGAAAAGAGAGAGTAAAGAAAGAGAAAGGAGAGAGAGAGGGAGGGCAGAGATAGGGGCAGAGAAAGAGAGAGAGAGAGAGAGAGAGAGAGAGAGAGAGAGAGAGAGAGAGAGAGAGAGAGAGAGAGAGAGGAAGAGGAAGTGGGGGAGAGAGAGGAGGGAGAGAATGTAAGAGGGAGAGAAGGGGGGAGAGAGAGGAGGGAGGGAGGGGGAGAGAGAGAGAGAGAGAGAGAGAGAGAGAGAGAGAGAGAGAGAGAGAGAGAGAGAGAGAGAGAGAGAGAGAGAGAGAGAGAGAGAGAGAGGAGAAAGTGAGAGAGAGAGAGAGGAGAAAAAGAGAAAGAGGAGATAGGAGAGAGAAAAGAAAGGAGAGAGAAAAAGAGAGGAAAAAGGAAAGATGGGAGAGAGAGGGGAGAGAGAGGAGAGAGAGAGAAGGAAAAAAGAGAAAAAGAATGAGATAGGAGAAATAGAAATGAGAGAGAGAGAGAGGGAATGGAGAAGATCAAGATATTGAGAAAGAGAAAGAAAGGAGAGAGAGAGGAGAGAAAGAGAGAGGAGGAGGAGGGTTGAAAAAGAGAGAGGAGGAGGGTTGAAAAAGAGAGAGAGAGAGAGAGAGAGAGAGAGAGAGAGAGAGAGATGCACTTTTTCCCACAAAAAATTGGCTCAAAAAAATGACCCTGCATCTTATATGTGAAGTTCAGGCCTCCCATAGGCTAATTTGTCTCCAATGCTTGCTACTTTAAGCTATAATCTTACACCAGATGGTAACTTCTACCAAGCCTGAAATGACATTATTATGAATATTACAGTCCTTTTCACTAATATATACAAAATTATGTACAAGTAAAAAGGAATGTATCATTACCATTACTGAAAAAAAAAAAAGTAATAATAATAATAATAATAAATAATTGTAACAAAATGCTGGCAACATTCGTTGGTACCCACTGACCGATCATACCTAAACGTCTCAACACACTCCTATCAAAAGCCAGCTTGATATTTCCTGCACAGTGCTATGGTGCTGGTGATCCTTTATCCTAAATATGACCTGCTGAAATGGAGTGGATCTTCTATGCCCATGCATCTTATATGCCATAAAATACAGTATCTCTGTGCCACTCCTCTTCAAAATCTATCGACATCTTCATTTTCATCTGGAGATCCAGGACTGACAGACTGTCACTTAGTTTCTGGACTGGACCAGAAATATGTATCTGTGTGTACTACTTTTGCCCAATTTTGTCATGTCAGAAGAACTGACAGCTAGCACCTGCTACATTCATCCTCCTCCTGTTAGGTAGTGACACAACCACACCCACACCCACACTATTCAAGATATTAAGAAAAAACTTGATGCTGAAAGATACAAAGACGGGCCACCATGAGCATAGCTCCCTTCCCGTATAATACAACTAGGTAAATACTAGTACAACACAGTCCAAAACTTCTTCCCATAGAAATCTATAGGAGGCCTCAAGAACTGTTGCTCACTAGTCTTATCAACAATATTATGTTACTGAACAAAAAATATATTAAATAGATTTAAATACAATTAAGAGACCCACATACCCTAGAAAAGCCGGAGCAGTTCCAGCGAGGACCTTTGAAAATGTCTGGGTAAGGTTCTGAGGGGCCCCTGGAAATGGTCCGGGCACGCACATTGCACGAACATACAGTGCCACTGCTGCAAGTTTGTTTGTCTTTCCTGCCTCAAGCAGTGCTAGCTGGTTGTAAGGCTGCCCACTGGTTGGTGCAACAACAACAGCATGTCTGGTCATACAAAAGGAATTACATCAACTTTGGTAATTTGATTAAATTTCATCTATTCCCTAATCCTCAGCTAGTTTTAGACCTGAAAGTTGCATTACAAAATGACTAACACAGAGATATAACTTACTTAACAATATAGCAACATGTCACTATATAGAGATAAGTCTTAATCCACATGATACTTGCATTTCTGAAGATATCATCTAATATGATTTTTGTGTATAGTTGAGTTAATTTTCCCACAAGCATTGTGAACAAATATCAACTTTCTATTAATTCAAATTAGCACAATGCATTCACATAAAATGAAAGTTAATAATCTATTTTTCAGTATGAGGAAGGGTAATCCCTACTATAAGTTATTCCCCTAAAACAGATTCCTCATTCACCTCACAATTTTCATACAGTAAAAACAGAGACATCTTGGGCATAGCCATCCACATCATTTAATGCTTACAAAACCATGGAAAAATATAATACCTATAAAATGTTTCGGCTTGCCGTGTCTGATGTCTGTATCTAGCCAAGTCACCTAGATGCACTAAGCAGTACTGGCAGAGGTAAAGAGCATTCTTCCGACTTAGGCTCTTGCTCTTGTCTTTACTAGTATTTTCAAAATCAACTGCACCATAAATACTATCTTTCCTGTAAAATAGAAAACTATTTGTAATTACATGCATTTGCCTATCTTAGAAGGCATGTGGTACCTCTTTTCTCCAGGACCACCTATATCATATAAGCAAACATTCCACCTTTCTTAATCCTCAATGGGGATGTAGCCCTGACTTAATCACTGAATTAGGCTTTCTGGATGCCGGAGTTCTTATAAGGAAATTGATACACATGATATAAAACAAGAGTTCTATCTTTGATTCTCATATTCTTAAAACTACAGAGGTCCTTGAAAAATAACTATGTGCTGATCAAGGTGTTAAGAGGGAAACTAATGGGTGATGTATGGTAGTGGGCTGGATGGGGGGTCTGGATGCATGCCTTGGCTGGCTACCTCCCTTATGAGAAGCTTCACCTCTAGTATATAAATGGATAGTTAGATAGTATCTAAGTTGAACAAAGACAACTTTAACCTACCTCCTAAATGGTAGATCCAGTGCATAAAGTGAGCATATCTGATTGAAGAGTTGTAAATAGTACCCACTTGCAGAATTCAAGAACCAATTGAGCTGATCTCTGGCCTCGCTAGTTCCACTCCCCTGTATAAACATTAAAATTACATATTTTCTATCATATCATATATATAGACCTCGGTGTGCCTATAAATTATATATACACCTCAAAAGAATAAACCCATTAATATGACTGGATAAAAATTGCTGTGACACACTTCTGCATGCTACTGGAGTATTCTTGAGAAAACACTAATGCTGTATATACATAAGTTAAAAACATATAAAAGAACATATATAAACACATGGACACATTACATTACCTGTGTCTATATTACACTTACACAAATATATTTAAAATGGAATATTTTCTAATATTATTAATACACTGTTGTACTCATTGTGTTCTAATATGAAATACACACCTGTTTTTCTTTAACGGATGCCTGAAGTTGTGCAATGGTGTTCTTGAAACCATGGGTCCAAAGGTCTAACTCAACTCCTTGGTCCAATGCAGCATCTGGCCAGTTAACCAGCAACTGGCCATAAACTCCCTGTCAGAATAGATTGGGAATACAGACTAATAGAAGAGTAACAGATTAATATAAAACTCCTCCATTCCTTACTTTTGCATACATACACCAAAAGCTTCTTTCCCCTTACAAGGTAGGTAGCCAAAAAACAAAGGCATAAAATCCACTCCCACCCATTTCATCCCCACATACTTCACTCCCATCCAACCCCCTCCTTCCCTCTTATCTTGGCTCCTCCTGGATGACGGGTCATCCCTGCATCTCACCCACTGCCCTGGGTCAGAACCTGTATTGCAAGACACAGCACATCCACAGCAAGGCCGCTTCATTAAATTGGTGTCCCCCATGCAGAAAAGAAGATGGGGAGAAATCCCTTCAGGTTGTATCAATTTATTTTTTCACACATACTCCCTTACCCACATACCCTACCCACTCCTTTTTATGCATCACAACATCATCCATATACAACCATTCTCTATTCACCCCTATCTTCTCTCTTCTCCCTTCCTTCCTCACCTGACATTCCCCTCTTTCTCAATACCCCTTTTACCCCATCCATTCATCTCATCCTTGGTCGACCCCTCGTGTTCACTCCTTCCACACCTCTTTTACTTATCTTTCTTCCCTCATTCTTTCCATGTGTCTAAACTATCTAAAACTTTTTCATCAACCCCCTTTCCATCCCCATTCTCCTCCTCACCTCCTCGTTTCTCACTCTATTCAGCCTAGTAACCCCTATCATACTTCTCAGACATCACCAAACACATTCAAACTCTTCTTCTCTATAACTACAAAGTAATGTCGTAACACATTAGTAAATTTCAACAAAAACCCACTGTGTTGGATAAGAAGAAATGAAATAAATAGATTCCATATATTTCGATCACGGACTGTGATCCTCTTCAGTGGAATACAGAGTAGAGGAGCAAAAGGCATGTCTTATAAACAGTAAAAGAAGGAACATGGATAGGACTCAGGTAGCGTCTAATGCTTTGCGGGGCAGGTCACCCGCCTTCACCAGAGATGGTAGTAATTTGTTGACTGCCCAGGTGGTAATGCAGTCAGGTGACCATTGTCCATGAGATATATTGAAATTTGGAAATTTGTTAATCAAGGATGATTCTATTATTTTCCTTTTAAAACTGCACTTTGAATTGAATATAATTTTTGCTTCATTCCAATCTTCTTCTCTATGTTCCATGTTTCTGCCCCATACAGTGCTGTCAGCACAATCACTCCTTCATACAATCTCCTCTTAGCATCCATTCCCAAATGTCTATTTCTCATTACACTTTTTAATCTCCCAAGGCATTTACTTGCTTCTCTCAATCTACATTCTACCTCCACCTCCACTCCTCCCTTTCCCACCACATTTGCACCCAAGTATCTAAAGCTATCCACTTCCTCCAGTCTCCCTTAATACTCATTTCCAGTCTGCTGCCACTTTCTCCCCTTGTGCATCTCATCACCTTACTTTTACCCACATTTATCTTCAACTTCCTCCTTTCACACACCTTCCCAAACTCTGTAACTAATTTCTTCAATCCCTCCTTTGATCCTGCTACAAGCGCAGTGTCATCAGCAAACAACAGCTGGCTTATCTCTCATTTTTTTCCATTTTCTTTCACCATCACCAATTTACGACCCATTGCCATTGCATTTACCTCTTGCACCACCCCATCCATATATAAATTGAACAGCCAAGGTGACATAACACATCCTCAGCAAAATCCCACCTTTACCTCAAACCACTCTCTCCATTTCTGGTTCAAACACAAGCTCTACTACTCTTATAAAAGCTTTTGACTCCTCTTAATATCTTTTCCCCTATCCCATATATCTGCAATAGCTCCCATAGTGCCTTCCTGTCTATCCTTTAATATAAGCATTTTCCAAATCCATAAAAGACCAAAAAACATCCCAACCTTTTTCTAAAGCTTTCTCGCATATCTGTCTTCCCACAAAAATCTGATCTATGCAACCCTTTCCTGTCCTAAACCCACACTGTTCCTCACCATTTACTCCCTCTGTTCCTCTCCCAATCCTCTCTATCAAAGCCCTTCCTTAAGCCTTCCCAACTACACTTAGCAAACTGATCCCTCTGGAACTACTATACTCATACTTGTTCCCTTTTCCCTTGTAAAGTGGAACTATACAGGCACTCCTCCAGTCCTCTGGAACTCTACCCTCTCTTAAACAAACATTAAATAACCTCACCAGCCAATCCACCATCACTGTACCTCCTTTGTCTAGACATTCTGCATGACACCCATACAACCCAGGTGCCTTAGCTGCTCTCATCATCTTAACAACTGCCTTCACCTCATCTTTCCTTATTTCTCCATTTTCCTCACTCATCACTGTCATTTTTTTAGTGCTTCCCACTGCAATTACCTTTCCCTCCCTATCCTCTTTCACTTTTAGCAACTGCCTAAAATACTCTGCCCATTTTCCTCTTACTGCCATCTCTTCCTTACTTTTACATGAAGTATTTATGAAATAGCATTTATACAATGGATGGTCTACTGATTCCAAAATCTGCAATACTGGAGATCATGAATATATTGTACTGCTCAATATATAACAATGAGGAAGAAGGTAAGGAGTCTAGACCAGGAGGTATATTGCTACGGCTGAACCAGTCACCTTTGCCTTTTGCACTTGGACTGTTGAGGCAGGTATCAGCCACTGCAGGAATCATAAAAGTGTGGGACTCGAACTCACAACTAAGCAAAAGTGAGACCAGCATGCTTCCAACTACACCACCAGTGCAACAAAATAAGACACATGATCAGTTTAATTTTAGCAACTGAAATATATATATATATATATATATATATATATTGTGTACTGTCTAAACTTCTGATTAACCCCTAGGCAAGGTGGTGTACTTGGATTTTGTCCTAACGCCAGAAAATTTCATTCAGTTGTGGGATATCAGTGCAATGAATATGTCAACCATTTCTTTTCAATATTGTGCATTTAAAATTTTACAATCTCTTTTGAAAGGATGTATAGAAGAACTGTGTCAAAAGCATTATTTAGGTCTATTAGTATCATCATGGGCTAAATCAAGTAATTTAAATTTTCAATGTACTCTGATGCCCTTTGAATTTAATTCTCAAATCCTGAGGAACTAGTGACAGCTAACAGGTTGGCTCATCAGTCCATTACGAAGAAAATGTGTAGTGTTGTCTGAAATGGATGAGTGTAGTGCGGTATAAAATAACATATTCTGTGTCTCAGTGAAGTGACTGCATCTGGGGTATATAGTGTCTTGTATATATATATCACTCAACAAATATTACAGGGATTTAACAAGAAAGCACTATTAGAAACAAAAACTATGGAGGCAAAAGACATACATATGGTATTCAATAGTTCCCAGATCACTGAGAAGGTCATTCACAAAAAATTAACAAGAAATGGCAAACAAACTTCTTAACTAGATCAGAGAACAGAATATCCAAAAATACCATTTACCTGGGGTCAAAAAATTACACAATGGAGTTCCCTAAGGAGCAATACTTTTGTTTGCACTTGTGAATCTCATGACAAGTTCTCTCCCCACACCAAATCCATAGCATAACACCAAAACTCTAGCCTATGCAAATGACCTAACAATAACCCAACACAGCAACTACAAAACAGCTACAAACATCCAAATATACCAATCCTATACAAAGTGGAAATGGCTAACACAAAATACAATGGAAGCCTTCCTCCGAAAATCATCAGCGACAGTGGTCATCCAAGACAACCATGCAGATGCAAAGAACGTCTAAAAGTCAAACTGAACACCCATACCTTCCATTGAACAATAGCACTAAAATCCAGACCCTCACTTTTCATACACATATCCTTCAACCCACATCAAGACCCAATGAAACGCAACAAAATTTATGAAGATCAGGTTCTGGCTGGCAGAAACTAATCAGTCCATGAATAGTTCATAATAATCACTCTATTACACCTCCCCTGCATGGTTCCCTACAATCAATAAAACAAGACACCCTACCAACTACATAAAACAAAGTATTAATAATAACTGAATGCACTAAAATCACTCATATGGAACATGTACACCTGCATTTCCTAACTTTTTCTGACCCTACCACCCTCTGTAGTCAGGTCTAAGCAGTTCAGCACCCCTCTAATATCTTTAGACTAGAAGTATATAGGAAAGTGTATGTATGCATCACTTCCCAGCACCCCTTATAAGGGACTTCAGCACCCACAAATGGTGCTAGCACCCCAGGCTGGGAAATGCCAATCTACACACACAAACCAAAATCCTCCTCATAGAACAACACATGAAATTGACAGGTATGTAGTTCTCTGCAATATCCTTTAATCCCACCCATCCACCCCATCACATAACCCAAGAACAACAAAGAAAAAAAATATACATACATACTACTGTAGGATGTATGGTAAGCACTGGCATATATAGGATAGCAGGTAGCAAAACAAGGGGAGAAGTGGACTTGCCCAAAGCATTGGGGGAGCCAGCTCAGGGCTCACCAGATGTAAAACATGCAGTTCTGCACCACTTTAATAAACATCACTGCCAGCATCCCTTGTATATCTCATATACCCCTCATACATGACAAAGTGAGATAGGAGCTACCATTCATCATGCCATTCCCACATTACCCTGGTCAAACCCCTCTGCAAGACTGCCTAAGCCCTACAAGCAGGCCACCTTTGTCCCTTCTCACCCAAGCCCAGTCAACTCTCCTGGCACAACAAGAGGCCATCACATTACTACAAGCCAGCCTAGGATTGTTATCTGCCATTGACCAGTGTCCCCAGGAAGGGCTATTGCTGGGGCCACACCAGAAAAATATGAGTTGGAGATGTCATCTGCAGGGTTTAGAATGTGGCAGTGCTAAGTGGAAGCTTGGCTGTTCTTCTCAAGATGGCACGACCAAGAAGCTGTGTTCCGTATTCACCTGCTTTGTGTTGCAGACTTCCAATATGCCCTGGACATCAAGATCACCTCAAGCCAGTGGCAGGCCTTGTCTATGAAAGACACATTGGACACCATCAGGAGGATTGTGCTCCATGTATTGAATCAGGTAGTGTACTGGTCTGATTTCTTCAGTGTCTGTCAGGCCATAAATGAGCCTATTAGTGCATTCTTTGTGCAATGTGCCCAATGTGCCACAGACTATGAATTCCAGTGTCCCCAATGTGAGTGCGATCTCTCAGAGTAAATACTCCTGCATAAAGCAATAGTAGGTTTGGGTGACTCCCCTAAAACAGTAAGTATTTCAACAGAACCATACATATGGTGATGTGGAGAGCCTTACATCCTTCTGTGTTTCATATGAGGTGGTCCAGCATGACACTACATCAATATGTGACAGGAAAAATGCACATGAATATGAAATGGTGGGTAACGACAACACGCTGGATGACACCACCACTAATGACATTGCCTCCTGTGCAACTATGCTACTGTCATCCACAAGTTGTGTAGTTTTTGTGGTTACCTACAGGCTTGTAGATGATCATTTAGCTGTCATCAGGATCTTCTCCATGCCACAAAAGCCCTCAATCACTGACTTGAGGTCTTAGTACAGCTTTGTAAGTTAGCTGGCACCCTTCCTTGCCACAGCCCCCATTATGAAGCCATTACATGACCCCCTCAAGAAGCCTGCAGGTAAGAGGGTATACTGAGATGAGCAGCTGTGGCAGAAGCTGGAGCAGGCAAAAATTATGATATGTCAACTGGCCAAGGACAGGCTGGCTTACTATGGCCACACCAAACCCACTGCTGTTATCATGGACTGGAGCAAGGAGGGACTAGGATGAATCATCCTCCAACAGCACTACTGCTGCTCTTCCATGGATGTGCCCTTCTGGTGCAAAACCAGCTGGTGCCTGGTGCTACATGGTAGCCATCACCTAACTGCTGCTGAGGTAGGTTGTCCCTGTGGAAGGCAAAGCGCTTGCCATGACTTGGTGTCTCCACAAGGCTCACCTGTGATCTTGGTGATGGACCACTACCCCTAGTTAAACTTCTGGGTGATCAAGTGGTCATTGATATAGTGAACCTGCGTTTCTTCCGACTGAAGGAGAAGACACTCCAGTACTGTTTCACTGTCCACTACCTGCCTGGTAAAAGGAATTGTGCAGTCGACTTCCTCTCAAGGTACCCCACCCTTAAAGCTCCTCCTGATGGACAGGATGAAGAGCAGGTGGAAGAGCTGGCAGGAGTGATGGATGCAGCTATGCTGACGACCCTCGACTTCAACAAGTATCTCACCCTAGATGAGGAAACAGTCATACAAGCATTGCGGCAGGACCCGACATACCAGTTGTCTGTGGCCTAGGGGTCAGCAGGTGACTGGTGTCCACACAGAGTACATGAGATTGCATGCTTGTGGCCATTCTATAGTGTCAGAGAATCAGAGAACAACTGTTTGTGGTTTATGCATATGACTGGGGGCAATTGCATTTGGTCATCCCTGAAGGGCTGCACCATCAGGTGACAGTAAACCTGCATGCAAGCCACCAGGACCTGAATTCCATGCTTAGGAGGGCCATGCAGATGGTGTACTGACCAGGCCTGGAAGGGGATTTGCAGCAAGTGGACGTTTCCGCTCCTGTATCTCTTCTGGCAGCAGCATTTTGGTGCAGAGTCAGGCTAATAAAACCTGGGATAGGTCAGGTATTGTTGTCAAGGCAACAGGCTACACCTAATAAAGTTTGATGACAATGGTATGCAGTCACTGCATACTTGCCATCACCTCCCAAGGCTGCAGGGCCAGGAGGTGTCGCCCCCTCCTCACACATCGCTGCTGACATTAGCCAGTACATCGCTAAAGCAGCTACTGCAGTCTCACCCACACATGCCACTATGTAGCCAAGCCTGGATGGTTAAATGACTATGTTGAATGAAGTTCAGAGTTGCTTAGTGTTAGCTATGATGACATGTTATGTATTATGTTTTGTTACTTGCAGAACTGTGGGGAAAGGTGCATGTTTTACTAGGTTGATGTTGTGATAGGATATATACTGGTTCATCTGTATTTACCTAGTCCAGTTGCCTGTATAAAACATTTTTGTGTAATTTCTTATTTGTGTAATTTTCTTGTTTTAGTGAAGTTGAGAGTTGCTTAGCACAAGGTATGAGGACATGTTATTTGTAATGTTGTGTTACTTGCAGCACTGGGGGCATAGATATATACTTTGCTAGGTTGATGTTGTGATAGGACTTGTACTGGCCTGTCAGTACTCATCTAGAGCAGGTGCCTGTATTGTCATTTTTTTGTGTAATCTACTATTAACTCCAATCCAGTCTTTTCTCCAACCTGCTCCAGTCACCTCTTCCTTTACACTGGGGACCCAGCACACCAAATAGCAGCTCAACAATACTGCCACCTGGTGTCTATTCACTGAACCACATAAAAATCCAATATGGCCGCCCTCAGCCAAATGACAATAAATGAACACTGCAACAATACTGTCTTTTCCCCTTTTTTTTTCTCCAACTGAAGATAAAATTGAAGGTCCATAAAACTCACAGCCAAGGCCAATTTATACAAAATAAAATCTTGCTTATTTCATGAATTAACGTCTTCTTAGCTAAAAACTTCTTACAATCTATTAACAGTATTTATAAGCCAAGGAATCCTATTGACCAGAGAAGACTGCTCGCAAATGCTGGGCCGAGGCCCTCTCTTAATAAGGCAATCGGTAAGTAGCTCTGAGGTTCTGACCAAAGAAACAGAGTTAATTTCACCACACAACATATTCTTCAGCAGTGTGAAGATGACAATCCTCCACATCATGAGAAGAGTTAGTAATTATCCAACCACTTGTGACTACAAGCTGTAGTTGAACATCTAGTATCCAAAACACCACAATTTCAAGATTTCTTAACCAAACACATAATCTTAGTCTGTTTGACATTTTCATCACTGGTATATCCAAAAAATAATGACATTTGTATCATATGTTCCTCACTATTACCACCAGTACCTCATTCACCAATACCCTTAGATGACACCTAATTGTTCTCATATGTATGCAGACAATATCGAGCCCAATGGTAACGCAAATCACATATCACACATCGTGAAACTTGGCCATCACAACCAACAATATTGAGTCTTTGATTAGTTCCTTGATCACTCAAGTCAACTTGTGTCAACAATGCTGCTCCTCTTCCTCTTCTTTGAAATCTGTATCTCTGCAATGACCTATGTGGCCGCTATCCGTAGGCATAATGGATCTCTTTATTATCGCCACAAAAAACAGGCTCAGCTCTAATGCTTGAGGGACACTCTGCACCTATGTCCACATCATACTCCTGAGTTGAATGCACACTCAATTGCTGACCAAGGACACATTTCAAAGTAGATTTCATATTAGTACAGTTGATTTCCGAGATCACTAACACCACTATTTGAGTCTCACGCTCAGCCAAATTGCTTGAAGCAAGAAGCATAAAATCCTTCACGGAGTCCAGCAGTGTCATTCCCTCCTGTGCAAACTTAATGTTCAAACTCATTCACATATTCCTAAATATTGTTATTTCTACTAAAATTACAAAAAATTCTGCAATTCTGCAAATTGATGTTGACCTTTATCGGGCAAGAACAGTGTGTCCAGTTTCTCAATTTTGTTCTTTACACCATTTTCACTCTTCAGAACTGTTAATTCAATTTCATAAGATGTCATCCTAGCCCAACCAGTTAATGACAAATATATACCCAATGCCTGCTTATCTTTAGCTAAATCAGTTAACTCATTCCATATGCTTATATCCTTTCTCCAATTTTCATATTCAGATTCATTATCAAACTTAGGAGGGCACTTAGAAGAGGCCATTGTCATGCTTTGCTACCAGTATCAGCTCCAATCCAGTCTTTTTCAACCCTGCTCCAGTCACCTCTTCCTTTACACTGGGGACCCAGCACCTCACATACAAGTAGCAGCTCAACAATACTGCCACCTGGTGTCTATTCACTGAACCACACAAAAATCCAATATGATTGCCCTCAGCCATATTGTATAATCTTCTGGGGGACAGAAGTTGTAGGATGTATGGTAAGCATTGGCATATTTTGGTGAGTGGGTAGCAAAACAATGGAAGAAATGGACTTGCCCAAGAAGTGGGGGAGTCTATTAGTTCAGGACTCGCTATGCACAAGACGTGCAGCTCTGTACCACTTCAATAACCACCAGCTTCCCATGTTTCTCTCACATAGCCCTCATACAACTACTAAAACATCTACAACCTATCATGTGCCCCATAGAACACATACATAAAAACAACCACAGGATAAGATGTCAAGATGGAGAGCAGTGATGAGCAGAGTTCCACAAGGTTCAGTGTTTGCACCAATAATGTTTATGGCTTATGCCAATGACATGACGGAAGGAACAACAAGTTATGCCAACATATTTCCAGATAATACAAAGGAGGTGCTCAGATAAGAGGGAGGGTGGAGGTGTGTGGAGTGTATTCAGGGATGGAATGGGTAAAAATTATTTTATGCCTTTCCCTTTTTGGCTACCTCCCTTGTAAGGGGGAAGAACCCTTGGTATATGTATGTACAAAAATCATGAGAAAAGTGAAAAACATGGACATTAGGCAATTGCAAAAAAGATCACTTTTTGCATGAAGCCAAGAATGGGAAATGAAGTTAAAAAAAATGCTAAGTACTGGAAATGATCAACAGAGGCAAAAGACCATCATTAAACTATTCCTTGGGGAAAAAACCATTGCACAAGAGGAGAATGATTCGGGAATGTTGATGAAAAATAACCTATCACCTGACGGACATATCAGCAGGATTATGGGAGAGAGATATGGACTACTGCTGAAGATTAAAATGGTGTTTCACTACATGGATGAAGAGATGATGAAAAAATTCATCAAAACCCTGATCCATCCAAGACTGGAATTTGCATCAGTAGTATGGTCCCCACAAAGGGTGAAAGATATAAACAAGATCAACAGAATACAAAGGGCAGTAACCAAGCTGGTTCCCTGCCTGGCAGATAAACCATACGAGGAAAGACTAAAAAGCACTGGGTCTGCCAACTTTGAAAGATCGAAGAGAAAGGGATCATATGTCTACAGTATTCGGGTCACTTGATGGGATAGATTGCACTGACAGAAAAGCTCTCATGATTAAAGGTGGGAGAGCTTTAAGGGGTCATGGGAGCAAATTAAGAAAGACCACATGTCTAAAGGATGTGTAGAAATAGTTTTTCATATAGATGCATAAATACATGGAATAGCTTAGAAGGTGATATAGACAAAGCTCAAAGAATGCATGAGTTCAAATATATATATATATATATATATATATATATATATATATACATATACATACATACATAAACCAATGGCTTTTCCCCCCTTACAAGAAAGATAGCCAAAGTCAAAGGCATAAATCCACTCCCATCCATTTCATCCCCACATACACCACCCCTCCCTTCCTTTTTTCTTGGCTCCTCCTGGATGATGAGTCATCCCTGCACCTTGCCCACTGCCCTGGGTCAGAAGCAATGTAGCAAGATAACTGGAAATCAAAGATATATATTTAAGTTGGAACTGTACATGAATTTGAGGCTAGGTATGATAAAAAATCAAAGAATAGGAAACAAGGCTCAATGAGTGTTGCTCCCTTCCTGTATACTCAGTTCATAAAACAAGCCCTCCAAGCCTGACTACCAAATGTGCCCAGAAATCAGCCCTATTGAGAAAGCCCTTCATGATAAGCAAGCATAACACCAGCATGACTGTGCTCAGGCCAACATCCAGTCTTAAAACAATTCCAACACAGAATAGGCCAGGCCACAGAGGCAAAATGACCCATATGCAACCACTTCAGAGAAGACAGCAAACACCTCATCCTACACTGCCCTACTCTACCTTTAGCCAGACAACTTCTTTACTCTTGAATGACTTGTAGGCCAATCACAGTTGCCAGAGACTTGGGAGCCATGAGGCTCCTGAAGGAGACATTTGGGACAGTATATTTTCTGAATGACCTCTTCTATATGATGGTGCCTACATAGGCATCATGAAGAGCAAGTGGGTATATGAGGATGTTGGTGTCTGCATCTTGATTATTTTGTAGTTGTAGATGAGTGACACCCCCGAATTCTGTGAACTGGCTTGATCACGTTCTTTGTGTTTACTATTACTTGGTGAAAGAGAATAAGTAATAAAGCAGTGATTTTATATTCTATAATGCAAGTATTGTGATGTATCAATCATTGTATCTCAGGCATCCAATGCTATGTGCAAGAATTTGACTTGTATTGAAATAGGAGTCAAATTCTTGCATGCAGCATTGGGTGCCATATGTACGCTGCATCACACTAGTCGCATTATAAAATATAAATTCACAGCTGTATTACTTGTTCTCTTTTACTCCAAGTAATAATAAACATAGAAAATGTGATCAAACCAGTTCACAGAATCCAGGGGGTAACTCATGTATAACTACAAAAAAATATATATAATCAAGACGCCAATGCCAGCATCCTTGTGTATCCACTTGTGCCTTTGTAGGTGTCATCATACCAAAGAGGTTCCCCCCCTAGAAAGCAAATGTTATACAAACAGTTGTTGAAAGGTTGTCACAGGACATGTATACTTTCAAGGATATGATGAAACAGTGTTTTTCTTTAGAATATTTCAAATATATATTCACATAGATCATACATAAAGAATGCTGTCTATATACTTTTAGCCATTTAAATTATACTTGGAAAAATAGTAGTTTTTCTTTCAAAGTCTGTCAAAAATTTGTTTAAATTAAAGTTCGTATTGCATACTTTACTTAGCATAGTGAGAGAAATTTTTAATCAAAATCAATTCATTTTGTTACTGTATTCGATTTTACGTTGATAAATTTCCAATACTGCAGATATTAAACAAACATACTTTTCCCACACCTTCAACAAACGTTTGCTAAAAGTACACAACCATAGATTTCTAGGGGGTTACAAGCCAACCCTGTATAGGTGTTGCTTGGGTGTGTGCTTTGATTCTGCCACCCCCTTATAATGGGAAAATTACCTTTGGTATATATATATATACATATATATATATATATGTAGGTATATATATATATATATATATATATATATACATATGTATATATATATATATATGTATATATATATATATATATATATACATACATACATATACAGTCGTACCTCGGTACTCGACCGCCTCTATACTCGACCAACTCGGTGCTCGACCAAAAAATTCGAGTAGAAAATGCATCGGACCTCGAACAGATTTTCGGTACTCGACTAGCTCGAACAGCGGGTAAGCGTCAGTTCGACTCAGACCGCCAGCGGAGTAAGACGTACACAGTTTGTTCGAGTATTTCTTCCCAGATTTAAACTTTTTCGTGTTGCTCTAGCCCTTAATAATGGGTCCAAAGAAAGACAGTGATAAGGGGAAAATTGGTTTCGGTGTTCGAACAAATCGGTGCTCGACCACCACCTCAGAACGGATTATGGTCGAGTACCAAGGTACGACTGTATGTAGGTATATACAGGTAGTCATCAACTTACAAGTATGACCTATGCAACTTATGACTGATTAACTTTATGACCGTCTGGTCAGCAGGCATCACTCTTGCTTGCCAGATGGTAGAAAATTATATTGTGCGACAGTTTCCACACCCCAGCGGCAGCATCCCATGGTTTCGCTACTCAGTCTTTATGAGTAGTGAGTACTGGTACAGTGTGACTTCCTCCATGTCAGTGTCTTTTAAATTTTCCTCAAAATACCCCCAAGATGTCTACTAGTAGGAAAATATCATTGTCTACTCCTTGGCCTGCCATGAAGGAAAAAAAAAAGCCACTGATCTGGATACAAAAATGAGTGATTAAACAGCATGAAGTTGGAAAGAAAGTTAATGTGATCACACATAACAGGAAGTTATCACACTTTACTGTGTCAACAATTCTGAAAGACAAAGAAAGAATTTGTAAAGTTGTGAAAGGATCTGCACCCATGCAATCAACAGTGATAACAAAACAATGTACTGAGCCCATCCATGAAATTGGGAAATTACTACACATTTGAATCAAAGCTCAAATTAAAAAATGGACACCGTTAAGCCTTTTTACTATGCAGACAAAGGCCAAAAGTCTATTCCAGACTTTGAAGGAAAGTGCTGGAGAAGACTAAATACTGTATAGTCAAGATTTTTTGGCAAGAGATTTAAGAAAAGATTCCAACTGCATAATATTCGAGTGACTGGAGAAACAGCGCGTGCATATGAGCAAGGAGTTTGCAAGTTTATCAACAGTTTATGAAATTACCAAATCATCCCCCCACCACATGCACTTCCCCAACTGATGATGACGCTGGCAACCCACAGCCGATCACCAGTGACGCAAGCAATCAATAAAGTTGTATTTTGGTACGTTTCAAACAAATTTTTTTTCTATTTTTCACTCATGTATTATATATTTTTGCATGTTTTGCACACAATAAGTGATCTGTACTGTAGTATGCAGTGTTTGGCTTAAACCCTTTAGATATAAAAATTCAAAGAAAGATAAAACACAATGTCTAAAGAAAGAAAATGAAATACTGACCTAAGAAAATGTTGATAAAATAAGACTTTATAGTGATTACAATATCATTACACAGCATAATATACTTATGGTAATTTAACATAGGCCAACTTATGACCAGTCAGTCATAACCAAATGCAGTCGTAAGTCAATGACTATCTGTATGTACATATGTATTATGTATATATTCACCTAATTGTAGTACAGGTACTCCTCATTTAACGACGACAATTGGGACCAGCGCGCCGTCGTTAACCGAATTGGTCGTTAAGCGAAAGTGTATACATATACGTACATGTACTGTATGTACAATGTCCAGCAATACATGTATCTTTATTTTCGTGTATTTTCCCTCTTTTATACAGTACATTAAAGCTTTATTTACTGTTTATTTACGGTGGTTAGGTTCCTGAAATTACCGTATATGACCAAATCCGCGTATGCTGACATTCCATATTGAATACCGGGGTATTTTTTTAGTTTCAACCATGGACGCAATATAGCAATAGAAATTTAATTATTAATTTTGTAACTTAAAATGTATCAACATATGCAATTTTGTGGGCGGAAATGAAAGTAAAAAATATCATGCTACAAGAAAATATGCTAATGAACGAAGTCGGTAGCATAGGACCGGGACACCATCTTGTCGTCTGCCAACGTCTCTCACGAGGACGAGCCGGATGACATTTAATTTGCAGGTAATGATTTATCAAACACAGGTTAGGTTAGTTTAGTTTAGGTTAGACGGATTTATCATCCTTTCATTTCTTCGACATCGGCATCTATCATAACAAACATGGTGTACCATTCGTCCAACATGACTTCGTTAATTACGAAATTTATTTTAGCACCTTTTTTTTCCGCTCACAAAATTAATAATTAATTTTCTATTGCTATATTGCGCCCTTGGTCGAAACTAAAAATTTACCACTACCAGTATATACTGTACCCCAGGTAGTTTTTTCAGCTTGCAGGATGGTAATGTAGACCTAAGCTTCAGAACACTTTACCTCACAGGTAATATCCACCGTACAAGTTCATTTATAACATCATACAAATTTGCCTCAGCCAACTTAATTATCGTACACGACGTCGTAACTTCGGGAGATTTACGTTAAACGAATGTCATAAAGCCCGTCGTTACTCCGAGTTGTCGTTAACCGAGTAGGTTGTTAAACGAGGAGTACCTGTACATAGGAAAGGGGCAACATTCATAGGGTCCAGTCTCCTAATCCCCCAATTAATAACACTGAGCCTCAACTTCATGTATGTATATATCTACCTAACTATAGTTTATTTACCTAGTTGTATCTTATGGGAAAGGGGAGCTAAGCTCGTGGTGTTCCTGTCTCTGTATCTCACTATACAAAGATGGGACACCACAAGCTTAGCTCCCCTCTCTCGTTCATGATGTCTTTTTACCTCCATTCATCAAACTTTGCCTTAAATTCATTTATAGTGATGGGATCACATTTTCATCCAACTTGTTCCATGTATTTACTTAATTGTATTTTATGGAAAGGGAGCTATGCTTGTAGTGACCCATCTTTGTATCTTTCAGCATCTAGTTTGTTCTTAAATTCTTGTATAGTTTTTGCACATACTATTGTTTCATCCAATTTGTTCCAGACATCCACCACTCTGTGTGGGATTTTTTTTTTTTTTTCAGATCTCTTCTATAACTATCCTTTTTGAGTTTCTTTTCATGTCCTCTTATTTTTCTTTTGTCCCACTTTAATAAATCTTCTTTGCCAAGGACTTCTATGGCTTTCATGATTCTGTAAATGGCCAGTAGATCTCTTTCTCTTCTTTGTTCCAGGGTTGGTAGTTCCAGTTTGGACAATCTTTGTTCATATGTCAATGTGTCTATACTTCTTTATGGAAAGCTATAACTCTCAACATTTTTTAAACAAGTTTGCTTTTTCAATTTGACTATACCATCTTATTGATTTTAGTGAACTATGAGAAGAAATACAGCCCACATACAAGAGAACTACCAGAAAGCATTGGTTGTTTTAAGAAACAGTCAGAGAACTTCATGGATGGGGATGATAGGTGGTAATGGACATGGAACTGCCTTGTGTAGGCCTTATGGTCTCATGCAGTCTCCTTTATCTCTATGTTCTTATGTAAAATGCAAGCTGGTAAGTGCTTTTAGGATATAGAAAATTTTGGAATTATTTGAAACAGATCAAGAACCAATCAACAAATCATAAATTATTCTGTTCCACCAGGTCTCTATTGCAGATGACCCATGACCTCCAGAAAACAATCAACAGCCTCCAGTGGGACCATAAGTCACTTAGAGAAGAGATATTGTGCTGTTGTCTGGGGTTTGTTATTGTGGAGCATCGTAGTATGTGGTGTTCTGAGTCTTCTGTATGGTGGTTGCATTGGGATTATATTAGGGTTATGTAAATACAATAATGTTATTATTCTAGGCTCTGTTTTGTAATGTCTGTAGATTTTTTCTTGTTATTGCAGGAAACCAAGCTGTGGGTGCACAGGTTAGCATGGGTCTAACAAGTTCCCTATATACTATATAATCCCCAAACACCACTTTCCTTGAATGCTATGATTATACTAGTGAGTGAAGACAGAGTTTATAAAATGTGTCACTTATGCCACCACATGCCAGCAATTACTGTCTGTTCCACAAGGGAATTTCAAAATAGAGACAGACATTAAGATCACCTGATTTTGTCTATAGCATCCCAAATACATTGAATACTTGTATGTTAATAGAAGGTCGAGTTATTTCAGTTTTTTGTGACATATTATTACGCTAACGATCTACAGCATAGAGAAACCTTATGATGTACTAATACATCAAAGGAAACTGAAAGAATTAAAAGATTTTAAGGGGAACCTAGGCTGAATATGTCTGCAATTCTAAGGTTTCCAAAGAGCCGTATCTTGGTTTCCAAGGATTGTCTAATGTGAAATATATATACTGTACTATATATCACTTCCATTAACCTTTGACATGCATGTTTCTTCCTCCACTATGCTTTATCATCACATGGGATGCTGACTGTGTAAGTTTTATGTAGTCAATACTTTTTGGAGCTTTAGTTACATCCCTACACATCAGTCTTGCAGCATCCTTTTATAAAATGGAGACCAGTCTCCAGCAAAGGAAAATGTTGATTACTTTTAATCACTATCACTCTTTTCTGCTACCTTCCACGAATTTCTCCTTTACCACCTCTATATAATTCCACCTCTTTAGCATGACTGTTCTTAAAGATGGAGGCACTGCTTATCAGCAAAAAACACAATTGATATTTTAATATTCAAACTATAGTGTAAAATCAGTGAATTTTTTTTACTAGTCCTGCAGACTTTTAACTATGAAACAAGTTTTATTGTTGATTAGAATAAATTGACATATCTACTAGAAACCTTCCTTTTAGTTTTTCTCTCACCCCTCATACCCCAATATTCTAGGGTAGATACAGTATTAGGATTTTAGGTTTTGGGTGAGGAAAAACAAGACCTCTAACAGAAATGAACATCAGATTTACTGAAACCAGCAAGAAAACTACTGAAACAATATGTTGTTTACCCTAACCTAATCTTCACCAGATGTTTCTCACCCTGACCTAACTTTCACCTGTCCCTGCCATGTTGCCTCACAAGTGGTGTGTGTGCATGTATTTCCCTGCCAGAGGTGCTCCATCACCTGAACTCTAGTGGGGCATGTGTTGCTCAACCTGGGTACCAGGATTAAAATTGTTCTGCACATTTTTGCAAACCAACTATTCAGTTCTGTTAACTAAAGAAAATTAAACAACACTAGCTTCAAAGGTAAAATACTAAGACTTCCCAAGAAAATCAATTGCTTTTCCTCATTCCCAGAAATGAAAACCTCAAATTCATTCATGACACAATTCACAAATGCAAGTAAACTTCACTATATGCAGGGGTTCTCAATATTTTCCCATTACATACAGTCATCAAACCATCAACCCATACCCCCATTAACCTGACACAGAATATACAGTGACAATATACTATGCCTAATCAAATATACAATGGTACCACAATGGATATTAAATGGTTAAAATTGTAATGACTTTATTCATCAGAAGCATTAACATAAAAAAACAATGCACAATGCAGACTTAAAAGAAATGATAAACTATGGCACAAAGAATTTATTGATGCTAATATCAATGAAAAACAATTAATATAATCAGAATTTTCAGTAGTTATTGATAATTAGTACGGCAATAACCTAAATCTTCGTACAGTATTAATATAATATTATTATCTAAAAGAATGTTCTGGAGCAGTGAAAGCATCTGGTGTTGCCACATTTCTGTGGGAATTTTCATATTTCAGTTGAAATCTTTATTCTCCAGAATTTGTCTGTAATTACTGAAATCCACTGCTTCAGTGTCCATACTTTCGGGGTTGTTCTGTGTATTTACCTATTATACAGGAAGGGAGCTATGCTCATAGTGACCCAACTTTGTATCTCTCAGCATCAATTTTGTTCTTAAATTCTTGTACAGTATTTGCACCCACTGTTGCCTCATCCAATTTATTCCAGATATCCACCACTCTGTGTGGGAAGCTATTCTTTTTCAGATCGCTTCTATAACTATCCTTTTTGAGTTTCTTTTCATGTCCTCTTGTGTGTGTGTGTCGATATATATATATATATATATATATATATATATATATATATATATATATATATATATATATATATACATACATACATATATATACCAAGGCTTTTTCCCCCTTACAAGGGAGGTAGCCAAAAAGGAAAAGGCATAAAATCATTCCCACCCATTCCATCCCTGAATACACTCCACACCCCTCCACCCTCCCTCTTATCTTAGCACCTCCTGGATGACGGGTCATCTCTGCACCTTGTCCACTGCCCTGGGTCAGAAGCTGTGTCGCAGCAAGGCCGCTTCATTAAATCGGTGACCCCCCCTCTCCGTCCCCCCATGCATAAAAGGAGAAGACGGGGAAAAATCCCTTCGGGCTGCATCAAATTTTGCTCACACATACTATCCCAGCCCCCATCCCCGCCGCCCATTCCACCTCATGCATCACAACATCATCCATATACAACCATTCTTCATTCACCCGTCCTTCCTCAACAGACATTCCCCTCTTCCCCAAAGCCCCCTTCACCCCATCCATCCACCTCATCCTAGGACGTCCCTTCATGATCACTCCCTCCACATCTGCCTTCCATATTTCTTTTACTGGTCTTTCTTCACTCATTCTTTCCATGTGTCCAAACCATCCTAATACTCTTTCATCAACCCTATCTCCCAACTCACTTACCACCCCTGTTCTCCTCCTCACCTCCTCATTTCTCACTCTAACTAGCCTAGTAACCCCCATCATACGTCTCAGACACCTCATCTCAAACACATTCAAACTCCTTCTCTCTTCCTTTCTTATGTTCCATGTTTCTGCCCCATACAGTGCTGTTGGCAATATCACTCCTTCATAAAGTCTCCTCTTAGCATCCATTCCCAAATGTCTATTCTTCATTACACTTCTTAATCCACCAAGGCATTTACTCGCTTCTCTCAATCTACATTCTACCTCCACCTTCACTCCACCTTTTCCTGCCATATTTGCACCCAAGTATCTAAAACTATCCACTTCCTCCAGTCGCTCTCCCTTAATGTTCACTTCCAGTCTACTGCCACTTTCACCCCTTGTACATCTCATCACCTTACTTTTACCCACATTTATCTTCAGCTTTCTTCTATCACACACTCTCCCAAATCTGTCACCAACTTCCTCAATCCCTCCTCTGATCCTGCCACAAGCGCAGTGTCGTCCGCAAACAACAGCTAGCTCACCTCTCATTTTTCTCCATTTTCTTTAACCATCTCCAATCCCTGACCCACTACCCTTGCATTTACCTCTCGCACTACCCCCTCCATGTACAAGTTGAACAGCCAGGGCGACATAACGCATCCTTGACTAAGTCCCACCTTTACCTCGAACCACTCACTCTCTCCATTTCTATTCCTGACACAAGCTCTACTACTCTCATAAAAACTCTTGACAGCTCCTAGAAGCTTTCCTCCTATCCCATATATCCGCAAAACTTCCCACAGTGCCTTTCTATCTACCCTGTCGTAAGCCTTTTCCAGATCCATAAAAGCCCAAAAAACATCCTTCCCCTTTCCTATAGCTTTCTATATATATATATATATATATATATATATATAAATACATGCATATATATATATATATATATATATACACATATATATATATAAATATATATAAATCAGCAGAATAGAATGAACAGGGACAAGCACTGTCAGAATTATAACCATGAAATGGAGGCAGTCAAAATTGTCATAAACCAAGGTCTCCCTATAAAAACTACAGGACAAATAATGAATTTTTCTGAAAGACATTACTTTGCCAGTCACTATTACTTGTTACCAAATGTTCCTTCACATGGATGAACAATTTAGGAATGTATCTTTATATATATATATATATATATATATATATATATATGTATGTATATATATATATATATATATATATATATATGTTACAGTAAGAACACGTACCTAGGGATTACGCGTAATCCCTGAATGTTTCAGTGAATAAGCGTAATCCCCGTTTCACTCAGGGATTTCATGTAATCACTGAATTTTCCAGTGATTACGCAAAATCCCTGAAATTCGACCTGTCATTTTACGTGTTCTTACTATTGAGCATTCAGTGAATTCGCGTAACCGGTCATTTTACGTGTTCTTACTATTGAGCATTCAGTGAATTCGCGTAACCTTCATCTATGAACATTTCAATTACACACAGTACAATTACACACATACAATTACACACAGCATAGTTTAACTTAACGACCTTTCAGTTTCGTTAGTGAGTGTTTGTGTTTAAACGACTGAGACATGAGCAAATGGTTCAGTTTTCAAAAGTGTCTGAACCACTGCTCGTCATTTTACGTGTTCTTACTATTGAGCATTCAGTGAATTCGCGTAACCTGTCATTTTACGTGTTCTTACTATTGAGCATTCAGTGAATTCGCGTAACCTTCATCTATGAACATTTCAATTACACACAGTACAATTACACACAGCATAGTTTAACTTAACGACCTTTCAGTTTCGTTAGTGAGTGTTTGTGTTTAAACGACTAAGACATGAGCAAATGGTTCAGTTTTCAAAAGTGTCTGAACCACTGCTCGTTGCTTCATTCTTCCTCTTCTTCAAGCAACTCTGACTTGTTGCTTCATTCTTCCTCTTCCTCCAGCAAAGTCAAGATGTCTATCGAGGAAAGGTTTACACAAAACCTCACGGATCATTTTAAAGAAAACAAAAAAGGATTAATTCCAAAGTGTGACTATCAGAAGACCATCGATGACCTGAAAGCAGCAGCTGATAACTCACAAGCCAAGGGGCGGCACGGATATTATCTGCTGGAGAAGTAAGTTTTCACTTCAATCTATTATTCTACTCAGTCTCTCTCTCTCTAATTGCGTGTCTGTCTCTCTCTAATGTTAACCCCTTCCATACGGTGCCGCACACGTAGGCGTCATGAGGAGCAAGTGGATTCGCGACGCTGCCATATCGGCGTCTTGATTATATTTATTGTAGTCGCCCCTGTGTTTTTACATTCTCCCAAATGCGCCCTTAATCCCATTCTCTGTGGTTTTCAAAATTCGCGGGTGAAAGAGAGAACGATCGATATAAGCGGCGACTATATTTTATGATGCGAATATTATTTCGTTACGTCGTACGGCTGGCATTGGCTGCTGCCCGCGAGATTTAAGTCCCGTATTGAAGTGGTTAACTGTGTTTTCAGGTATGAAGTACTCCAGTGCGGGCCTACAGAAAAACTGATAAAGAGACGTTCGACACGACAGGAGTCGCCACTCTACTATGTGAGCATCGAGGAGACGTTTGACGTTGTCAAGAGCGCCCACATCTCAACAGGCCATGGCGGAAGAGACCGGATGTTGAAAGAATTACAAAAGAAATATGCAAACATTCCAACTAAGGCTGTTGAGCTGTTCAAGTCACTCGTCAAGAATGCCAAAAGAAACGAAAACGGCCGATGACGAAGGGGGTTGTCGTTCGTCCAATACTCACCAAGGAATTCTCGTCAAGGGGTCAGGTGGATCTAATTGACATGCAAAGCATGCCCAGTGGATCCAACAAGAAATGGATCATGGTGTACCAGGATCACCTGACGAAGTTTTGCATCCTTCGAGCCTTGACGTCTAAAAGAGCTGCAGAGGTCGCTTTTCATCTACTGGACATTTTTCTTCTCTTTGGTGCCCCCGTTATTCTCCAAAGCGATAATGGATCCGAGTTCACTTCACAAGTCATTACAGAGCTGAAGGAAGTTTGGCCAAAACTAACACTGGTGCATGGTAAGCCTCACCATCCCCAAAGTCAGGGGTCGGTTGAGCGCGCAAACGGTGATATTAAAGATATGCTGGTGGCATGGATGGCTGACAATGACTCACAAACTGGCCTACGGGCATCAAGTTTGTTCAGTTCCAGAAAAACAGTGCTCTCCATTCCGGAATAAAGTGCTCTCCATATTCTGCAATGTTTGGCTGTGAGGCTCGTGTAGGACTTACTACTTCGTCTTTGCCGATGGAAGTGATTGCTCGGATGGAGACTGAGGAGGATCTTCTTGCTGTCACACCAATCAGGCCAGAATCTGATAATGACAACTCTCTCTCCCAAACTGATGGTGTTGCAAACCAGATACAAGCTACAAGTGATGAAACATCAACACATGATGTGACAGAGGATGTTCTGCTCCCAGTCGAACATGGCAGCACTACAACACAATACACTGGTGACAATGTGACAAGTCAGCCAATGACAGCTGAAATCCTTGATTTACCCACAGGACCTTCCTCGCCCACAGCAACACCATCTGCCTACAATGTTGAGAGTCCTGAAAACCACAGAGTTGCAGAACGCATCAAAGAAATCAAAAGGTGTCGTCGTGAAGCAGCCGATGCACAAACTTCTCAAGCAGAAAGGATGGTGAAAAGAAGTCGCGTAGATCTGCGAGCTGGCGAACAAGGAGACAATGTAGCTGTGCCAGTTCCACTTGTTGATCGTGGGAGAGGCGATCCTAGAAATATCCTTGGTGTCATAATTGACAGACAAGAAGACACAGACCAATACAGGATAGCCGTAAAAGCTGGTATTCTCAGTGGTCTGTATTCCAGAAATCAATTCGATCTGTGCCCTCAGCGCCTTCTAAACACTGACGACATGAACACTGAAAAAACAGTTTCACTGCGCTCGGCGGTGATTTCTCAATCCGCTTCAGGTGGACAAGGCTTCACAAGATGCAACTGTACTGGCGCCCAAAAGTGTAGTACAAGGCGATGTAAATGCCTTAAAGCTGGGCTTCTGTGTAACTCACGATGTCATAGCAGCCTCAATTGTTGTAACAAGTAACATGTCAATGGCTTCTGCCATTCTTTAGAACTTTTAAATGCTTTGTTTTAGGTTGTGGAACAGTTTACGTTGTGTGTGTGTGTGTGTGTGCATGTATGTGTGCGCTCACGTGTGTTTGTGTGTGAGAGAGAGAGAGAGAGAGAGAGAGAGAGAGAGAGAGAGAGAGAGAGAGAGAGAGAGAGAGAGAGAGAGAGAGAGAGAGAGTTTTAACTAACTGACTGTTTGACCGATAAAATTCTGTATGTGTGTGTGTGTGAGAGAGAGAGAGAGAGAGAGAGAGAGAGAGAGAGAGAGAGAGAGTTTTAACTAACTGACTGTTTGACCAATAAAATGAAATGAAATGAAAAAAATGAAATAAAATCAAATGAAATAAAATAATGTTAATCTTATTTTTCATCTAGTTACTTACTAATATGATCGTCGCAACGTTGGCATTGATGATCAAATGAGCATCAGGGATTACGCGTAATTACTGGGACCGTAATTCAGGGATTTCGCGTAATCACTGGAAAATTCAGTGATTACGTGAAATCCCTGAGTGAAACGGGGATTACGCGTATTCACTGAAATATTCAGGGATTACGCGTAATCCCTAGGTACGTGTTCTTACTGTAACACACATATATATATATATCATCAATCATCATCATATCTTGTCGCACCAAAACTGTGTCTATATAAGGGCAGTTTCATTTGCTTCCCTAAGGTCTTGGTCAGAGCAATGGGGACTCAATGGACATTCCTGGAGGACGTGGACCATCGTCTGTACTTCGCCACAGGGACATTGGGGGCTATTGGTGCATCCCCACGTGTGTGTGTGTGTGTGTACATATATATATATATACATATATATCACATATATATATATATATATTTATATATATATGTATATTTATATATATACATATATATATATATATATATATATGTATATGTATATATATATATTTTTTCTTTTTTTGTAAATCTAAATCTACAGTATCAAGGTTCATGAAACTGAAGAGGGTGAAGATGAGAATCTCATCTCAAAAAGTGCATATCTGTGACCCAAGTTATCACCTTTGACTTGTGTGCTTGGATTATTGGGGGGTAGGTCACTGCTAGGAATCAGAGAGAAATGTGGGCCCACAACTGAGCAAACATTTGACCTACATATTTCCAATTATGTCACCAGCATTCAAGGCCAACTATATTTCAAGATACTTTTGTTCTTTACACTGACCCTAAAGAAACAACAGTCTTCACATTTATCATATGCCATGGGAAAAAACATCCAATCACAATTAAAGACGGGACACCACGAGCATAGCTCCCCTTCCCGTAAAATACAACTAAGTAAATATATGCTCTAATTCTGAAATAAATCCTGAAATACCTGAAGCTGGTGCTGAACACTCCAGGCCTCATTATTACTGGCAAGGTTTTGGAAGCCATTCAGACGATTCCTGAGCCTCTCTGCTTCCCTGAAAGTACAAAATTAAAACGAACTTATTCATCCTGTTACCATTAACCTCTGAAATGTGAGTCAAATTCTTGTTGGCAGCATCAGCTATCTGATGTAAGATGCACCACAATACACACATAATATAAAGTTACAGCTGTATTATTTGTTCTCTTTCACTCTGATTATTAATAACCACAGAAAATATGATCAAACTAGTTCACAGAATATGGGAGTCACTCAGCTACAACTACAAAATAAATATAATCAGGATGCCAGTGCTGGCATCTTCACATACCCTCTTGCACCTGATGATGCCTGCGTAAGCGTCATCACATGGAAGGGTTTCAATTTTTTACTACAATTCACTTCAGTCATTTATTCTAGCAGCTGCCATATAATTTTAGTCATCTAAGTGAAACCCTCTATAGAGAAAGGGTTGAGAGATTTTAAGGTATAGTTCACAATCAAGAAATCACAAACAATAAATTATTTGAATGAACAAGTTTCTCTATGATAGTTACATTTCACCTTGAATATGCCTACAGCCCTCAAGTTTCCAATAAGTGTTTATCAATGTAAAAATTATTTTATTACTTCTACCAGCCTTCAATAACATTGTGCAGTTATTCAATCCTCACCACACTTTATCCCTTCATAGGGTATAAACTGCATACATAGACTGTGTCATGCAGCATTCCTTTATACAGGAAGTCCTCGTTATGCGGTACATATGCGTTCCTGAAAACCTTACCGCAAATTGAAATTACCGTATACCGAACCCATTATAACATGTAATAATAGGATATGGCAGACATACCTTCTCCCTGCTCTTTCCTCTTCAAAATATCTAGCGGATACCGTATGTGTGAATTTTTCTTACCGTAAACAGAATCAAGGGTAGTGATTACCAAATACTGTAACTGTGAATTTACAGGATAAAGAATTACTGTATAAGGAGGACTCACTGTAATTGGAGTAATCTCTACTAAAAGAAGAATGCTGACAACACAGTATTCAACCTCTATGTACCCACCCATGGAGTACCGACTCAATTTGTTTCAAGCAGTCAATATTTTGGAACTTCTAACGGACCAGATTCATGCAGCACTCTTTTGTGATTAGAGCCCTGTGGACATTTGCATTAAAATAGCCTATAGCATCTTCAGTGATTCTCTTGAATATCTCTTCTCTTGTGTCCTCATGAGAACTAGTCCACCATGTCTGAGTTTCGTAGTGATCCAGGTTTCCAACCATTTTGGTAGAATAGCTCACCTCCATGCTCTCTACTATCTCACATGATGCCATACTATTCTTTGATCTTGAATGCTCTCTAATGCACTCCTTAGCAGTTTTTGGAGTTTCATGTGTGAAGGTATGTCACAGTTCTTCCTGGTCCTCCAGGGTGCAAAGCACTTCATATCAATTAAAGATTGCTACCACATACTCTTGGTCACATGCATCATCCCTACACTTCTTCAGACAAAATCCAGGTGCACTTTATCTTTGGAATATCCTGGACTTTGTGTAATGTTATGACCATAAATCTATAACTAGTCCCAAAAAGCTCAGTACTGCAGTAAATTCTGTGCACTTTATCTTTGGAATATCCTGGACTTTATGTGTAATGTTATGACCATAAATCTATAAATAGTCCCAAAAAACTCAGTATTGCAGTAAATTTTGCACTTTTGTAGAATCCCCCACTAAGTACCAACAAATACATACTCAATCTCCTTTGACACTCCACCATCATTGCTACACCAATTCTATTGGTGTGACTCTCATCTCTGTAACTAGTAACTAAAAATCCTTAACCTTTTGGACTTTGCAAAAATTTAGGAGAAAAAGGTTAGGGTTCCTGGTTTGAGTCAAAACATACTCCACAGCCATTTCTGTCAGTGCCAGTAACCTCAGTGAAATCCCCCCATCCCCCAATAAAAAAGTGTCCTATGATAGGCACTGGTATTCTATAGTCAAGTCTGGCTGAGAACATCTCTTTAAGTTCATATGCCTTGGTAGGAGCTTATACTGCAATAAGAGAAGTGAAGCCCAAGAACTGATTCAACCTCGCCAGCATCATATGCTCATAAACCAGAGTAACCTCTATAACAGTATACTGTAGTTAATTAAATACAGCTACTCCTGCTAGGTGGGCCCCATCACTGTGGTATGACCAGTAGTACATGTAACCTTCACTACTGAACTTACCACTGCCTGGTCTCCTCACCTCAGAACCACTGTATACAATCTAAGCCTCCAGAGCTCTGCTGATAAAAAGGGTAATCAATCATAAGAACATAAGAATGAACATAAGAATGAATGAGATGGCAAGAGACCATAAGGCCTACACTAGGCAGCTCATGGGTGGGGGAAGGAACGTTCCTGGTGCTCACACAGAAAGCCCATTGGAGATTCACCCTGAACCTGAATTTCTGTACATGCCTGATCTGTAACACCCTGACAACCGCACAGTGGGTTTGGTGATTTTGGCAGGGGCAGGTTACATGCCAACCTCTATCATTAGCATCATATATGGATGCCAAAGATAGAGTTTCAGATTCACTCTCCCACACCTCCGCATACAACTGTGCCTAAGGGCTAAACTAGGCTTTGGATATACATTTTTAACTCATCACTATCTCCCTATCCTCAATCCTAATCCCAATCCCTAATTCTGATCCCTACATTTGACCTTTATCCTAATCCCATTCGTGGTCCAAATTCTGTTCCTAACCCTTAATTCCCCTCCTCAGTTGCTGCACATTATGCTGCCAGTGAGTGGCCCTCAGCAGGTTCTCAAAAAGAAAGAATACACACCCTTCATCTTGGAACTGGGAGAGACAGCCAAAGACTATGTGGTGCTTGACTCAATGCACGTCAGAGGTTCAAGTCAGGCAGCCCAGCTGTTTTGTCTCTCTGAGCCAAAAGAAGCCACTCTCCTGGCATGAATAGAGGACCAAATAGGCATGCCGCTAGCTCCAGGGAGTCATCTCAGTGCAACCACCATACTAGGATATCATTCAGCCTCCAGGATTCATTTCCAGGCACTGCAGGGATGTCACACACATCAAACACATGACGTGTCTCATATTAGGGAGTGGTCGCAGCTCAGTCATTTGCCCTTTTGGTGGTTTTCATTTTTCTTCATCCATCTGGGTGTCCAAAACACATACTCTCTATTCATGAAAAATCACTAGGGGTGCCAGTTTAACCCTTTACCAGGCAAGGACGAGTAAACTAGTCTTCACCCAATTTTTCTTTTTCAGAGTGCAATGAGTAAACTCATACAAACATAATTTTTCAAAAACAGACACAGATGAGTATAATTGTTGAATAAGGGCCATTCTCAGCCATCAATGAGTATACTCGGTGAATCATGCGTCTGGTAGCTACGTCTCTTCCGCCTTGGGATGCATTTGTTAGTGATAAGGTATCAGTCAAATGAAGAAGACTCATTGCTTTTGCGCACATACACTCACTCGTTTTTTTTTTTTATGAATTATGCCCAGATGTCAAGCTCAAAAGATGAGAATGAATATAAAGCTTCAATTAGAAGCTTGGATACATCAGACGAGAGTGCAAGTTCATCTGACAATGGTTATTCTCTCTCAAGTGAGGAAGAGGATTTAAACATTGGCGTCGACATGCTTTCTCCACCACCATGCTTCCCATTCACTGGAAATCCTGGATTATCAATTGTAGAATAAGATATAAAAAAAGAGTAAAGTAAGTGTGTAATTTCCCTTTACTTTTGATTCTAAAGTTGGGAAAAAGACAATAAAAAAAGGAAAGATGAGTTATCTCGCTTATGCCAGAAATAGTACCTTCAAAATAAAATTTCAAGTAAAATATTGGTAATAGATAAAAATAAAAGTTATTTCCATAATCAGTATGAAAAATACTATAAAAAAGCAATAAAAAATTTGTCTTAAAATGAAACATTTCCTAAAAAAAAAAAAAGTCGCCGGTTAAGAGGGTAAATGCTGACAACCCAATCATGCAGCAGGTAGTACTGGGCTATACGGTACCTGTAGAACAACCGCCTCAATTGACTGCTACTATCTAGAATTTTGCTCACTGGAAATTTGTAGCCCAAATGAGTCAGCAACAGTCCCTCAGCACATATTTCTCCAAGAAAAATAAACAAATTAGATTATTGTTTATATTGACACTCACTGTGGTCTTAGATCATGGGCACATATTTCTCCAAGAAAAAAAAAATATATATATATATATATAGATTACTGTCTATATTGTCATTTGCTGTGCCATTGGATAATGTCCTGGACATACCTGACCTACAGCTTGACCTATTCTAGGATAGCTCAAAATTTGTATTGCCCAATCTATGACCTTACAGATACACTTCATTCCCTTACTTGTGTGGGGAGATAACAACCTGTATTATCAATGAAAGCTTTTCTAGCTGGGAGTGTGGCTCAAACTCATGACCTCAAATATGGAACCCCAAAGCACTAACCATTGCACCACCGACAAATAGTGAAAGTTTCTTTCTATGTAGGACCAATGACTGGTACCTGTTAGTATTGGTTCTGCATTATATACATCACAGAGAACCACCTCCCCTAGCACATCCTAAAATTTTATGAAAACCTTCACCTACATCTTGAGGTACAGCTCCAAGGGGCTTATACTAAAGTCTCTAGACCAAGCCCAAAATCCCTCTCTATTAATTCTGACTATTCCCACCCACCTCTCTCCCATCTCACTTTCACACTAAAAGAGGTGACAATGTTCCACAGCTTCCTTCTTTCTCCTCCTCCTGTTACCCTGTGGCAAGTAAACAAACCCAAATTAAAACTACATAATCAAGGGTTCAAAGTTTTTACTAGAATTGTATAGGAAGGCCTGAAGACTATTGTTAACTATGGTGAGACTGCATGTTCCCCGTAAGTGAAACTTAAGTCAACAATTATTGGGGTACATGTTTCTATGTCACTAACTGGCAGTCGAGAAAGAGTGGTAAAGCTCCAGTTTGCTTTCCTCATGTGAAAATGTGGAAAACAAAAGATAATGCTTATAATGAGAAATCTTCTGCCTAGTTTTGAGACCAAGTACCAGATTCTGAGAGTTGTACTTGATATCTATCTCACTGGTGATCATAAACACCACAATTCAAGACTGAAGACTGATAACAGGTTGTTTTATGGAATCTGAAGATAGGCACTGTCACATGTCACCTCTTATTATTAGTCCAGCTACAACATCCCATTATTATGAATAACTTCACTAGATTTCTGATATTTATTTCCACCATGTATCCATAAAAAGGCCGTTTTTCTCACATTAGCCTTACTTCTATTTCTGATAATTATTTTGATTTTCATAACTTTCACTTAATTTCTCATAGTCTACACACATATATACCATTCCTCCCATTTGCATATCACTATAATTTACCGTCCAAATTACATATGAATCTAACTGTTTAACTGAATTGTTGACATACGGCTAACATCATTTTCCACATTAAGCCCGAAACATATGCATAAATTCTATGATATAGACTAATAATCAATATAGTCAATGAGTAATTTTCATAGTTTATACCACGGCCAAAGTGACAGGTTGTTGTGAACAGCTAAATTATCAAAATAATAACTTCCTCATGGTGAGCTGTGACTAACCGTTTCTACACAGACCATTAATGTTGGCAGGGTCAAATCAACTTGAAAATATATTTTGAGTACACCTATTAATGTTAGTCTACACCTGCTGTGTGCATTAATTCTGGGAAAGCAAAACCACATCGAATAAACCAAATTCACATCAGTGCAAATAATTTGTACTCTAGGGGTAATATGTGCAACAAAATTCTCGTCCTTATCATTGCAAAAGTTTAGAATTCCTACGTACAGCTTGGTACAGTATATCTAAAACTAAACTATCACAAATTGCCTTAATAAGGCGGTAATGAACGTCAAAATACCATACGTTCAGGTCGATCCGACAAAGAGGCCCAATACTATTAATCTAAACTTCTTTACCATTAACAACGCTAGTAACAACTAATTATGTTTATGCCAGAGACTAACCATAATATAAATAAATAGATTTACCTTAAAAGTTGAGCAGAATTTTTCATCTCATCCAATAATCACACTCATTTCTGTGAATATTCTTGCAGTCATCATTTCGATGTTTGGTCCGAGTTGTCTGCCATGTTTACATTCACCGTTAATTTCACCAAAATGTTGACATTATTAAAGTTAACATTCACCGGAAAAATTTGTTTGTTGTAGCAAATATATATATGATGAATGTAAAATGTATGTTAAATATCATAGTAATTTTATTTCTTTGTATATCTTGTGCATAATAGAATCGGTCCTATTTTGTCATCACATGCAATCATGATTGCAAAAAAAATATGAATATGCAGTCTTTCCCAACGTAACACACGCGCTCTATGAATAGTCTTTTATCTACAAGCATTTAATTCCCATGAATATCTATCGAAATATGTTGCAAATAAGAATTTGGTTTCATCCATTAGGGTTCTGTGATTGGAGGCAGTAAACTTAATTCTGTATATTCTGGTCAGCTACAATCACATGTTGAATATATTTATCTATCAGACGGCATAATATATACCATAATGTTTTTAATTAATGGCATGCAGCCCAGAACTCCCAAGAATAACACAAACCCGATCGTTCATACAGTGACCTAAATTTCGGCCTAACTGATATATCTTACCAGTATGTTACCAACTCCACCTCATCGCTATTGCTGTTGAGGTGGTCTGTTAAGGATCGGGTCAGTAAGCCTTCGCTGACTTATGTGGTGTCCCCCATTTGCCTTATTAAGGGATAAATTTTGGCCTTAATCAATTCACTGTGTTTGCTGCAATTGCCTCTCTTGGCATTGTTCCACTCGTTAACAATTTTATTTGAGAAGAAGTACTTTCTCATGTCAAGTCGTGGTCCTTGTTTAAAGATTTTCACTGGATGTCCTCTTTTTGTTTCCTGATCCATGATGAAGAAGTTATCTTGACCCTCAAACCAGTCCCTTCATCATTTTAGATTTTTCAGTAAGGTCACCTCTAACTCTCCTCATTTCTAATGTCACAAGCCCGGTTTTCTTCGGTCTCTCTTCGTATGGATCATCCTTAATACTGTGCATAATTACTGTCATCCTTCTTTGCACCTTTTCAAAGTTGTCACTATATCTTTGCATATAAGGTCTCCATGCTTGATGGCAGTACTCTAAATGGGGTCTTACCAGATATTTATACAAATTTACTATGTTGTCTTTGCTCTTATGCTCTATTGTTCTTCTAATGTTTCCCATTACCTGGTTGGCATTTGAAACCACTTCAGCTATGTGGGCACTTGGACTGAGCGATGTACTTATTTTCATCCCCAAATCTTTCTCTGATCTTCATTCATAATTTTTTGTTCCCTAGTTTGCACGTTTGGTTGATGTCTCCATGTCCAATTTGGAGATACTTGCACTTTTCCACATTAAATAACATTTGCCAGGCCTCTGATCAATTATACATTTTATTTAAGTCACCCTGTAAGCGGTTGGCATCTTCAGGTGTTACTACTTTATTAAATATTTTCGTATCATCAGCAAACTTGAGGATGTGAGAAACAATATTGTTATCAATGTCATTTATAAATATAGTGAACAATAGAGGCACCAACATTGATCCCTGGGGTACACCGCTCTTAACCTTCCTCCTTTCGAATTTGTGTCTCCTAATGACAACCCTTTGCTTTCTTTCTTTTAGCCAATCATTAATTCATCCTTGTATGTTCTTTCCGATTCCGTGTGTCTTCATTTTCCTCTACAGCCTCTGGTGTGGAACCTTATCGAAAGCCTTAGAGAAGTCAAGGTATACGACGTTCACAAGGTAGCATGACTTTATGTAAAATGTTACTCTCTCAAGGAATGTCAGTATTTTGTCAGACAAGATCTTCCTGATAAAAACCGTGCTGGGTTCCTTTGATCAGCTTATGTTCCTCAAGATGTTTTATTATTGCATCTCCAATCAAAGTTTCCATAACCTTGTTCACTTGAGACGTCAAGCTTATTGGTCTGTAGTTGCAAGCAAGTCTCTTTGATCCCTTTCTAAAAATAGGTATCGCATTTGCCATACTCCAACCATCTGATACTTTCCCAATCTCCAAAACTCTCTTAAAAATATAACTTAACGGTTGTGCTGCCGGTCCTCCCAAGTTCTTTAACACTGCTGGATGTACATTATCATCACCCGGTGATTTTTCTGGATTTAATATACCTATGATCTTAATTACTCTCTGTGTAGGTAGATCCTTCTCTTGTAGCATTTGGTTACTTGTACCATTATAGACCACTCTTGGTTAAAGAATATTTGCAGTTGATCTAATCCAACACGGAATTCAAAGGTCTGGAAATGGCGTTCCAGCAACAGCTATAGCTTGATTCAAGTGAACTAGTCGATATACATAGGCTACTGTTCACTTGCCAGACCTATTCTATGTGAAGAGGCACGATAACAAATTTCTTCTAATTTTTGTAATCTTAGAAAGTTAACAAAACTTACTCTACGCGTTTTGGCCTTTCTCCTATAAGTAGGCTATTTACCAGTGGCGCGAATTAATATGAAGAAAGAAAATATATACTCATATTTTTCTTGCACTTTGGTGAAGGTACGATAAACATTCACTCAAGTTCAGCTTTCCTTGTATCGTTTCAACTGTTTTCTATTGTAATTTGTGGCGATTGAAATTTCACAGCGGTTTTTCTGAGCAAAGAGTTTGCCTACGTTCTTCATAGAAAATTAGCTTAGGGAAGACTATAACAGTTGTTCCTGTTCCTAACCACAGTTAATTTTTAATAATTTAGGACAAAGGTTAAGCATATTTTCCAGGATATCTTTCGTTAACTGCGCTTACTAGATCACTCCGAAGTCTTATTTCTATGACAGTGTCGTGTATAGGTCTGGTAATGCCCGGGGCCTGCTCCTTAATTGTATGCCTCTCAAAAATTCAAGTATAAGCCCTAGTCCTGAGAAATAGCCTATTATGAGAAAGGAAGATATTTTGAAAATGTAAACATAAAATAAACACTTCATGCGATTTAAGCACAAATCAAACAATTTTATCTTATCCATTATGTCTAACTTATTTTCCTCTCTGACTGAATGCTCCTGTAGCGGTTTTGATATAATGTAATGTAACGTAATGCGTAATAACTGCGCATGTACCTATACGCGCATTCTCTGGCGCAGTAAGCAACATACGCCAATATGTCGATACCACATCATATGATATATAACTACGTATACCTGTGCATATGTATCCATGTTCATATTGTTATTCTGTATATACTACATCAGTATGTCCTATGTAGATGGTTTAGACGTGGCAACTTTATATACCCGGGCAGAGACGCGGTAGGCATACGGTCTAGGGTCAGTGAGAAGGAGTAAGTTGCTTGCATTGATTGAGTGTAACTTCATAATACCAAATACCAGGTGACCTCGACTTTTATTTATTCTAGCCACATGCGTAATTATGGTGAACGACACCATAACTGGTGACTGCCTGGAGTAACCATTTTACGTGGATAAGAGTGAGTGAATAATTAATTCAAAGTGACTGTTGTGCTTCGCAACTGTGGTATTCCAGTGATATTCCAGTGACGCTTCCAATATTTGATGTGCCGTATCTAACGGGTACTGTATCGACAACGCATAAAGAAACTCACTTTCTACACATCCTTCAACCTCATCCTTGATGCAGACAAACCAGCAGTCTATCCGCGGAAACTTTGTCGCAGAAAGAATTAGAATCCGACAAGAAATAATGGTCTCAAACTGTCAGGAAATAGATTGAATTTGGAAGTGGACAGAAACAACTTCGCCAACCGTGTAGTTAATGAATGGAATAAACTTCCTGCAGAGGCAGTGCAATGTAGTTCAGTTCGAAGCTTTAAGATTAGTTTAGATAAACATCTAAGCAAGATGCTGTAATGACTCATTTATTTCATATTATTTGTTTATTTGTTTGTTATTATTTGTCTGTTTATTATTTGCTTGATTTTCATTTATCATCATTTATCTGTCAATTTATTATTATTTACTATTTACCTGTTTGTTTATTATTTGATTATACTTATGCATTTATTTATCTTATTTATTATTATTTATATTTTTATCATTTTTATATATTTTCTTATCTATCATGATTATATTTTTTTCGCATCCGACCTAGTTATGGATCAAAAAGTCTCCTGTCGACATGCTCCGCCTTTCTAATCCTTTGTAATCCTTTGAAAGACCACATGACACCAACCATCCAGTCGTTAGTCACGCCAAGCGCGACACAAACAACAGCCGCAACAACAACATCGACGCTTAGATCAACAACGTCAGCACTTCCGGTAGCAGAACCAGTCGCCGTCAGACCCCAGCAATCTAACGAAACTTTCCCCAGCACGTTGGTTTCTTATATTTGACTCCCAATTTATCTTGAAGAACATCACCACATCCTCCACCAAGTTTCATCACGCCGTAGCAAATTTACCCGTTCGAGTGTTCAACCAGCTCAGTGATGACGTCGTCAACACCGCCAACTACGACAGATTGAAGCTGGAGTTGACCACTATATTTACCGAGACCAAACCGGAACTGTTTGATGCCCTCGTGCATCTAAACCATATAATGCATGAGAAACTTTCTATACTCCTTCGAGAACTCAGGACGATTGGACAGCAGATGAAAGTGGACGACGAATTCTTGAAACTCAAGTTTCTGAATGCAGTTCCCAATGAGGTATGACCTTTCCTCGTAACACATGAAGGAACTCTAGACGAATTAGCCCGTGTCCCCGAAACATTGCAGGCTTACGGTTCCGGTAACCGTAGCACTCTAGTGTCAGCGATTAGTGACAAAGTGTCGTACTCGCCCTCTCATAACAGAGCAGTGTTTCATAGTAGCCCAAAAAGCTCGGCTTCTATTGACATTCCTATTGGAGTAAGGGTCCATGAGACTCAACGGCAACATATCTCATATGGTAGTAGAGCTAAGTCATGTAAACGCTGGTGTATGCTTTTTTTCTATTTCCAGTAACATTTTGCCCGATTTCTGTCCTAATTCTCGTTCCTCATCCCTTCCTCCTAGGTCTAGTACGTCGGGAAACTAGACAGGCAGTCCGTAGAAGTATCCCTTGCAACCGTCGGACTGCCATTTGTAATAAGTGTCTTAATAGGTTGCAAGAGTTATGAATTTCTCATAGATACTGGATCTCAAATCTCACTCTTGCCCTATATCTCCGAATTATCTCTTTATTTTAGACCGACAGCTTTTTCTCTTACTAATGTACGCACGTATGGTGAAGTAGACGTAAAACTTGGAATTCCACGTATTAGACATTCTTTTCCATGGTCCTTTGTAGTATCTGATGTTGTACGCCCCATCCTTGGAACAGAGTTTTTACTTGTTAAATCACTGGTGATAGATTGTAAGAACCAGTATCTAGTTTATCCATCCACCGGGTGCACCAGTACTCTAAAGACTCCAGATATCCCTATCTTTTCACACGTGGTGCATTATGGGGAAAATTATTTAAGAGATATTGCTCATCTTTCAGAATTTCCCGTACTCACCGCACCATTGCAATTAACCTTGGGCATCCCCACTTCATTTTGTTCCAAAGAAAAAAACACATTCCTAGAAACCTTACGGAGATTACCGAGGTCTAAATAACGTAACTATCAATGACAAATATCCTATACTGTACTTGCGCACTCTCACCATATCACTTAAGGATATGACTATCTTTTCAAAGACAGACTTACAACATGCATATCTATAGATTCCTGTCGCTGGACAGAATATATCTAAAGCTGCGACATGCACACCATTTATGCTCTTTGAATTTCTATAAGTATTTATGCCATATGGTCTTAATTAAGAACGTAGGTTCTACCTTTCAGCGCCTCATAGATACCATTCTTGCTAATGTAAACAACACCTTTACTTACCTCGACGACATCTTGGCTGCCGATTGTTTATCATGATCGACAGCACTGTGTCACTCGATGTCTTTGACTTGAGTGGTATCGCTCAAGGACAGGAAGGTGACGAAGAGTTGGAAACATTTAAAGCTAGACTATCCGAATTCACTTTACCCGCTACCCTTACCCTGTGGTGTGACACCTCGACTAAAAATCCACGAGCTTTCGTCTCGTTATCCTTACCGAGTAACGTAATCTCTTCCTTGCATAATCTCTCATCTTGGAGCTCAGCCCACATCTAAATGAGCAAAACAACGCTATTTTCTGGCTTTGTTTTTACAAAGATGTAAAGAACTTTGTCAAAGAATGCCTTCCATGTCAACAAGCCAGGACTACTTGTCACACTGCATCACTTGTTTCACCTATCTCTACTCCTACAGACCGTTTCCAATCAGTCCACATTGATATTGTTGGACCACTACCACCTGCAACCCTTCCTAATTATCCTTACCCTCTTCCATACAAATACTTACTGACTTGCATTGACCGAGCGACCCGATGGACTGAACCAGTCTCTCTCACTGACACCAGTGCGACTTCTGTAGCCATTGCTTTCATTAACGGATGGATATGTCGTTTCGGAGTCCCAATTCACGTCATCACATATAGGGACTCCCAGTTCGAGAGCGAAATTTTCTCTGAACTTTCATCAATCATTGGTTTCCATCATATGCGAATTACCAGTTATCACCCTCAAGCTAGCAGAATGATTGAACGTTATCACTGCTCTTTGAAATCCGCTATCCAAGCTAGACAAGAAAATTGGTTCTACTCTTTACCCATGGTTACTTGGCCACCTTTAACACCTCACGTAAGTAAAATTTCCCCGTTTACCGCGGATACTGGCGCCTATATGTTGTGTCCTTCAGTTGCAATCACCAAGGAACCCACCATCACATCGGATAACGTACATTACTTTTCGACTTCCCCAAGGCGATACGTCCGTCTTAACGACCGGCTCAAACCAGCGTATCTTCCCATCACTCGACGACCTCAGATGCCCGCAATAGGAGGGGTTTTGGAGGCCATGATGACTAATTGAGAAAGATTAAATGTCAAAAGGATTTGAAGAAATATTTTTCCATTTAGACCTATAAATACCTAGAGTAGCTTAGAAGGTGATATAGTCCAAGCTGGAACAACACATGAATTAAAATCTAAGTATGATGACTGAAAAATAAGATATAACCAAAGTTGGAATCATAAATGAATTTGAAGCTTGGTAAGACAAACCGGAGAGTAATAGACTCGCACGAGCACTATTCCTTTATTGTGCCACAATTGGTACACATACATACATAGACCCCCCTCCACACACACACACACACACACACAAACACTCGCACGCACTTGCTTATGGTGGTCCGTCGCTGATCCATGACGACAGTGCTCCGGTGAAGTGTGATTTAATGAAGCTGGGTGGTGATGTTGAGGTTTTTGCAGTTGATGCCAGCGGATGTGACTATGTAGGTCAATTCTTGACTCACATATCCTCCCACACCCCGAGCAAGTCAGCTCTAGATCAGGTGGGTAAATTCTAATGTTGCGTTGATTTCTTATTTCCCGCCGGTCGCCCCGTGTTTGTTTACGAGCAGACACAAGATGATTGACCCTTCGTGAGCACTTGTACGCCATGAGGCGCGATCAAAAGCTATGGTTTCAAGATGAGTTTTGTTTTTAGCTAATCTTTATAACGCTTTTTCTGACCCTCTGCAATGCAGCGTGCATCAGATAGTTGCTTGTATGTATATATATATTTTTTCCGGGAAAGACGGTTCTCAGGCATGCGGATGACATAACTGGCCGACTGCTGCTGACGCTTTGCTAACAATGCTTCAATGTTGGATATTTGTTTACGTTGCAAGATTTCAGTGTATGGTACTTTGTCTTGCCCTGTTAGGCCCAAGATTCTTTGAAGACAATGAATGTGGGAGGCATCCAGAAAAACACACACACACACACACACACACACACACACACACACACACACACACACACACACACACACACACACACACACACACACACACACACACACACACACACACACACACACACACACACACACACACACACACACACATACACACACACACACACACACACACACACACGCACACACACACACGCGCGCACACACACACACACACACACACACACACACACACACACACACACACACACACACACACACACACACACACACACACACACACACACACATATATATATATATATATGTATATATACACAGTTGGAACAAGTTAGATGAGAAAGTGGTGTGTGCAAAGACAATACATGAATTTAAAAATAGTTTAGATAAAATGAGATATGAAGACGGGATCCCACGAGCATAGCTCCCCTTCCCGTAAAATACAACTAGGTAAATACAACTAGGTAAATACACACACGCACACACACATGCGCGCGCGAACTTTTATGTTGATTTTTTTACGGCAAAAGAAACTAAATAATCACTAACAGACACCAGAACAGAAATAATCATAATCCAAACACAAATAAAGAAAATAAATTCAACCTCACAAACATCTATATACCGCTCACCATATCGAGCCAAACCTCTCAATTCATTAACAAACATTATACTGACAGGTAACAGGAAAACACATTACCCAGTTTGGCTAAACACGCAAATAGCAGATCAAAAAGGAAACAGAATACTAGAACAACTCCCCAGCCCAAACATATTAAACTCCAGCAACTCCCCACCAGACAACCTTCTCAACACAATCAACAAACAACTTCCCCAGACATAACAATGTGCTCCTCCTCCATCCAGACAAGGACATGGGAAGTCCCACACGATCTCCCTTCAGACCACTTCCCAATAAAGATCAACATTGAAATAGTTGGGAAAAAGGAATTCTACATAACGATTATTAAAAAAAAAATGTAAGAATAAAAATCACCATTTAACTAGTTGGGAAAAGTGAATTCTACATAAAGATTATTAAAAAAAGTAAGAATAAATATCACCATTTAACTAGTTGGGGAAAATTAATTCTACATAAAGGTTATTAAAAAATGTAAGAATAAAAATCACCATTTAACTAGTTGGGAAAAATTAATTCTACATATAGATTATTAAAAATGTAAGAATAAAGATCACCATTTAACTAGTAGGGAAAAATTAATTCTACATAAAGATTATTAAAAATATAAGAATAAAGATCACCATTTAACTAGTTGGGAATATTTTATTCTGCATAAAAATATTTAAAAAAAAATGTAAGACTAAAGATCACTATTTAACTAGTTGGAAATATTAATTCTACATACAGATTACTAAAAATGTAAAAATAAAGAATAAAGATCACCATTTAACTAGTTGGGAAAAATGAATTCTATATAAAGATGATAAAGAAATGTAAGAATATACTAAGGAAATAGAAAATGGAAACCTTTAACATAGATTAGTTCTCATGTATAGACATCGCAGAGGAAAAGATTCCTGTGTCTATTCAGGAAGCTAGTAAGAGACATATTCCAAGAAACTACGGGAAAAATACAATCGAAACTACGCACCTGAGATAGTCACCCACAGAAATACATAAACAAAGAAAAACAATATTAAGTAAAATAGATAAATAGATAAACAGGTAAAAAGAATAAAAGTGAAAATAAATTAACAAATAGACAAATAAATTATTGAATAAATAAATGAATAAGTAAATAACTGAATTAATTAATCAATAATTTAGTATATAAATGAACAAATAAATTAATTGATTAATCGACCAAGCTAAAAAGCAAGCTAAAACTCATAGATCTAGAAAAAATAAATGCTATA